>NW_016107790.1:1484734-1515874 GCF_001604975.1 Cebus imitator | reverse complement strand
AAAAAAAAAAAAAAAAAACAATTAGCCAGGTGTGGTGGCTTGCGCCTGTGCTCCCAGCTACTCAGGAGATTGAGGTGAGAGGATCACTGGAGCCCAGGAGGTCAAGGCTGTGGAGTGCCATGATTGTGCCACTGTACTCAGCCTGGGCGACGAAGCGAGACTCTATCTCAAAAAAGAAAAAGTAAAAAAGAAAAAAAGGAATGAAGGTACACCAAACTTATGGGACGCAGTGAAAGCAAAGCTCAAACAGAAATTTATAGCAGCAAATGCTCATATTAAGAAGAAAGAGCTCCAAATCATCACCCTAATCTTTGGCCTTAAGAAGCCAGAGAAATAACAAAGTCAACTTAAATTAAGAAGAAAGAAGGAAATCAGGATTAGAGCCGAATTTAATGAAATACAGAATATAAAAATAATACAAAATCAATAAAATCAAAAGTTGGTTCTGGGAAAAGATCAATGAAATTGACAAACCGTTAGCAAGATTGACCAAAAAAAGTGACATCTCAAGTTACTAGAATTAGAAATAAGAGATGTTATCACCAATTTTACCGAAATAAAAAAGATTATAAAAGAGTATCACAAACAACTGTATGCTAATAAATTAATCAGATGAAACAGATAAATATCTAGAAAAACACAAACTACCAAAACTGATTGAACTGAAAATCTGAATAGACCTATAAAAAGTAAAGAGTAATCAGAAGTGCCCACTAGACAAACCTCAGGTCCGGATAGATTCACAGGTAATTTACCAAAATTTAAATAATAGTTAGTACCAATTCTTCATAATCACTTCACAAAAAAAGAAGTAGTGCTCACCTCAGCAGCACATATACAAAAAAAAAGAGAAGTGTTTCTATAAGGCTACCATTATCCTGATACCAAAATCAGACAGTAAAAAGAAAAGAAAACTGCAGACTATTATCTCTTAAAAATATAGACAAAAAAGTCTTCAATAAAATACTAGCAAACTGTATTAGTCCATTTGTGCTACTATAAACAAAATATCTGAGACTGGATAATTTATAAAGAAGAGGAATTTATTTCTCACAGTTCTAGAGGCTAGAAGTCCAAAATAAAGGTCCCTGCAGATTAGGTATCTGGCAAGGGCCTGGTCTCTCTTCTTCTAAGATGGTGCCTTGTTGCTGTATCCTCCAAAGGAGGGGAATGCTGTGTCCTCACATGGAGGAATGGCCAAAGGACAAAAAGGGGTCTTAGCTCGTTCCCTCCAGTCCTTTCATAAGGTTTATCACGAGGGCTCCATCCTCATGATCAATTTCCAAAAGGTCCCACTGCTTAATACCACCACAATGGAGATGAAGTTTCAAAGTGAATTTTGAAGCAGCTAGCTGGGGACCACAGGCATGCACCACCACACCTGACTGCTTAAAAAAAAAAATGTAGAGACAGGGTCTCACTTTGTTGCCCAGACTGGTCTCAAACTCCTAGACTCAAGGGATCCTCCAGACTTGGCCTCCCAAAGTGCTGATATTGCAGGCATGAGTCACCACACCTCGCCCAAATTATATACTTATAAATAGTCAAAATGGTGAATTTTATGTTATATAAATTTTACCACAATAAAAAAAGGGATAATGGCAGATAGCAATAGCACTGCACACTAATAACATGTCTACCATGACAAAAGAAACCCACGTGCGCCATGTGACTGAGGAGCTAGACAACAGGGCTGTGAGCTAAAACATCAGAGTACTGAAGGTTTAAGGAGGAGCTGACAGGAAGAGCTTCTTTTTCACACAAAGAAAATTACTTGGAGAAAAAAGAAACTTACTTCTTACACATAAAAATAAATCTAACAGGAAGAGAAAATGAAATATCCTTTCAGAGAAAGAGTGAATTCCCTCCCAACCAGAAGAAAGGGCATCCTCCCCCTTACCTCTTCCTGGGCTGATGGCTGTGAGAAGGGGTTTGTGGTCACTCATTTTCTCCTGCCTCTGTTTTTGAGAGACTATTTCCAGTTCCTTTTTTGCTAGCAGCTTGCTGGATGGGTAGAACAGGCCCACAGTCTGTGTGCCTATGTCCCTCTTAGTCCCAGCATCAGATCTGGGCAAAGGAATCAGAGACTGCCAGGCACATCGGGGCTATAAGTGAGGCAGAAAACATTTTTTTAAATTAGAATATAATTTAATCAATCTTCCATTTTACTTATAGAAAACAATTCTAATAGGAATAAAATGTATCTCAAAAAAACTGTACTTTGAGCTAAAAGGGTTTCCAGCTTTTGCCTCATGTTCTTTGCTCCTGTCTTTCCCAGCACCTCCCAGCCTGATCCATGAGTAGCCATTTATTATCTAAAATTCAGCAAATCAAGGGATGTTTGCTGGCCTGCATGACGCCTGGAACATACCTATCCTTGTCAGCTCTATAATGCAATAGAGCACAGATTTCACCACTCATACACAGCTACTGATCACCAACATTTCCGCTAATATACTCTCTTGCATCTGAACCTGAGGACCTGAGAGGACTACCATGTAAGGTTGTGTGGGTTGTGCACTGCACACAGTCACTGCATTGAAAGTAGTACCATTCAAATGGTAAACATCATATATCTGCACATGTATTAGAATAATTTTTCTAGTACAGAAACCAGTATATTACAAGCCATTACCAACAGATGGCAGTCATGTGTCTTAAGAAAAGAACACCTTTGTTTCATTTGCACAAAGGAATAAGGGCTAGTGGCAGTCCAAGATTTAAATCTTTCAAACTGGGTCAAGAAGCCATGAATTCCCTAAAACTGTATACAAAGTGCTGAGTGTATCCTCTAGTAATTATCAATCTTTAACTTCTTATAATGAAGAGATAAGAAGAAACATGAAAAGTCTTTATCCAGCTTAGAGAAATTCATAAAATTACAAAAATCTAACACCAAGCCAGTTTTAGAGCTTAAGTACTTCTGAAAATAACCTGGTGAGACTTTCCTCAAATTATGCCCAGCTGTTATAAATCACAAAAGCAATTTTATATACCTAAGTTTTCTAAAATATAAAAAAAGGGGAAGGAAAAGTTCTCAGAATGCTTCGCAAGAAATTCAAGAGAAGTGCATTCTAAAGTGGCATTATGTCCACGGCCTTGCAAATGTAACGACACGGACCTCAATTTACTGCACACAAATATGCCCATTTAGATCTTTGATTTCTGAAGAAATCATTTGAGTGTTTAAAATCTAAATCGACTGCATTTATTTACACACCCAGTTGAAATTCCATGTGAAAGTTCTCAATATTTTGGGTCTCTTCCCTGGGTTGATTCACAGGGTAGAGGACACACATTCAGAGTTACAACCTTTTCCCGGATACCAGTTCTTACTACAGGGGAGGCCTTACCTCGGAAAAAGGGCGAGGCTCCTCAGCAGCTAGAGCCAGGCCTCTGTCCATGCTGAGCCTCACCCAGGACTTCACACAAATACCACAGGAGCCACAGAATCGGGCAGACAGGTGATTGCTGGCCCCACATTTAGGGCAAACAGAGCAGCCAGCAGGAATGCCAAGCTAGAGGACAGAAAATGTCTTTATGAAAATTAGAGTTAAAATGTCCTTATGTAAATGATTCTCATACCATATGAAATAACACACTCTCTGATCCAGCCATTCTACCTTCCAGAATTTGTCCCACAGAGGGACAAGCAGAGAAATAAGTGTACTCCAGGTCAACCCCTAAAGCACTGTGATTTTAAAGAAATCACTGAAAACAACACAAATATCCAGCAATAGGGATGGCCTAAATAGATCACAGTACATACATACAAACAATGGATTATGAAGCCACTGAAAAGAATGAGGAGGTTACTAACAAGATACGTTGCTAAGTGAAAATAATTGGATCAGTGTTCATAGCACCAGTTTACTTATACATGCATTGAATAGCTGAAAGAGCATCTCCAGAACTGGGTATTGGCAATTGCTTCTGAGAGGAGAAATCTGGGACTTAGATGAGAAAGGAAACTAACACTTCACTCGAAAACTTTTTTATTATTTGCATACAATACTTAGATAAATGAATAAATACATAGTCTTGAGTGTTTTATTATAAAGGCAAGCAGACAGAACTCATTTTAAAAAACGCCAGTAGTCAATAAATGAGTGAAAAGGTTTAACCTCAAAGAAATACAAATCAAAACAGTCATGAGAGATGGCTCTCAACGTAAGATAATTACCTCTATCTCCAGATTCTTAGATTATACGTGCAGTAGCGAAATCACAAGAAATGATTTCTGCAAGGCCATGGAAGATTTGCCTGGCTCTCTCCAGGCCAGTGGCGAGGTGCTCAGTATACAGAACATCAGTTTTAAAATACCCACCATGTTGATTTGTAGTAGCTTTGAAGGTCTCTTGATTAAAAAAAATAAAAAATAATAAAAATAAATAAAATAAAATACCCACCATGGCGCCACACCAGCCGCAGAAGGACGCCTCCCAGAGATTCCAGCGACCACATCTGGAGCAGGAAATGGTCCCCCCTTTCTGAGTGGGCGGAGGAGGGGCTTTATCCCCACTGCACAGCGACTGGTGTATGAAATGTCATTTAAAGGCAGATCAATACTATATTCTCTAATCCCCCTCCCAATTCAAAAAAGATAAAAAGCCCTGAGATAATATAAGCCCTGGAAATACTGTCTCTCTTTTTTTTTTTTTTTTTTGCCCAAAGGAGTACAGCTATGATGGGTTTCACCAACGAATAAATTAGTACATAGAGCACACATTCCTTCATAGAGATCACAGAAAGTCAATGAAACTGGTGCCTCACACATCTTAGCATTTTTCAATATCTTTAATATCAAGGACAGCAAGGCCTACTGTTGATTTAAGAGAACAATATTAATGAAGGAAGAAGAGAGCTGAGCTACCTGAGGGGCCATGATTAAGGCTCATCTTCTATCCTTCGGAGTTCTGGTTTCCATAGAAAAATGTGACTTGATTTCCCACTCTTGACACATGGGAAGAATTATTTTATATTGGGGACGGAGGCAGAATTGTTTCGTGAGAATTCCAGGGACTACGTTAGGTAAACCTAGATTCAAATGTGTTCTTGTTGCTTCCTCACCATTGCTTGGTAAAAGACTTGCTCACTTCCCAAATGGAGGTGACAGCACAGTGGCTGCTACCTGACCACCCACCATGTGCAGACTCCATTCCCACACTGCCCCGCACCCTCGCATCAGTCCCACGGCGGACCTGGGAGGTGGGTGCCGTCACTGTCCCCATCTTACAGAGGGAGAGCACGGGGACACAGAGAGGGTGAGACACACGATTAGAGCCATGTGACTCTAAAGCCTGGCTTCTCTCCCTGACGCCATACAGCCTCTTCAATAGAATAGCTTCCTCCCAGGTCTGCAGGGGTTCAGACGATTACCGACAGTTAAGTGGACAGGAATGCTCAGCACAGAGCCAAGCTGCACCGGCCAGCTGCCTTCCCTTCCCACCTTGCTTTCCGCTAGATCCTGATTTCTAGAGGAGAAAGCACTATAGTTTCACTTTTATTCCCCCAACGAGGACAGTCCTGGTACCCTGGCACAGGGGAATCACTCAAATAGTTTTACTGAGTCAATGGCTGATTTAATTGGTAACTGAATGCGTGTATTACCACATATGCCCCGCACAATACTAAGAATGCACACACCAGGGAAAACATTTGCTAAGGGCACTTTTCCCTCAAAGACACACATTTTAGTTCACTCTATTTGCCCACCTGTATTCCATTTTGCTTCAGGGCCAGCTCTGTTATCTAGAATAGAAACCTATTCTAAGAGAGACCACATCAGCCCCAGCATCCACAGACACCCGAGAACAGAGGCTTTCTTTGTGTGTGCTTGCCCTGATTTCTGCGTAATTAGAGGGAAAGTCCTTCAGGTAAATCAAAGATAAATTCTCTGCAAACTTTTGCTTCAGAACTTACATTTCAATTATCCTATTCTTAAAACAAGACTTTGGTATAAAGCTTGCTGGCCTGGGCTTCTAAATACAAAGCCTTCAGACTTTTCATTGAAATGTACTGACTGTTTAAGTAGCTATTAAATATAACATTGCTTTAAAGAAAGAAAAGTTATCTTTCTGATAGTCTTACTGATCAAAAAAACAAAAAAAAAGAGAAAAGAAAGAAAAGTTATCTTACCCCATCATATTAATGCTGCTAAACAAAGAAAAGACATAAAGCTATCAGAATGAACATGCATTGTTACTTCTATGGACTACAGAGATAAATACTATCCTTGTGACATCTAAGCTCTGATATACCATTCAGATAGAAATACAATTTTTAGAAAGAATTCAATTTGGGGATTATTCTGAAAATAGTTTTGTTGATAGATGAGACCTAGAAACACTTATATCACTGACAGTTAACGATTTAAATGGTTTTATTATTTACATAAGAAGTACTGAATGCCTGAGGAAAGAATGAGAAAATCTTTTGCTGGCAATTTACTTAAATCTATCGGTAAGAATATATCAAGATTTCCAGTTCTATTGTTTTCTAGTTTTACACTTTCCCTATCTCACTATTACCCTCTCTGGTGCCTTGGAAAAAATTATAGAGTGTCATTTTATGATTAGAGAGTAATATCAAGTCTGAAACCACATTAACAGATGACTCTCAATAACTAACAATCCTAAAATTACACCAGCTTTGATTTGAAAATAGATGCGTTTTCTGATTAAATTCACCACCTTGTTAGTTTGTTTTTAGTCTCAGTTATGAAACACATCATATGCAACAGAAATCATCTTTAAAAAAAAAAACTACAGATTTTTCCTTCTGGCAATGGTAACCTAAGACCATAACAAATGACTCCCACATAGAAAAGAACTATAAAATCTGCTGACAATAGGCCAGGATCACTGGCGGTCAAGAGGTCGAGACCAGCCTGGTCAACATGGTGAAACCCCGTCTCTAAAAATACAAACATTAGCCAGGCGTGGTGGTGAACGCCTGTAATCCTAGCCACTTGGGAGGCTGAGGCATGAGAATCTCTTGAACCCAGGTGGTGGAGGTTGCAGTGAACCAAGATCACATCATTGCACTCCAGCCTGGGCAACAGAGCATGACTCTATTTCAAGATAAAAAAAATCTGCTGATAATATATGAAGGCAGTGGAGAATGAACAGAGGCAGATACACTTGCAGCAAGAACACACAAGAAGTGGGGGAGTTACACAAAGTCAGTTCCCATCTTCACGGCTTTCACCCTGGAACTAAGGGCAGTCTACATAGCGCATGTGAAGTGGGGGGCACAAGGCAGTATTTCTGGCCAAGAGAACCAGAAAACTGAAGCTGGGGAATATTTGGAGGCTGAAGAAGTAGGGAGCTCCTAGAAAGAAAGAAGAGAAGGGATCTTCTCTGTGTATTCAGATCTCTTACCAACCCCTGAACAACATATGTACAGAATGGGCTTGAAGCAGCTAAGCTAAAGACAAAATATCTGAATGGAGACCAAACTTTCTATCCCTCCTCGCCTCAAACTTTTTTCTTGGCATTTAGTATGTTGAGGAATTTTAAACTGTAGCCTAGCATTATGAATGTTTGGCTGTGGTACTTTCTGGATTCTGTTACTCTGGGAGTGTTGCTGTTGTTTGCTTGCTTTGCTTTAACAGGCAATAATATGTATGCTTGCTTTTGGGGAATGTGCTGCCTGGAAGGAACTAGAACTACTGCTTCACACATAAAAAGAAAACCAACTGAGTTTGACCCTAAGATGAATCAGATGTTAGAAGAAGCAAACCAGAAATTTAAAGCATATACACTGTCCACAATAAATAAAAAGAGGAAATCTCAACAAAGAAATAGAAACATAAAAAACAGAAACAGGTGAGAATTCTGGAACAGAAAAAGATAATATTTTAAATAAAATATTTACTAGATGTACTTAATATCTAAAAGGATATGGTAAAGGAAAGTGTAAGTGAACTGGAAGATAGATCAACAGAAATCATACAGTGTGAAAAGAAAAAAAGATTTTTTAAAAATGAACAGGCCCAGTGCAGTGGCTCATGCCTGTAATCCCAGCACTTTGAGAGGCCAAGGTGGGCAGTTTAACTGAGGTCAGGAATTCGAGATCAGCCTGGACAACATGGTGAAACCTCGTTTCTACTGAAAATACAAAAACTAGCCAGGCTTGGTAGTATACAACTGTAATTCCAGCTACTCAGGAGGCTGAGGCAGGAGCATCACTTGAACCCAGGAGGTGGAGGCTGCAGTGAGCTGAGATTGCAGCACTGCACTCCAGCCTGGGTGACAGAGCAAGACTCCATCTAAAAAAAAGGTCCTCAGGGACCTATTAGAGAATATCAATTCAACAGATGTGTATACGGACTTGAGATGGACAGTAGAAAATGAATGGAGCAGAAAAATCAAGAAATCATGGCCAAACAATTCCCAAATCTGATGAAAGACAGAAATTTACAGTTACAAGATTCTAAATGAACACCAACCAGAATAACTTCACACTAAGGTATATTATAGCCAAATTGCTAAAAACCATCACTAAAGAGCAAATCTTAATAAAAGCAGCGGGAGAAAAATAACACATCCCATATGTGAAAATGTCAGTTTGATTTACATCTGACTTTTGAGCTGAAAGCATGGAGGCCAGAAAAGCGTGGAACAGCTTTAAATTTCAGAAAGAATATTAACTGTCAGCCTAGAATTATATATATCCATCAAAAATACTCTTTGAGAATATCTTCATTGTGGTGGTGGTGAAAATGGCTGAAAATTACCAACATTCACCAAACTGCACAATTAAACTAGGTGAATTTTATTGCATATAAATTATGTCTCAATAAAACTGGAAACAAGAGGAATTCCTTCAAATCAACTATTCGTAGACTGTCAGTGATTAGGCGATGTTAAAAGGTATCTTGTCCAACTCAACAGTTATGAGTTGAATTCTGTCTGCACAGATAATGACATGTTGGAGTCCTAACCTCCAGTACCCCAGAATGGGATCTTATTTGGAAAATGGTCTGTACAGAAGTAATCAAGTTAAAGTGTGGTCATTAGGGTGGATCCGAATCCAGTGTGACTGGTGTCCTTATGAAAAAGGGAAATCTGGACACAGAGGCACACACACACAGGCAGACACACGGGGAGAGGTCCATGGGATGGCAAAGGCAGAGACTGGAGTGCTGCATCTAGAAGCCAAGGGAAGCTTGAGGCTACCAGAAGCTGGGAGAGAGGATGGAAGAGTTCATTCCCTAGCACCTTCAGAGGGAGCGTGGCCCTGCTAACACCTTGATTTTAGACTTCTGGTCTTCAGAGATGTCAGACAATAGATTTCCGTTGTTGTTAGCCACCTAGTTGATGATGCTTAGGAAAAAATGAGTACACACCCATTTGCTACTAATCATGTAGACTAGTGGTCCCCGATCCCCGGGCCATGGACGTGTAAGGATCCGTGGCTTGTTAGGAACTGGGCCACACAGCAGGAGGTGAGTGCTCCACCTCCTGTCAGATCAGCGGCAGCATCCGATTCCCACGGGAGCGCAAACCCTACTGTGAATCGTGCATGAGGGATCTAGGTTGTGCGTTCCTTATGAGAATCTAACTTATGACTAATGATTTGAGGAGGAACAGTTTCATCCTGAATCCATTCCCCCACCATGTCCATGAAAAAATTGTCTTCTACAAAACCGGTCCCTGGTGCCAAAAAGGCTGCAGACTGCGGCTGTAGACCATACTAACTGCACTGTCCAGTTTCATGAGGAATCTCTCTGAGATGAGAACAAACTCCACAAACAGTCAAAAACATATATAGCAACCCAAAAGAAGCAAGTTTTTTCTTCTAAGTTGGCTAGTAAATGACAACTTTTTCGTGGTACAAGACAAGAGTCACCTGGAAGTAATTTTAATTTTCATCAGAAACATTTTATAAACAAAATAGATCATCTAAACTGAACTTATTCACTGTATTTAAAGTGCATATACTCCTATTCCTTCATTTCAATATTCAAAACGGGCTTGTAGGAAACCCAAGAAATAGGTGGCTACGATGTTCTCAATTTCAAAAAGCAGTGTGCATATAGAGTCAACAAAGACAGTGGACCATGGGGTGTAGGGGGGAGGGGGTGGGGATGACAAAGACATACCTGTCTGTAAATGAAATGTGAATGAGTTCACTTCCCGCAGGCTAATGCCAGCCTCCCATGCAAAGTTATTCAACAAAATCATAAGAAATAATTGCTTTTACTGAATCCTCTTGAAGTTAAGACTTTGCAAACAATTCTGTATTGATGAATATATCAAGTTCTCTCCACATATAGAAATCTTGCTTTCAGTTTACCATGAGAAGCTTTTCTTGGTCTCTCTCCCCAATCCCCTGGGCAGATTCTGTTTCTCTATTACCATTAACATTGAATTTAGTAGCCACTAAATATAGGGTCGGCACATGCAGTCAACCTACCTCTTGTGATGAAGGCAGGGCCCCCTCACATGTGACACAGTATCTCAGGTGAGCAGGATTTCCTGTACCACAGGCCCGGCAAATTACCTTCTCCTTCACAACAAAAAATAAGAAATACATGTTCCTCAGAGCAAACAACTGTGCAAAGAAATCATCAAGCAGTCTCTTCTGTCAGTCATTCAGCTACAGACCCTCACCGCATCCAGAGCCTGAATATTGGATTGGTTTAGGAGTTACTGTAAATAGTGTCAGACAAATATCTATAGTTTTTTTGTTTGTTTGTTTGTTTGTTTCCATTTGTTTTTATAGAGATGGGATTTGACCATGTTGCCCAGCCTGGTCTCCAACTCCTGGCCTCAAGTGATCTTCCTACTTCAGCTTCCTAAAGTACTGGAATTTCAGGTATGAGACCCCATACCCAGCCTGAATGTAGTTTTAAAAGAAACAAAACACCAAAGAAACAAACACACACATTGAAATGAGTATTCATGTGGTCTTCAGAAGGCAAGTTGGAAATTCTGCACTGGTTATGTGTAAGGTTGTGTGTGTGTGGTGTGTGTGTGTGTGTGTGTGTGTGTGTGTGTGTGTGTTTCTCCAGTGTGAAAACCATGACACTGAGTAGACACTCCATTTTATGGCTTAAGCAGTAAACAGAAAGACCCTAGACCAGCAAGGGATTATCTGTGTGTTTACAAGTAATCTGGTTCTTGAACTGGGATTTATCTTCTGGGGCTTCATGTTAAATATGAATTTAGGTTTGCTCTGTAGTTTTTACTTAGGACGAAGTGGAAAGATTGCCTAAGAAAGAGAGTCGTTAAGTACAGCTTTCTAAGTCAGGACCCTGGGGTTAAGTCGCAACACAGAGAAAAACAAAAGACAAAGAAATGATGGTAAAAATAGTCAAGCGTTCAGCTATCAGAGGTTTGCTAACAACTGTTTCGTTACTGACCACTCTATTCTCTCAGGATATAATCTTTTTCAATTGTCAATGACCAGTAGTGCTCAAGTATTCCTTCCTAGTCCAGCACTGTGGTCCCTAGGTGTCCTGAAACTAATAAATCAAACAGTGTGTTCAGAAGCTGGTACAGGTAAAGTGGATGACCAAGAAAAAGAAAGCCCAACTCCCAGGGTTTTATTTCCAATACCACCAGGTAGCTCCATGAAGTCCTAGCCTTTCAAAGCCTGGTTAATTCCATTTTAGTGGAAGATTCCAAAGTTTTCCTAGGAACTGAGCCAACTCAGAAAACCACAGTTCCCAATCTAAACAACTCCTAAAGGGCAGAGGCCAACTGACTGCTATTCAAAATGGCAGAGAATCACAGTCTTGCTCTCAATGGTTCCTGACACTCCCTGGGGCCAACATTCTTCAAAGCTATTTAAAGTTACCACAACATAATCTGCAATTGGCCAGCCTTTATGCACGAGATTTAGGGCTATGACTTTCCTGAAGATGTTGCTTCAGGAAAGGTCTGGTAAAACACAGAGAAATGAGACAAATTTCCTGTCTCCATGTTAAAAAATCCTGAGATCAAATAAAAGTAATCTTGCTGTGTGCTGCAGAAAACACTTTCTCTAGAAGAGAAAACTGGAGAACAACTAAAACTGCTTACTTCTCAAGTCCAATGGCTTCCTTTAAGACCTCACCTTGGCCGGGTGCGGTGGCTCAAGCCTGTAATCCCAGCACTTTGGGAGGCCGAGGCAGGTGGATCACGAGGTCAAGAGATCAAGACCATCCTGGTCAACACGGTGAAAACCCGTCTCTACTAAAAATACAAAAAATTAGCTGGGCATGGTGGTGCGTGCCTGTAATCCCAGCACTTTGGGAGGCCGAGGCGGGTGGATCACGAGGTCAAGAGATCGAGACCATCCTGGTCAACATGGTGAAACCCCGTCTCTACTAAAAATACAAAAAATTAGCTGGGCATGGTGGTGCGTGCCTGTAATCCCAGCTACTCAGGAGGCTGAAGCAGGAGAATTGCCTGAACCCAGGAGGCGGAGGTTGCGGTGAGCCGAGATCGCGCCATTGCACTCTAGCCTGGGTAACAAGAGTGAAACTCTGTCTCAAAAAAAAAAAAATAAAAATAAAAATAAAAAATAAAAATAAAATAAAAAATAAAGACCTCACCTTGCAGGGCTCATAATCCAAAACTGCATCTCATATATTTGCCCAATGCATACTCTGCCCATTCCCCACCCTGCCTTACAAAACACTTTTTGTTTTTAAATTTTTAATTAATCAACTTTTAACTTTATTTTTAGAGCAATGGAATGTTCACAGCAAAATTGAGTGGAAATTACAGAAGATTCCCATACACCGTGTCCCACCCCACAGACACAGCCCCCCCAATATGCACATCTCACACCCAAGCGGTACATCATCAGTGAACATACACTTAACACATCATTATCACCCATGGCCCATTGTTTATATTACAGTCCAGCACTAACCCTTTAAACCCTTTCCCTGCCCTTCTTCTTCTGAGATGCTGCTACGAACTTGTCTAAGTGGCGGTCTACCTTACTGCATCCAGTCCATTAAACAGTTTTCTTGGTTGACGGGTTTTTCTATATTTTTTGTGGAGACTTTTGACACCATGCCATGGCTCACTTCTTTCTAGAGCAGTGACCATGACCCACAGTTAGAAATCGTTTTATATCACAATCCACTACACTCACAAATTCACAGATGTCTGTGGGGGTGATGTGGAATTGAGGCCACCTTCAGATGGCCTTAATGGGGATGCTAAACACCTCTGATGAGAACTTTTCAAAAGTCAATATCCTCATTTGCCATTTCATCCACAGCTTTTGTCACATATTGTCTAGTTGAATGGTTGTAGGCTATTTAACAGAGCCAGTTAGTCGCTGGGATATAACGTTCCCTTTTAAGGTAGCTGGAGGAAGAGAACAATTTTCAAACTCCCAAGCTTTAATTGACACAACTAAAAAGGAAGAACGTTGAAAACAAATGAGTAGATCATTGCAAACTTAATGTCAAAACTGACTAAGCTAAAATTCTGCTTGATGTGGAGTTGTGGTTACACTGGTTTTAACCCCAAATCACTGTATGAAAGGCTGGGACTCACTGAAGGAGCCCATGCTTCAGGCACGTGAATCATCAGATCTTTTCAGGAGGATCCCAGACTAAGCCTCACAGATTCTAAGAACCACAAAGATGACTGAAGTCCTGGAGGTATACTGCATGCTGCTCGTAAAATTCCAAAGGAAACTTGGTAAATGTCTTCAGTTAATGTTCTCTGATGAACAGGGATGTTAAAACTAGTTTTAAACTTTAGAAAACATCCAGTGGAGGCCAGGCATGGTGGCTCATGCCTGTAATCCCAGAACTTTGGGAGGCCAAGGTGAGAGGATCACATGAGCCCAGGAGTTCCAGACCAGCCTGGGCAACAAGGCGAAATCCCATCTCTACAAAAAATAGAAAAATTCACCTGGTGTGGTAGCACATGCCTGTGATCCCAACTACTTGGGAGCCTGAGGTAGGAGGATCACTTGAGCCCAGGAGGTCAGGCTGCAGCAAGCCGTGACTGTGCCACTGCACTCTAGCCTAGGCGACAGAGTGAGACCTTGTCTAAAAAAAAAAAAAAAAAAAAAAAAAAAAAAAAAAAAAAAAAAAAAAAAAAAAAAAAAAAAAAAAAAAAAAAAAAAAGAAAAAAAAGAAAATGGCCAATAGATGCATTTGTTCAGTGAAATAAATAAGTTGCAAGGAGAAGTATACAACATGATTTCATTTTTGTCTAAAAAACCAAACCAAACCAAATCTAAACGTACGTATATATAAATATATTTCTGTGAATCTAGAAAAATACATAAAAGGACACCCTAAGCTGCTAACATTGGTTATTTCAGAGAAATAGAAATGTAGGTAGAGTGAAGAAATTATACACTTTTTGGTATATCTTTGGATTATTTGTTACCAAAAATTAGGTATTAATTATTTTAAAGAAGTAAATTATAAAATCTTCTCTTATGCTGAAAATAGGTATCTTTGTCATAGGTCAAATACAGAAATGTCTGCTACTGTATCTTTTAATCCTGGCAGGAAAAAAAATCTGGTAGAACAAAAATCCTCAGCATTGATAGTGCCTTAAATCCACACAAGACAAGACTGCAACTGCTGTGGAATCTGTCTTCATCACAGCAGGAAGAGAGCAGATGGTGCTTTTGTACTCAGTGGAGTGAGCTAGAGACCAGTGCTGAAAGGGGAAGGGAGCTGTCAATGGCATGCTGTTGCCTGCCAGGTTAGGCTTCCTGGCTTCCCTGAGCAGTTCACACGAGTATTCCCACCAACCTCAGAGGTGGCTGTCTGGGTAAGAATGTTAACTCAAAACCTGTCACCCTTATGACATCTGGGAGAGGCACTGGAATGAAGATTGGCAGGCCAGGGTTTCCAAACAGGTGTCCTTCTCTGAGTAGAAGCAGTAATAGAGATTGTCTGGCATAAAAAGTCATGCATTTCTCTCCAGGATCAGAGGTTATGATGATAAAAGTCCCTCTACACATCAAGTCTGGTTGTTTTTGTTTGTTTGTTTGTTTGTTTTGTTTTGTTTTGTTTTTTGAGACGGAGTTTCGCTCTTGTTACCCAGGCTGGAGTGCAATGGCGCGATCTCGGCTCACCGCAACCTCCGCCTCCTGGGTTCAGGCAATTCTCCTGCCTCAGCCTCCTGAGTAGCTGGGATTACAGGCACGCACCACCATGCCCAGCTAATGTTTTGTATTTTTAGTAGAGACGGGGTTTCACCGTGTTGACCAGGATGGTCTCGATCTCTTGACCTCATGATCCACCCGCCTCGGCCTCCCAAAGTGCTGGGATTACAGGCTTGAGCCACCGTGCCGGCCTTCAAGTCTGGTTAAAACCTGTCCCCACTTTCAACCTTCAGGGCCCACAGGGAAAAATCTGAGCTATTAGGTCTGGTAGAGAAGAGATCATCTCCCACAACCCACAGCACCCCAGCATTGCTACAGCCCAGCAAAACCAAACTCCTTGCAAAGTTTTGAGGCACATTTTCTAAATCTCATCTTTGAATTCATTGTTGGTTTCCTCATTATATGTCCTAACTTTGGTCCACCAATAAAGTAGAAGTAAGTTGTAAAATTATTCCTATTGTTACTTATCATAAGTTATAAAAATCTCTCTTATAAAAAGTACCCTGCAAGAAAGAAGCCACTCCTGGATTTAATGCTACTTATCACTGTAGAAGTCTTGTGTTTATTCTCAATATAGGATTTACAATAAATTGACGGGAAAAATTACTTACATGTACCTTTGTGTCTCTCTGCCTTCCCATAAAATGGAAAAAATTCTAGATTTCAGATACTGAAGATGGTGTTACATATACGTATTGAATTTAGATCACAACTAACATTTACCCCTATTCTTCCTGTTTTGAATAGTCCAAAGAGTTTGCAATGACATTATCTTCAAACATCCTGAATAAATGTATTAATAAGAATAGATTCTGCTGTGATTGACAGAACACCCAAAAAAACAGAGGCTTAATAAGAGAAAAATAGATTTCTCTCTCTCATATATATAAGAAGTCTAAAGACAGACTTCCAGGACTGTATGGTGGCTTCCTGCAGTAGTTTTGTTTGTTTGTTTGAGACAGAGTTTTGCTCTTGTTGCCCAGGCTAGACTGTAATGGCACAATCTTGGCTCACCACAACCTCTGCCTCCCTGGTTCAAGCAATTCTCCTACGTCAGCCTCCTGAGTAGTTGGGATTATAGGTATGCATCACACGCCCAGCTAATTTTGTATTTTTAGTAGAGACACGGTTTCTCCATGTTGGTCAGGCTGGTCTTGAATTCCTGACCTCAGGTGATCCGCCCACCTCAGCCTCCCAAAGTGCTGGGATTACAGGTGTGAGCCACTGCGCCTGGTTTCTGCAGTAGCTTTTAAAGCATCTTAGGATTGAAAATAGTCATCAAATAAAAAGATCAGTAAATTTTCCTCTACCTGACTTTGGCCTGGCCAGTTTTTCAAAATCTCATTTCTAGAGGCTCACACAGCCTTGGATATTTGTGAACTCTTTATGCTAAAGAGAGCTTGAAGGTGGAAGGACAAGTGGACTTCTCTTTTCTCTGAACACATTTTGCCCATATACAACCCACGAGACCATCTTAGAAGTGTTATGGCCTGTACATTAAGACCATGCATTTCCCTTACTGCTAAAAACTCTTGGTTTTCTTATCCCCAAATTCCCTCTATTAAATCTATTTTATCCTCCAGTGACCTTTACTTGGGATTAAAGAGGACATAAATGGGACTGTAAATTGCAGAATGGAGAAGATTTAGTTGTATGTTTAATGATTCTATCAAAAAATTTTTCACAGTACGATATCATTTTTCTAGCAAAGTTTTTTGGATGTAAGTGATGATACATAACTTTTTCTTCCACGTGACTAGTTCTAGTCATTCTTTTTCTCCATAATAAGAACCTATAATCAAATAAGGCAAACAAAAGTATGAAACTACTGTAAGGACAAGATTATAAATCAATACTAATTGCAATGTTGAAGTTTAAATATATGAAGTAAAAAATTGTCTACATCAGCTGTAGTGCAATTCGTCCTCCAAATCCATGTTCATGGAATACAATCCTACATATCTCCCTTAATTTTTTTTTTTTTTTTTGAGAGGGAGTCTCTGTTGCCCAGGCTGGAGTGCAATGGCATGATCTCAGCTCACTGAAACCTCCGCCACCTGGGTTCAAGTGATTCTCCTGCCTCAGCCTCCAGAGTAGCTGGGATTACAGGCGCATGCCAACACACCCGGCTAATTTTTTTTGTATTTTTAGTAGAGACAGGGTTTCACCTTGTTGGCCAGACTGGTCTCAAACTCCTGACCTCAAGGTGATCCACCCACCTCAGCCTCCCAAAGTACTGGGATTATAGGCATGAGCCACTGCCCCAGCCATCTCTTTTAATATTATGGATCCTACTGGCAAGTTAAACTCTTGGACAGCATGTCTTACCAAAAATGAGAATGGATTTTGTTCTTGTATATTAGCTTATCAATTGTTACCCCCTCCTGACTGGGTGTGGTGGCTCACGCCTGTAATCCAGCACTTTGGGAGGCTGAAGCAGGCAGATCACCTGAGGTCAGGAGTTTGAGACCAGCCTGGCCAAGATGATGAAACCTCTGTCTCTACTAAAAATACAAAACTTAGCCAGGCATGGTGGTGCATGCCTGTAGTTCCAGTTACTTGGGAGGTTGAGGCAAGAGAATCACTTGAATCCAGGAGGCAGAGGTTGCAATGACCTGAGATCACGCCACTGCACTCCAACCTGGGTGATGGAGCAAGACTCTGTCTCAAAAAATATATACATATATTGTTACCCCATCCCACCAGCTGAAAAAGGACATATACCTGTTCAGACATTGCTTTCTATGTATTTCATTCATGTTTTTACAGAATTTCATTTCGTTACCTTCAAATGGAGGCTTGCCTGTGGCTGCAGCTGTAGAGCAAGAGGGGCCTCGCACACCACGCAGATGGGAGTGTTCATGGGTACCAAGCTTCTGCATTCTGCACATAAGCCCATCTGTACAAGGAAAAGGTCCGCTTTATCTTGCATGTAAAAACTGAAGGCATGAATAGATCTCAGAATGTAAGGTTTGGTCTATAGCTATACCACCCTGAACACTCCGGATCACATCTGATCTCAAAAGCCAGGCAGGTCCGGCTTGGTTAGTACTTGGATGGGTGAATGTAAGGTTTGATTTGTTTTTGTAAAACAATTTTTAAAATAATTACCTTTATAAAGATATGCTAATTACTTTGACTTGACCACTGCACACTGTATCAAATAACACCACATATCCCATAAATATGTACAATTGTTATGTGTCAATTAAAAAGTAAATAATAGAAAATAAAATAGCAATATTATATTTCTTATTATTTTATTCCTATTAAGAGTAAAAACATGTTCATTGTAGAAAAGAGAGATGTTAAAAAAAGAAAAATATCCATAGGAAATTAATTAATAGCATGATAGAATGAGGAGGTCTATGAATCCTCTTCCTTAGAAGGAATCACAGGAATGGCACGGTGGCTCACGTCTGTAATCCCAGCACTTTGGGAGGCCAAGGTGGGAAGATCACCTGAGGTCAGGAGTTCAAGGCCAGCCTGGCCAACATGGCAAAATCCCGGCTCTACTAAAAATACAGAAATTAGTCAGGCATGGTGGCAGGTGCCTGTAATCCCAGCTACTGAAGTGGGAGAATTGCCTGAAGCCAGGAGCTGCAGGTTGCATTGAGTGGAGATCACGTCACAGCATTCCAGTCTGGATGACAAGACCGAGACTCTATCTCAAAAAAAAAAAAAAAAAAAGTAATCACGCAGTCAGACAATGCTGTCAAAAAGCAAGCACTTCAGCAACCTGAAAGTCATCGAAAGGCAGACAACAAATTGAGAAGTTCCTGGAAATAACTGAACTGCAGAAAAGAACACTAAGCTCTGTGTGGTTGTTGCCTGGGCTGCCCCCTCCTCCCCTAGCTTTGTCAGTGTGGTGGCTCCACCCGGGCAAGGCAGGCTGTGAAAACTAGAAGTTATGTTGACTGCTGATGGGCAGGGCTCACTTGATTTGGAGTACTATTAAGGTGACAATTTTGGTGGCAAGCAAACAAGGAAGACCAGTAGTCCCCTAGTCCGAGATAATGAGTCTGTTTGAGGTTAATTGATGCACTGACTGGCAAACTGGCCTAGGATTTAACATGCAGTTCCAGGAGGTAATTCAATGATAAGGGCTTCATAGCTCTCCATATATCCTTAGTTGACTGGAGGTATGCACATGAGCAGTATAAACCAGAGTAGGCCCAAACCACCCACACAGCCCTGGCCAAGATAATGAAACCTTGAGACCAGCCTGGCCAAGATGATGAAACTTCGTCACTACTAAAAATACAAAATTAGCCAGGCATGGCGCTGCATGCCTGTAGTCCCAGCTGCTCAGGAGGCTGAGACAGTCAGATAATGCTGTCAAAAAGCAACTACTTCAGCACCCTGAAAATCATCAACAGGCAGATAATAAATTGAGAAGTTCCTGAAAATGACTGAGCTGCAGAAAAGAACACTATGCCCTGTGTGATTGCTGTCTGGGCTTCCCAGGAACTGCCCATAGAGATGCAAGAGAGCTCGGCATAAAGTAAGAGCTGGGGCTGGAAAATAGCCTTAAGTTTGAAAGCTACCCAGCTGACACGCAGATCCATCAGCAGGGAGTGGAGGCCTTCCAGGATGCAGCTACCTGAGCACAATCTCTGGCTAACTGAACACTAAGATATGCTAACCCAAAAGTAACATGAGGCTTAAATAGAGCAAGAAAAAGCTGCTGCTCTACTATTTACAATAGCAGTCTTAGAACCAACCCAAATGCCCTTCAATGATAGGCTGGATAAAGAAAATGTGTATGTATACGCCATGGAATACTATGCAGCCATTAAAAAAATAAGTTCATGTCCTTTGCAGAGACATGGATGAAGCTGGCAGCCATCATTCTCAACAAACTAACACAGGAACAGAAAACCAAACACCTCATTTTCTCACTCATAAGTGGGAGTTGAACAATGAGAACACATGGGCACAGGAAGGGGAACATCACATACTAGGGCCTGTCAGGAGGTGGGGGACAAGGGGAGGGAGGGCATTAGGAAAAATACCTAATGCACGCAGGGCTTAAAACCTAGATGATGGTTGATGGGTGCACCAAACCACCACAGCACACGTATACCTACGTAACAAATCTGCATGTTCTACACACGTATCCCAGAACTTAAAGTATAATTTTTTAAAAAAAGCTGCTGTTCTGTCTATGGAGTAGTCATTCTTTTGTTTCTTTACTTCTCTAATTAAGAAAAAAATTAAAAAATAAAAATCCTGACACTAGTGGTCACACATTGCAGGGGAGACAGACATTAAAGATTTAATCCAAGTAAACAAAACACAAATCAACAACCTTCAAGGAAAAAAAGTCAGAATCCAAAGTTGCTAAAATATGCTACCTGAAGTAGTCAAGAAAAAAATTATGAGACATGCAAAAATTAAAGTGACCTACACTCAGGGGAAAAATAGTCAACAGTCCACAGAAATTATCTGAGTGCCTTTAGATGCTGGATTCAGTAGATAAAGATTTCAAAGCAGTTATTTTTTTTAATGTTTAAAGAACTAAAGGAAACCATGTTTGATAAAAAATTAAAGTATGATGATAACGATCTGATTGATAGGGAACCTCAATAGACACAGAAATTATTTTTTTAAAAAGAATTAAATCAAAGCCTGGAGTTGAAAAGTAAATTAATTTTTTTAATTGCCAGAGGGACTCAAAAGCAGATCAGATATCAGACCAAAGAATCAGTGAACTTGAACATATAGCCCAACAACAGAAATTATCTAATCTGAAGAACAGAGAGAAAAAAGACCGAAGAAAATAAGCAGAACATCAAAAACCTATAGGGCAAAATCAAGTATAGCAACATATGTGCAAAGGAGAGAGAAAAAGGAACACAAAAAGAATTAAAGAAACAATGGCCAATATTTCCCACATTGGAGGAAAACCAAAACTCAGCAGATCCAATAAGCTCAATCAATCCTAAGAAAGACAAACACAAAGAGACCACACTTAAACACATTATAATCAGACTGCTGAAGGTCAAAAACAAAGAGAAAATGTTGAAAGTAGCAAGAGAAAAAGCTACTTATGCATCAAAAACAATGGGGGGCAGAAGGCAGTAGAATGAAAATTCAAAAGGCTGAAAGAGAAAATAATTGCTAAACCAGAATTACATCTGCAACAAACCATTCTTCAAAAATGAAGGCAAAATCAATATTCTGACATACACAAAGACAGAGAGAAATGGCTAGCAGACATATCTCACAAGAAATACTGAAGGAAGTTCTTTAAGCTGAAAGGAAATGACACTAGATGATCACTTGAGTTCACAGGAAGAAGTGAGACCAGATATAATAAACATGAGGGCAGATATAAATGACTCCGTAGACACTTTATCTCATCTTCTTTAAATGACATGATTGTATAACACTGCACCTTTTAGTTTATAATATATATAGATGCAATATATATGGTAATTACATAAAAGATAAAGAAAGGAAGAGGATACTTAAGCAATGTTAAGAAAAAGAAAGAAAGGGGTAGGGCACAATGGCTCACACCTGCAATCCCAGCACTTTGGGAGGCTGGGTCGGGGGTGGGGGGGAATCACTTGAGGTCAGGAATTCAAGACCAATCAGCCTGGCCAATATGGTAAAACCCTGTCTCTACAAAAAATACAAAAATTAGTTGGGTGTGGTGGTGCATGCCTGTAATCCCAGCTACTCAGGAGGCTGAGACAGGAGAATCGCTTGAATCCAGGAGGCAGAGGTTGCAGTGAGCCGAGATTGTGCCACTGCACTCATTCCAGCCTGGGTAAAAGAAGGAGATTCCATCTCAAAAAAGAAAAGAAATAGAAACAAAGGGAAAAGGAGTGAAATTTCTACATTTTAGTAGAATTGAGTGAAATTATTCTAAAATGGACTGTGATACACCCCATCTTCCATGATGTGATTATTATGTATTGCATCCCTGCATCAAAACATCTCATGTACCCATAAATACATATACCTACTATGTACTCACAAAAATTAAAAACCAAAATTAAATAAAATAGAATGTGATAAATTAAGGTCCATATTGTAATCTCTAGTGCTTAAGGTAACTTTAAAACTAGTAAAAAAAAAAAAATCAACAGAAGCATTAAAATGGCACACTAAAAATAACAAAAGAAATAACACAAGACCCAACTGCATGCTATCTACTAGAAACACCTTAAATTCAAAGACACAAATAGATTGAAAGTGAAAGCATAGAAAAGGACTTACAATGCAAACAGTAACCATAAAAGAGCTAGAGTAGCTACATAAATATCAGAGAATAAAGGACTTTAAGACAAGAAGTATTAGCATAGACAAAGAGAGACACTTTGTGATGATAAAAGGGTCAATAAGTCAGGAAGATACAGTAATTATAAGTGTATATGAACATACTAGTCCGTTCAGGCTGCGATAACAAAATACCATAAAGTGGGTGGCTTGTAAACAAAAGATTTATTTCTCAGAGTTTTGGAGGCTGAGAAATCCAAGATCAGGGTGCCAGCAAATTCCGTAACTGGTGAGGGCTTGCCCTCTGCTTCACAGATGGTGCCTTTTAGCTGTGTCTTCATATAATGGAAGGGCAAACAAGCTCCTCTGGTCCTCTCTTATAAGGGCACTAATCCCATTCATAAGGGGTTCATCATCATGACCTAATTACCTCCCAAAGACCCAACCTTCTAACACCATCACCTTTGGGGAAGACACAAAGATTCAATCGATAGCATGGACATAACAGCAAACCCCCAAAATACCTGAAGCAACAACTACAGGTCAGAGTTGAGATTAAGACTCCATCTATCACCTGAGCACCTAAAGCCCCAGCTTTACTGGGGGACCACAGTGGTGTTTTCAATCTCCAAGAATTAGCATGAATTTAGAGCCAGTATCAGATTATTCCCCTAAAGATTGGGGCATTTTTTTTCCTTAATGCACAGTCACTCAATTGAAAGCAACAAATCCCCTTGGGGAAGCATTCAAGGAAGATTTCTGATGTGTACTTGAAAAGCTCCAGGGTCCGTCCCTAAGGAGACCCAGCCTCCCCTTCAATCGAGAGACTCTGAATTTATGAACTGACTTACATCTAGAAACTGGGTGAGAAACTTGGTTGCTCCAATGCAGTGGCTCAAGTCAGTTTTTAGCTACATGACCTAGCATTTTTCAATTATACAGACCAAGCAATATACTAGGAGACTGCCCATCTATCATTCCTAGGAATCCCACAATCAGATTCCTCTTACTGAAACATCATGGCTGTCTTGTCTTCGGCAGTTAAGTGCTGCCACTTGACTTCTTCCACTCTGGGAATCTCACTAGCTCCAAAGAGATCAGGGAGCCCACCTAAATAGCAGCATCTCCCATGATCATATCTGGCCTATAAAGGACAGCAGCCACCAAACTTTTTAAGGATGCAGCTGCTCCTGTGTTAATGTATGCTTTGATATCTTAGTGATGGAAGTGTCTTCTGGGCCTTCTTGTGAAATGTAGATAAGAGTCAGGGGTGCAAGACACACATATCAAACCTACTCCAACTTTCTGTTTGCCTAAGTCTTTGTATTCTCTGCTCCACATGATGCTGGGTGTTATGGACTAAACTGTGTCCCCCAGAATTCATTATATTGAAGCCTCAACTGCCAACGTGATTATATTTGGAGATAGATCCTTTAAGGAGGTAACTTATATGAATTTATACCAATTTCATGTTACACTGTCTCTATTTAGAATCTAGTCACACACATATTCCCCAAGACTCTGCTACCATATGTTATTAAAATCTTCCTCTTTGTGTGTGTAAATTATTTCCTCCTGGATTACAGAATGCACCTGTCCTCCTACAGCATGCTGGGTTGGGTCCCTAGAATGTGACAGGTGGTTGTGATGGGTCTAAACCACCTGCAACAACCTGTGAGGAGAATAAACACCCCCTTTCAAGCCATCTGCCCAGGTGAGATGATCACAAACATTTCAAGCAAATGAAGGCTGGTATCCTCAGACAGAAGGGCATCCTCAGACATAAGAGTAAACTACATCCATTGGCCAGGAAGCACAGAGTGACAAGGATACAAGACTGTCAGTTTCATCTGGGTCCCACCTGCCACCTCCATCTGAGTTTCAGGATCACATTCTTTCCCAATTAATGGCCTAACTTTCACATAAGAAATGTGGTGATCAAGTGAATGTAACTGACATTATAAGTCCCCAACATACACAATGTAATGTTTGTTTGATTTTCAACAACATAACCCTGAAGCTATAAGAAGTAGATTATTTTGAGCTGTCATAGGAGACCTCTGGCTCCTGCACCATGACTTAAAGGTCTTGAGCTTGTTGTTTTCTTTCTGTGAATGCTCCTATGGACTCAGGAGAATACATCCTCCACAGTTTTTGTAGTCATAGTCGTTGTCACTGTCATAGAGTCAAATGCAGCAGCTACTTGGCCACTCAAGACACTTGCTTCAGTTGGCACTTCATCACAATCAGCCACAGGTGTCAGTGTGATTAATTGTGATGTCCCCTCATGCTATGGATCACCTGTGTCCCATTTCCCATTGGCAAGGAGCTCAGTACTGCTTTCATGCAAAGGAAAAGATCAAACCATTTCCAAAATTCCCTGTTCACAGGTTTATTTCCTGGGACCAATCCCAGTACCAATTCTGTTACAGTCAGAGTCCAATCAGGAGATAGCAACCACAAGTAATTTGAACAGGAAATGTTCATATAAATAATTATTAACTGGAAGCCAGGGCTTAACTACTAATGGGTAATATACAGAAATTCCAAACACAGGGAGGATCCCCTACCTCTATGGCTGAGACAGAGAGCCCAAGGAGGATCAAATTTGGAAGAGGCACTTACTTTGCCCCACACCTAAGGCTGGAATCAGACTTCATTGAATTGAGTGTGGCTGTCACCCACTGATGGCAGAGAAGTTCACTGAGGTGACACGTATCAGAGCTGGCAAGGAAAAAGCAGCCCACTGGGATCCAATGGAACTCATTAGGAACTCCCCATCTAGGGAACAGGCAGAACATGTTGTGAAGTCAGATACAGAGATGCTGCTGAACTTGCTGGAAAGCTGCTACTGGGATGCCCGAGAGGCTATCTGGGAAGCTGGCTGGGGTGCCAGTGGAACTCACTGAGAAGAGTCCACAGACAACACTGAAATTCACAGAGTTCAGCACAACCAGGTGTCCTACAGGTTAGCTCACATCACAAGAGCAAAGAGAGAGGAGAGCACGCACCTCTGCATCTCTTTACTGAGACTCTCCGAGAGTCTTGGGTCTAGAAGTAGGGTCCTGCCCCTTTGAATCCCAGAAGCCCAGCTCAGAGCAGGACACAGTAAGTACTCAATAAATGGTTGTTAGCTTAAATTACAAAGCTGTTATACATTAACGCCTATTGTTGCACTAATAGAAATATAATTGGGGGGCAATCTAGGTGTTTTAAAGTTCATCGTGTTAAGTATTTATAAACACTGATAACCTTTCCTCCTTGTAAAAACCAAGTTAGTTGTGAAAATCCCTTTCCAGGCAAGTAGAAAATAATTTCGGTATTGCACCAACTAATATAAACAGAGAAAAATCAAACCAATGGGACTTGTTCATATTTTGTTTTCTGTATTATCTTCTTTCACTAACACATTTAGTCCAGAATCTCTACAAGCTGCACACAATGAATTTGGCCCAATTTGGTGTTATAGTCTGTTTTTATTTAAAATCAACTCCCACACTTATTTCCTAAGATTCTGCCATTATATATTAGCAAAATATTTAAGGAATTTAAAATGTATCACTGAAGTAAATTAAATCAACTTCTACAAAAATCTTGAGCAATATATTAGAAGAATATTAAAACAGATAGCCACTTAATGCACCCCTTGCTTGAGGCATAACTCAGATCAAAACCTTGGACTTCGAACTCACTCGGTTAGTGACTTTTTCTTAGTAACTATCTTTTTTCAAATGGTAATTTTTCACTCAGTATCACAGATTCCTTTATTTTATTTTCATCTCTTTATTTCCAGTCCAATAAAAATCCCCAAAATTTCAAGCGCTCAAAAAATGAACACATTTTGGAAAAGGTTTTAATTTTTAGCAAGCCAAATATGTTTTTTAACTACCTCCAAAATTAGTAGTGACATAATATCAATTATTATCTACCCTTAATCAGCCAAAGCTATTAAATTTAAATACACAGGTCAATCTATAGATTCTTTGGACAGAATAATACACCGCATGGCTATATAGATATATAGAGACATAAAGTAATTGGTACTTCTCTTCATTAATTTCTAGAATATATTTCCTTATTATACCCAGGATATGAGCAGAGCTATCAAATGAGTAGAAAACATTTACTTATCCATGCACGCCTCATTAAAATAGTAAGATTCCAATCTTTTTTGAGTCTGTGCTTCTGGCAGGCCACACAAAAGACACAGCATTGTAAATAAGTTTTTCCATGCTTAAGTAGGAGTGTGTAAGAGTTCAACCAGCCAAAAATTCTTCCACGAGTATTTATGTGTGTGGTTCATGTGTACCAAGCACGGTGTTACTGCTGCAAATAAAGGTCAGATCAACCAATGAAAGATGTTTTTAAGAATTCTGCTGCTCACCTGAGCTCCTTTCGGGGGTGGGAGACGACAGCCAAATATGGGTGGGACAGGTGAGCCACATTCTTGACAGAAGCGAGCGAAGGGATCTGATGGGCGGGGGGCAAGGCAGTGGGCACACCTACAACAAAACAGGTTCCCGGTTGGCCATGTTCTGGTAGGTCAACGTTAAGAAGACCGGTAAAAATCCAAAAGCATTCAGTTTTAAACACAAAATAAAAGCAGACCACTCTCGATGGCTATGGAACAAGTTCAAGTTCCATCTTGAACTTCTCTAGGTCACTTTATTAGAAATACTTCTCCGGGTCATTTTATTAGAAAGTGGCCTCACAGCTGAATGCTCTGGTGTCCTTTCCACATAGGCCAAGTCCATTTAACTTCCTGATCATGGCAAGGAGTTCATCAGCAGTCTTGACCCCACTTCTTGGTTGGGCTCTGTCTGTCCTGTCACATTGGATTTGATGTTTACAAGGGTGAGCTCTGGGAATTCCAGTAATTTTTATATTATGCTTTTCTGATTTCCTGCCACTGAGCCCAGTCTAACGGACAGTTCTTGCTTGTGCATTAAACCCATCCTTTTTCTTTGCCCACTTTAGCTTAGTGTCCTCAGGCCCTGCCCCATAACAAATTCAAGACAACAGCATCTGGCCCCATTTCTTAGGCAGCCAGACCAATCATTTAGCTCCTATTCACCTAAATGGGTTCTGGCTATCCACCAAAGTGACAGCATTCTTGGAATTAGGCTGCTCTGTATGTACACTGCTACTGCCATGCCTTTCCAGACAAGTTGGGCTTCTGATCCTGTGACCTGTCTATCTGATCTGCTCCTCGGCAACTTGGAGGCTTAGATACTGTGCACTGGATTGCCTGGTTGCCTGCACTAGTCGCCACTGGAGACTGGAGTTGAGCTCACTTCCCATATTCTTATCCTCTTTAGTCCTTCATTACTGCACCATGGCACCAACGTTTCACCACATCTCCAGCATGGGCCCACCTACCAGGGCAACAACAGTTCCCTCTTTTCTATGCCCAAAGCTCATGAAGTACAATATGACTCTCTCATTCCTCTGATTTGAATTGAGGGCATAGAGCTGGGAGTCTCAGAAGGTCAAGCTAGCTGGAGCTTTTAGGAAAGAATACCAGAGAAGAGCTGCAGGGAGAGCCTCAGAGTTTTGCAGAGGGTCACCCTCAAGTCTTCATCTGGGTACCTGATGAGTGCATGTGACGGAAAAAACCACTCAAGGTCAGAAAGTAAACCCCAAAGGGGAACACAGAAAACAATATTCAGGATTCACACAGGGCTGGGAAGCTCATGCTTATATCACCAAAGTAGAAAAAATTCATATTTACTGAGGTGTCAGTAAGAATATTCTATATATACTCTAAATACCCCAATTAGAACATAGGCATTGTCAGATACAGTTTTTTAAAAAGCAAGACCTAACTACATGCTGCTCAAAAGAAACAAACTTTAAATAGAGACATAAACAGATTCAATGAAGGGTAGTATACACACATGCACACATCTAAAGAAAGCAGGAGTGGCAACATTAACATCAGAACAAGTAGGTTTCTGAGCAAAGAATATTAGCAGAGTTAAAGAAGTTTATTTCATAATGATAAAAGGATCATCTCAGCAAGAGGACATAAGAATCCAAAATGTTTATGTACTTAGTAACAGAGTGTCAAAGTACATGAAGAAAAAACTGATAGAAATGGAAATGCAAGAATAAATAGGCAAATTCACAATTACAGTCAGAGATTTCAATATTACTCTCTCAATAATTGATTATATGATAAAGAGAAAATCAGTAAAGATAAAGAAGAATACCATCAACTAACTTAACCTAACTGATATTTATAGTACACTTACTCTGGCAGAATACACATTCTTTTAAAGTACACATAGAACATTTACCAATCAAACCATATATCTTTTCTGACCAAAAGTAAATAAATTTGGTATAAACACCAAGCCAGGTGCACTGGATCATACCTGTAATCCCAACAATTTGGAAGACTGAAGTGGAAGGATCACTTGAGGCCAGGAGGTCAAGACCAGCCTGGGCAACTTTGTGAGAACCTCCCCTTTACAAAAAAAAAAAAAAAAAAAAGTAAGGTTTTTTTTGTTTTGTTTTGTTTTGAGACAGAGTCTTGCTCTGTCACTTAGACTGGAGTGCAGTGGCATGATCTTGGCTCACTCCAGCCTCCACCTCCTGGGTTCAAGTTATTATTGTGCCTCAGCCTCCCAAATAGCTGGGATTACAGGCATGTGCCACCATGCCCAGCCAATTTTTTTTCTGTGTGTATATTTTAAGCAGAGACAGGGTTTCGCCATGTTGGCCAGGCTGGTCTCAAACTCCTGGTCTCAAGTGATCCTCCCACCTCGGTTTCCCAAAGTGCCAGGATTACAGGCACGAGCCACCACGTCCAGCTAAAAAAATGTTTTTTAATTAGCCAGGTGTAGTTGCACATGCCTATAGTCCCAGCTACTTGGGAGGCTGAGGCAGGAGGATGCCTTGAACCCAGGAGTTTCAGGCTGCAGTGAGCTATGATTGGGCCTCTGCCCTTCAGCCTGGGTGACAGAGTAAGACCCTGTCTAAGAAAGAAAGAAACAAGAAAGGTGGAGAGGAAAGAAGGAAGGAAAGGAGGCCCAAAAGATAAAGGAAAATCCTCTAGTATTTGGAAATTTAATAAAACACTTCTAACTAACCCATCGCCCTCTGCAAGCAACAGCAATTACAATTAGAAACTGTTTGAACCGAATGAAAATGAAAATACAACATATCAAAATTTAGAGATGGCAAGTAAAGCAGTATTCAGGGGAAATATACAGTTCTAAATGCCTATGCTAGAAAAGAAGAGAGGCTTCAAATCAATAACTTTGTGTTCCCATTAAAGAAACTGAAAAAAGAACAAATAAAACCTAAAATTTACTCAAAAAATATTAATAAATATGAATGTACTTCTATCTAACAAAGAAATTTAATGTATAGTTAAAAATCTTCCTGAAAAAAACATCTTCCTGAAGGAAAACTCCAGATCTAATCATTTCACTTGGGAATTCCTACTAAATATGTAAGGAAGAAATAATACCAATTTCACACAAACCTTTCTCAGAGTTGAAAGAGCGAGAATACTTCCCAACTTATTCTATGAAGCTAGAATTATACTGATACTAAAACCAGACAAAGACATTAACAAGAAAAGAAAATCCCCCAACATCCTTTATGCAAATGCCGGCAAAAAAATTCTTTAAAACCTTTTAGCAAATCAAATTCAACATTATATAAAATAAATAAGACTTCAAGTGGATATATTTCAGGAATGTAAGGTTGATTTAACATTTGAAAACCAATCATTATAATTCACCACATGAATAGAAAAAAATTATCCTCTCAATAAACAGAAAAGATGCTTTGGATGAAATCCAATATCTATTCATGATTTTAAAAAAGAAAACATTCAGAAAATTACAAACAGGTCAAAATTTCCTCAACTTGGCTGGGTGTGGTGGCTCACGCTTATAATCCCAGCACTTTGGGAGACTAAGGTGGGCGGATCAGCTGAGGTCAGAGTTCAAGACCAGCCTGGCCAATGTGGTGAAACCCCGCCTCTACTGAAAAAAAAAAAAATACAAAAATTAGCCGGGTGTGGTGGTGCACACCTGTAGTCCCAGCTATTTTGGAAGGCTGAGGCAGGAAAATCACTTGAACCTGGGAGGTGGAGGTTGCACTGCTGCCAAGATTGCACTACTGCACTCCAGCCTGGACAACAGAGCAAGACTCCATGTCAAAACAAAATTAAATTAAATTAAAAAAAATCATTTTAAAGAACAATGAGACAAAAGTGTCTACTTTCACCATTTCCATTCAAAACTATTATATTCAAAATTACAGCCAAGGCAACAAGTCAAAAAAAAGAAAAGGGATCTATATTGGAAAGGAAAAAAGATAACTCTTCATTTGCAGGCTACCCAATGTCCTACGTAGATAATCCTATGGAATCCATAAAAAGCTAGTAGAATAAATGAATTTCATAAGACTCCAATATATGAGGCCACTAAGAAAAAATCAAGTGTATTTTGTATTTTAGAAATGAATAATCAGAAATTGAAAAGTTTTATTGTAGCAAAAAATATATCTATAATATGTTATAATATATCATATAGATTCTTCTCAACAATTTTTAATTATACAGTACAGTATTGTTAACTATGTACACATTGTTATAAAAAGATCTCTGGAACTTTTTCACCTTGCATGAATGTAACTCTATACCCATTGAACAACTGCCTGTTTCCTCCTCCCCTCAGCCCTTGGCAACTACCATTCTACTTTCTGTGAGTTTCATTACTTTAGATACTTCATTTACGTGGAATCATGCAGTATTTGTCTTTTTGTGAGACAGTGAAATTTTAAAAGCATTTACAAGGCCGGGCG
>NW_016107790.1:1483005-1484415 GCF_001604975.1 Cebus imitator | reverse complement strand
AAAGCTTGTGAAAAGGTGAGGGTTGAAAAGTGAAAAATATGAACAAAAGATGTGTAAAGCTTGTGAACTGAAAACTACAAACATTAATGAAAGAAATTAAAGAAGATCTAAATAAACGGTGAGATATAGCATTTTTATGCATTGTAAAGCTCAATATTGTTAATATGTGAATATTCCCAAAATTGATACACAGATTCAATACAATCTCAATTAAAACCACAGCAGATATTCTATAAAAACTGAAAAGCTGATATTTACATTTGAAAATGTAAAGGACCTAGAATAACCAAAATACCTTTGATAGGAGCAAATAAGCTAAGGAATTTACAATTTACTTGGTTTTAAGATTTATTATAAAGCTGCAATAATTGGCCAGGCATGGTGGCTCACACCTGTAATTGCGGCACTTTGGGAGACCGAGGTGGGCAGATCACAAGTTCAGGAGTTCAAGACCAGTCTGGCCAACATAGTGAAATCCCATCTCTACTAAAAATACAAAAAATTAGCTGGGTGTGGTGGTGTGCACCTGTAATCACAGCTACTCAGGCGTCTGAGGCAGGAGAATCACGTGAACCCAGGAGTGAGCCGAGATCACACCACTGCACTCCAGCCCAGGCAACAATGCGAGACTTCATTTAAAAAAAAAAAAAAAAAAAAAAAGCTGCTGCAATAATCAAGGCAGTGTGGTAGTGAAAAAAATATAGAGAAACAATGATGGAGAAGAATACAAAGTCCACAATTAGATCCATACAAATACCATCAATTAATGTTCAAATATTCTAAAAGTAATCAATGAGGAAAGGTCATTTTTCCAAAAAGTTATACTGGAATAATTGAATATCCACAGGTAAAAATATGAACCCCAACCCTTATCTTATGCCATATGAAAAATTAACTAAAAATGGATCACATACCTAAGTATAAGAGATGAAACTAAAAAACTTCTAGAAGAGAACAAAGGAGGAAATCTTAGTGAATGGAATACATCTTGGGTTTGGGAAAGATTTCTGAATAATGACAAACTAAAAATAAAATGTAAAAGAAAAACAAATAAATTGGACTTTATCAAAATTAAAAAACTTTAGCTCTTTGAAAACACTGTTAAGAAAATGAAAAGCCAAAGCCTGGGAAAAAATATTTGCAAAAATGTACCCATATAACGTCTGACTAAGGAGAACATGTATAGCTCTATGTCAGGACAAACAGCTATCCTTTAAAAAAAGAAAAACTCTATAAGAAGAAGATGTATGGCCGGGCGCGGTGGCTCACACCTATAATCCTAGCACTTTGGGAGGCTGAGGCGGGTGGATCACAAGGTCAAGAGATCGAGACCATCCTGGTCAACATGGTGAAACCCCGTCTCTACTAAAAATACAAAACATTAGCTGGGCATGGTGGCACGTGCCTGTA
>NW_016107790.1:1479345-1480524 GCF_001604975.1 Cebus imitator | reverse complement strand
AAAAAAAAAAAAAAAGGAAAAATAAATAAACTTTAGTATCCATTTTTCTCAAAAATTGTATCTCCAGGAAACCAAAGGACTCACCTATAAAAACATGTGCATCAAGCATCTACAGTTATCCAGAAACATTTAACTCCCTTCAATACATGTTTGATATAATCCACTTTGTATCAGGCACTGTGCTTGGTGCACAGAAAAGGTCAAAAACAAATACTACGTGGTCCCTGCCCCACAAAAAGCTGAACTCGCAGACACACAGAATAACTGAAACACAATGTGTTCAGGAGGAGAACATCTTTGTGTTGACTTCCATGGGAATCTAAAGGAGGGAATAATTACATTCATTTGCACCAGGAGAGAAGGGCTTCTCAGAGGTAGTAACATCTCAGGGCCTGGCAGAGTAAAGAAAAGTGTGTCAAGTGAACAGAAAGACAAAGGGAATTCCAAATAGAGGAGATCCACAGGCAAAAGCACAGTGGCAGGGGAGTGGCCTAACCTGAGACTCAGGTGCCTTGCTGTGATCTAGAGGCCTGAGTGGTAGAACAGGACAGAAAGGCTGGAGAAGGAACATGAAGGGGAGAAGCTAAAACTTAAAGACGGTCTGATAACGGTCAAATGTGCCTGGCATTTCATAGCCATTGTCTCCTTGACATGTCACAAAGACCCTAGGAGGTGGGTAATATTATTCGCATTTATTTTATGTTTGTAACATTGCATTTTGACACATTGTAATTTCAAATTTCCAGAAAAGTGGCAAGGATAGTACAAGTAGCTCCTGTATATCCAGCTCAGCCAATTATTTATGTTAACATTTTGCCCCATTTGCCTTGATTTTCTCTCTCTGAAGCATGTGAGAACAAGCTACAGTCATGTTGTCCTTTTGCCCTAAATAACTGAGTGTGCATGTCTTTAGAACAAGGTTTTCCTCTTGTATCAGTGTATCAAAATCAGAAAAGGTAATAGTGATACAATACTATAATATTACCTCATTCACAGATCTTTCTTTAGACTTCATCAGTTGTGCCAATGATGTCCTTTACAGTTATACATTTTTTTTTTTTTTTTTTTTTTTTTTTTTTTTTTGTTTTTTTTTTTTTTTTTTTTTTTTTTTTGAGACGGAGTTTCACTCTTGTTACCTAGGCTGGAGTGCAATGGCACGATCTCGGCTCACCGCAACCT
>NW_016107790.1:1471114-1479330 GCF_001604975.1 Cebus imitator | reverse complement strand
AACCTCCTCAGTAGCTGGGATTACAGGCACGCGCCACCATGCCCAGCTAATGTTTTGTATTTTTAGTAGAGACGGGGTTTCACCATGTTGACCAGGATGATCTCAATCTCTTGACCTCATGATCCACCCGCCTCGGCCTCCCAAAGTGCTGGGATTACAGGCTTGAGCCACCGCGCCCGGCCACAGTTATACATTTTTTCCTGATCCAGTACTATGTCACAATTGCATTTAGTTGCCATGTTCCTTTTATCACTCTAATCTGGAATAGTTACTGTCTTAAGTTTATATATATATATATATAAAATTATATTTTTACTTTTAAAAAAATTTAGAGTCAGAGTCTTTCTGTCACCCAGAATGGAGTGCAGTGTCACAATCACAGCTTACTGTAACCTTTAATTCCTGGGCTCAAACAATCCTCCCACCTCAGTATCCAGGGTAGCTAGTACTACAGGTGTGTGCCACCACTCATGGCTAATTTGTTTTTTGTTGAGACAGGGTCTCACTATATTGCCCAGGGCTGGTCTTAAACTCCTGGCCTCAAGCAATCTTCCCACCTTGGTCTCCCAAAGCACTGGGATTTCAGGCATGAGCCACAATTTCCAGCCAGTCTTGACATTTTTGAAGAGTAACAGACCAGTTAATTCATAGAATCTCCTTCAGTTTGCTTTTGTCTGCTGTTTTCTCATGATTTATTTCCTCAGTCACTCATTTTGGCACCAATTCCAGGGAAATGATATTATGTCCATCTCAGGGCATATCAAGAGGCTCATATAATCCACACTTTTGAGATGAGGATGCTGAGGCTCAGAAAGATTGAGTCACTTGCTCAAGTTCACATTAATAGTACATGTACTGAACTCAAGCCTACCTGAGTCCCCCAGACTCCTACTTTACTGTAATGTCTATGTGCTCAGCTTAGGACTTCAGACTTTATCCTGTAGGCAATAGGGAGCAGTCAGAGGTTTTTCATTGCTTCTGTGCCACATCTAACATGGCCTCGGCTGTGTGTAGTGGCTCACGTTTGTAATCCCAATACTTTGGGAGGCTGAGGCAGGAGGATCGCTTGAGGCCAGGAGTTCAAAAACAGTCTGGGTAACATAGTGAATCTCCATCTCTACAAAAAGAAAAATAACTAAAAAGTAACATGACCTAGACCAGAAGTCTCAAAGTGGTAGTCTATTAGCCAAATCTGGCCTGTCATCAAGTTTTATTTGGCATTGGCTTCCATAGTGTTTCAAGATTTGAACTAATTGTCAAAACTTTAAATCATGTTATTACACATAAAGATGTAGGTTTCTGGTTTCTCATGCAAATTCATTGGATGTAGCAATACTGAGCCTTCGTCCTTCTTGCTAATGGTTGGCTGGGGCTGGGTAGAGTGATTCCTTTAACTGGCTGGAGTATTTCACATTGTCAGAGAACCTGCAACTCTCATGCCCCTACAGTATGGCCAGGTATCGGCTGTCATTTATCCTCCACCCAGGCTGCATCATGCATTTACTCTGCTGCCTGACCCCTGCAGGTTCCCTCAGGCCAGATGCTAAGCTCAGAAACATTTTGTCTCCCTGGGGTTGCTGAAATGTGGTAATACCCACCAGTGTCATTAATGAGGATGTCTGCTAAAGTATGCTTCAGAAGGGATTCAGCTGAAATACTGAGAAGACTCTCTTACCAATATGAAGAAAAAGAGTGGAAGAAAAGAGTTTTGTGATCTTCTCCCGGCCTTCCTGGCTTTCTGAACTCTAGTCAAATTCCCCAAACTTTGTCTTTGTCCTGCTGTTCCCAGCTTTGGGGGATTCTAAATTTTGGAATCTTTAATATTATTTTATCTTTCCCTTGTAATCAACAGCTCAAACAACTAAGTGGGCAAGGTAATCCAAATATTCATTCACAAAGAAAATATTTCTAGGCACATTGCAAATAACTACAGCCACGTGGGACTGCTTCTCTAAAATAGCTCCTGTGTTTTATCATAGACCATTCATTCTTCAAAATGATATGTTTTACCTCTGAAGCAGTATTTGGGTCATGTCAGTGTGCACTGCCCACTGGATTTGAGTGTGCTCTTCAGCCCATTTGATAACCAGAGAACCATTCTTTCCAGAAGACTGGGAGAGGCAATCTTCTATGAAGGGTTGGCTGCCCTTTGTTAAGCGGGCCTTGCAAGCAGGCCTTCCCAGGTTGGGTCCTCTGGCCTGGGCTTTGTGGCTCTCCAAAAAATATAATGAATGGGTAGATGGAAGAGCCTAGGAGGTCAGGCTGAGTTACACCTTGGCATTAGAGTCTAGAAGTAAAGGAAAGAGCTTGACCTTGGGATAAGGATAATTGGTCTTCTAGGCCAGTGATTCTCAGTCTGGCTGATCAGCAAAGCCATCCGTGGACTCCATCCCAGGCTAATGGACTCAGACTATCTAGGAGAATTACAGGGACCATATCTGGGACTCGATACATATTTTAAATTTTCCCTGGGTGATTCTGATATGCAGCTGGGTTTGGAAACCATGCTTTTTACCTCCTTTATACTTGATGGTAAGTGTGAGCAGCCACGGAATCATGGGCACACAAGAAGCAGTTGTGGTTATACAGAACATGTGACTCCAGGTACATTAAACTTGGGACTCAAATAGGAGAAAGAAAATGAGGGCTCCTGGGTTGCCCTTAGGTGCCAAAAGTCCAAATTGGATTTTATAAACATTGAAAAATCAAAGCACTATAATAGTACTAGTAGGCAACTAGTATAAGAGCATCTTTCTTGTGTTATAGTCGTAAGACTGCACTGATATGCCTTTAAGGTTATAAGTCACCTCTATCTTGTCAAATCCAATGGGAATTTCCAGTTGTCTGTCTTTATCTAATTAGAACCTTCAGTAACATATGACATAGATGACCTTCTCCTTGGAATTCTTCCGTCTCTTGGTTTCCATGGTAACATATTATTTTGACTTTCTACTTTCAGGCTCCTCTTCCTCTAAGTTGAAGACTTTCTTCATTTTCCTTCCCTTCATTTTCTGTACAGCCTTGACTAGTGATCTCATTCAGACCTAAGCTTCGAATACCATCAACATATTGAATATTTCCATATTTCCAAGTCCATATCTCCAGCCCTGACCTCTCCCCAGTATGAACTTGCACATCCAACAGTCTACTCAACACCTCGACTTGGATGTCTAATGTGCCCTTGGATACCTGCTCCTCTCTCATCTTTTCCAGCCTTGTCAATGGCACCATCATCTCCAGAAGCTCAGGACAAACCCTGAGAGGCATCACTGGTTCCTCCTATTCCCTCCCATCTATATGATCCCTCAGCCAAGCCCGCCTCCTATCCTGACCACCTCCACAATCTTGGTCCAAGCCACCATCATTTCTCACCTGGAAAAAAAGCCTCCTAAATGATGTTCTCCCTTTTCTCTTCTACGGTCTAATCTCCATACTGTAGCCAACCAGAAAACTTTTAAGTGTAAATAGGATCATGTCTTGCCTACCAAATAGATTCCCTTTACAATTAGAATAGAATCCAAACTTGTTACGGGCAGACTTATATCTGTGACTCCCAACCATAACTGACCATTAGAATCATTTAGGGTTTTGTTTTATTTTTTAAATGATGCTCAAACCCCACATCACCAATTAAATCAGGATTTCTGAGGCTAACCCTTGGGGATTGGTTTGAAGCTCCTCAGGTGATTCTAATGTGCAGCCATGTTTGAGAACCACAGCTCTAGATGCTCTGGCCCCAGCCACCTCCTGCCTCATCTCCTACCTTGCTCATCAGGCCTGAGAATGTGCATTTCAAGTAAGTTCCCACGTGTTGCTGATGCTACAGGTCTGGGGATTGCCTCTGAGAACCACTGCGCTATCTCATTACCATTTTATCTTCTTCATGACTCTTACCACCATTTTAAATTTTGTTTATTTATTTATTTATTATCTGTCTGCCCCCAAGCCCAATAAAATGTAAACTCCATGAATAGAGGGACTCTTCTTGTCTAACACAGCATTCCCAGCACTGAACAGTGCCTGGCAGATGGCCAAAAGAGTGGGAGGGGCAGTCTTAAAGTATTTCATGGGAAGCATTAAAAATATAGGAGGTATCTCAGTACCCTAAAGATTGTCCTTAGAAGTTACCTGGGACTGGTGGGTGGGTGGTCTAGAACCTGATCCTTCACCGTAAGCTGGGATTTCCAGTGGACTCTCTGAGAAGCGAAGATCTTTCAAAGTTTTAGGGTCAGTTCTTTCACCTACCTGGAGGTCTACAATGATATTAAAAACATAGTTCTTTGAGTATCTGCAATTATATATATAATCATGCAAAGATGTCTTCATAGTGAGAGACCTTTTAATAAGGAACCAATGTCATCACTTTGCTTCCCTAGAAGTAACAATTAAATAAAGAGCTCCCACCACACACTCAGTGTATTAGAAGTGAGAAAGAAAAAATAAGCCCAGACTGAGAAGATAATCCTCCCTGCTGCATTCTACAGTATTCCACAACAGGCTGAGAAAACAGACAGATCAATTCAGTTGCAAGGTTGGCAGGAAATAGTATATCTCCCAATAACACACTGCAGCTACAAAATGTTGTTAACAGCCCCCTCTTTCCATGACTATTCTTTCTCACTGAGAAACCCTGTTCTCTAAAAGCACAGATTATCATAAACTTTGCTGTTTGAAATTCTCAATAAGAACGAAACATTCAACTCTTACCTGAGGGATCTAAGCCACTTTGACGTAGAGAAGCAGCCTCAATGTCCAACCCTGGTGCAGAGATAATCGTTTCTGAACATAGTATTCCCAATGCATCGGTGTAGTTTCCAGCAACAGAACCCTGGGTCCCCTTCCCAGTCCATACCTGATGCTGATCCCTTCACACCCAAACTAGCTTCACTTTGAGCCTATCAAAACTCTGCTTTCATTTATATTTCACCCAAACTCCACCCTTCCCCCAAGCCCTACAACTCCAGCCTTTCCTCTGTTTGGTGAGATGCCCCCATGGCTCCCTGCAGTGGGTCAAGAAATCTGACTTGGTTGGACTGCTTGATCCTCCTTCATCATCTAAAGCTGTTAGCAAGGACAGCATTAAAATTCAAAGTACAGCACACTTTCCTGCCCCAGTATTTCTTATTCCAACACCTCTGCAGGCAAGAAAACATGCAACAAACATGCTCTTTGGTAGGTTCAGTATATAAAACCTTGTATTTGTTCTGTCACATTATACCTGGAAACTTTCTAATGTTAACATTCCAGCTGCGTTGATCTTCAGAGTTCTTATATTTCTTCTTTAGTTTTGATCCAACAAATCCATTTTTGAATTCCTAGGAATGAGGAAATTGCCTATCAATCACTAGACTATTCTCATGTGAGAATTAAAGCTGCATGATAGAGAGGTCATGGTGTGCATTTCTTATTTGAAAGAGTTTACCGTCGTTTTTTACGAAGTGAACTCTGTTTCACTTTATTCTGGAAACATGTAACTTTGTATCTGGGCAGGGCTGCTTGGTTAACAGCACCAGCATGTCTGGATGTAGGCCTCACCAGGTGAAGCAGCCAAAACAGGAGATGGGGAGCAGCACATGCAGGCAGGATGTGACAATCCTGGGAGTCTGGGTAACAACAGAGGGACCACCAAGTCCAGAGGGCAAAGGTAGAGTAGGGTCAGACCAAAATCGGACTTCTGCGCATCACCTGCCCACACACAGTCCTTAAACCCTCTCCTCTCTGGACTTTCTCCATTAACTTGGTCCCTCACATCTGATTCAGGCCTAAGCACCTGCTGATATATGTGGGCTCAGCCCCTGCCCTGTGTAGACCCCCGCCTTGATCACACTTGGGCCCCCTCCATGCCTCCATCCACTGCTTTGGTCCCAAAACTTCCTCTCTAACCTCAGGTTCATGGTCAATCTTAAGTGAAATTTCTGTAAACTTCCTTTGTCACTCCCAACAACATCCCTGTGACCAAGACCACTGGGCTGGCTGCCTTACTGTAGGCTAGTCCATCCTCTGGCCCAGCTCCTTGAATCTATCTCACTAACGTTCACGCCCAGTAACTTAAGCTTCACACATCCTTCTCAGATGGATCTAGTTGAATCTTCACAGTGGGGAGGCTTTGCAGCTATTTGGGAATGAAGGTTTCAACATAAAATAATAATTATTTTTTTTTAAAGATGGGGTTTCACCATGTTGGTCAGGCTGGTCTTGAACTCCCAACCTCAGGTGATCCGCCTGCCTTGGCCTCCAAAGTGCTTGGATTACAGGCGTGAACCACCACGCCCAGCCTTTCAACATAAAATAATTCTACGCCCACTGAGGACTTCTACTTACCCAATACATCTATTCAACAAATACACACTCGCCACCCTCTCCTGCCTGCCCCTGTGCAAGGCAATGAGTACAGCAACCATGCCACCTTGGAGCTTATAATGCATAGGCAAGATAGACAAGGAACAAAGAAATCACATGCTCAAAGCAGTTTATAAAAGAAGGCCTGGGTGCCAGGATAGCAGTGATAGGGCACAGCACACACAGTTCATTTGGGTGGAGTATATGTAGAGGGTTCATAGACAAAGCAGGAAAGGCCAACCAAGGGCAGAAACTGACGACTTGGATGGAAGGCTAAAGGTTTCTGCTTTCTTTAGTAGGTAAGAGAGAGCCACTGAAGACACCGAAGACACATTCCCAATGGTCAGCAGGGAGTCTCATCCTCAGGGTGGATAGGAGAGTGACAAAAGGCTGGGAAATCAGTGAAGATGCTTTGCAGCGGTTGATACTGACTTCAATTATAAGGACCTGACAGTGAGCAGAGGTAAGGCAATAGAAGGCAAGATGTGCCCACTGAGAAAGGAGGAACCAAAAATACAGTGACAATCTGAATGGATTATAGTTTCACAACTTGCCTGTTTTGAAGAATCTTTGAGAACATTTTCAACATTGTCTTCAGGAGAGACTATATTTGGTGGTTCATAGTCTACCTGAAACACCTTTGTCACAATGCCACTCTGTCGGCAGTCTCTGAAAATTATCAAAAAAAAAAAAAAAAAAAAGTCTGTGTTACACAAAGATTCAAAAAAAGTGGCTAACACTGAAGATGATTTTATTAAAGTACCTTAGTCTAGCTACTAAATTTATTATATTTCAAACTGAAGAAATCAAATATAATTTCTAAATTCTTTCCTTACCTCCTTCCTTTTGGGTTATTGACTGCTATGTAACAAACCACCCCAACGTAGTGCCTTAAAACATGAATCTGTGGATTCACTGGTCTCCACTGGGTAGGCCGCATTTGAGCTCTTCCATGTGGCTGCCATCTGACATCAGCAAGGGCTGGCATCAACTGAAGACTACACTGGGCTGGATGTCCAAAACAACTCTCAAATATACAAAACCTAGGCTAGGGTAACTGGAACAGCTAGGGGCTCGCCACTTACCGCCCTCACTCAGTCTCCACCTCTCTGTCCCTCCCATTCTCTCCCATGTGGTTAGCTTGGGCTTCTTCACAGTACAGAAGCTGCAGGTAGTCAGACTTCCTCCTTAGTACGTGGCTACCCCATCCACTCCCACCAGTGTTTTTGTCCCAAGAAACCAAATCAGAAACTACAATACTTCTTGTGATCTCAGAAGTCCTTGGCATCATTTCTGTAACATTCTATTAGTCAAAAGTAAGTCACAACACCAGCAGAAAGGCTGCAAAAGGGCATGAATAATGAGAGGCATGGTTCACTGGGGCCATTTTTGAAGGCTATCTACCACATCAAATACCATCACGTTTTCCATTTATTCATAATATTTCACAATTCATCTTGGTGTCTGATGCAATAAGAGTTTCATGAGAAGACAATGTAGCAGTGTCCATGACTAAAAACTAGTGGTGATTTTCTTGCAGTACCAGTAGCTCACCTATACTGTATTTTTTAATAGCTTTATTGAGGTATAATTTACATGGCATAAAATTCGTCTATTTTAAGTATCTGGTTCAATGGGATTCAGTCAATGAATATAATTGTGAGAATATCACCACAGTACAAATGCTTAGGACATTTCCATCATCCAAAAGAATTCCCCTGTGCCTATGTGCAGTCGCTCCTTGCTGCCAACTCCTAGGCAAACACTGATCTGTTTCCTATCTCTATAGTTTTATCTTTTCTAGAAATTTAACATAAATGTAATCATACATATGTAGTCATCTTATGTGTCTGGATTTTTCATTTATCTCTTTTTTT
>NW_016107790.1:1469411-1471069 GCF_001604975.1 Cebus imitator | reverse complement strand
TTTTTGAGACAAAGTCTCGCTTTGTTGCCCAGGCTGGAATGCAATGGCACGATCTCGGCTCACTGAAACCTCCGCCTCCCACGTTCAAGCAATATTCCTGCCTCAGCCTCCCAAGTAGCTGGGATTACAGGCATGTGCCATAATGCCTGGCTAATTTTTTGTATTTTTAGTAGTGATGGGGTTTCACCATGTTGGCCAGCCTGGTCTTGAACTCCTGACCTCGGGTGATCCACCCACCTCGGCCTCCCAAAATGCTGGGATTACAAGTGTGAGCCACCACGCCTGGCCTTTTATCTCTTTATTCTGAGGTTCATCCATGTTTTTGTAACTCGTTCACTGTTATTGTTGTGTAGTATTCCATGTTATGGATATACCACAATTTTTATGTCCATTCCCCAGTTGATGGTCATTTGGATTATTTCTGGGTTTGGGCTATTAGGGATAAAGCTGCTGGGAACATTCACATATAAGTCTTTATGTGGACACGTTTTCATTTCTCTTCAATAGATACCAAGGAGTGGAAGTGCTGGGTTGTATGGCAGGTATGTGTTTAATTTTTAGAAACTGCCAAACTGTGGCTGTTCCATTTTAAATTCCCAACAGCATTAGCTCAGGGTTTCAGCTTCTCTACATACTTGCTGACACTTGATATTGTCAGTCTTACTGATGACCTGTACTCTTGATCATGTTCTCTGCAGGTATTTGCTTGATACTTATCCCTTGTCTATCAAGATACAGGCTTGGCTGTTGTAACACAGAATCAAAACAACAGTGGTTTTAAGGCAGGGCATGGTGGCTCACTTCTGTAATCCCAGCACTTTGGGAGGCCAAGGCAGGTGGAGGCCAGGAGTTCAAGACCAGCCTGGACAACATAACAAACCCCATTTCTAACAAAAATACAAAAAAACTAGCTGGGCTGTGGTAGTGCACACCTGTAATCCCAGCTACTCAGGAGGCTGAGGCTTGAACCCAGGAGCCAGAGGTGCAGTGACCCAAGATCATGCCACTACACTCCAGTCTGGGTGAACACAGCGAGACCCTGTCTCAAAAAGCAAACGAAAACAAACAAAACAACAGAGGCTTAAACAAGACATAAGTAATAGGGGATAAGCAGTCTAGAGCTGACATAGGGGTGTCATGGTGACAAGAGCATGATATCAAGTTTCTACCTTGTTACTCCATCATTTCTACGACACTGCATTTATCCTCATGGCCCAACTTGACTAGCCAACCACATCCACATTCTAGCCAGTTGGAAGCAAAGCCCACCCTTTCTCTTTAAAGGTGCAATCTGAAAGTTGAACACATCACTTCTACATATATCTACTGGCTACAGCCTGGTGACACATCTTTAACTAGCTGCAATGGGGACTGGGAAATATCTTCTAGGCAACCATGTGCCTGGCTAAAAATCATGGGTCCTATTATTATGGAAGGGAAAAACAGATATTAGGAGACATCCAGCAGCCTCTGCCATGTCATCATTACCACACTTGGCGTATTTGATGTGTCTAACTCTCACCCCTCCTCACTTGCATTGAAAGCTCACCTTTCCTATGTTATGCTCTCTGTGTGATTATGACTCACTGCTTACCCACAGCCAGTGTTTCTATTTGATCTGCCCAGTCTCTTAATACTTTTTTTTTTTTTTTTTTTTT
>NW_016107790.1:1456825-1468003 GCF_001604975.1 Cebus imitator | reverse complement strand
GTGGCGCGTGCCTGTAGTCCCAGCTACTGAGGAGGTTTGAGGCAGGAGAATTGCCTGAACCCAGGAGGCGGAGGTTGCGGTGAGCCGAGATCGCGTCATTGCACTCCAACCTGGGTAACATGAGTAAAACTCCGTCTAAAAAAAAAAAAAAAAAAAAAGAATGACCTTATTTTTTACTCATTTTTAAAAGCCTTATTAGCTCCTTCAAGCTGTATAGTCAGTCATCAAATTGCTTCTTCATTTTAATACTACTTGCAGCTTCTAAGGAGGCCTGCGTTACAGCATTTGGCCACCAGAGTATTTAGCTTCTTAATTTTTAGTAATTGAGATGACCTACCTTGATAGAAGTGGCTTGGCAAGTGAAAAAAGGCTACACATTCCAATATTTTAAAAGAATAATAACGTCCACATACTCCATTTGCAGAACCCACTTAAAAATAATAATAATGTGCATAAAGGGGTTGTTTGTTTCATTTCATTTGATTGTTTTAATTTTCAGATGCCAAAGCGATCATGTTTGCTGTGGAATGTGTGGCTTTCCTCAAAAAGCCATGCAGGAACTCAGCCAGTGGGGGGTGGGGCTGGTATCCTTTTAAAGTACCTGGGCCAGCCAGGTGCCGTATTTGGTTTGGGGCTTTAAAATGTTCCCAAAATGTGGCCAAACCTGCATTGCTGGAAAAATAATTCCTATAACACAGCCACACAGACTTGCCAGGCATTTCAGTTATTTTTTTTCCTACGACACATGGTGAAGGTTTCCAAATTAAATAGTGTTTCTATATTTGAAAATGAGAAAAAGTCATTGAGTAAGAAAAAAAAGGATAAAGAAAAAAGTATGGTAGCTAATGCCCAACAAGTTGAAATGACAGCAGCTTTGAAGGCCAATTAAGTCAATATAAAATGAAATCAAGAATGATGGCGGTAGTTGTAGGCTACATCTGGGGAATAAAAGAGCCACTCCGTAAACACAGCATTTTCTTCTGAGCCAGATAGAGCTCTTTAGAGGCCCCCAGCCTTGGGAAGGATCTTCCTTCCTGAAACCCCAATGTGGAATTTAAAATAAAAACAGAATGAATATATGTAACACTTCATGTATTTGTGAAGTGTTACATATATTTAAAGATCAGAAAATTGAGCTGTTTACTTATGATTTCTGCACTTTACAATGAAAGGCAAGTAAAATACAAATGTTACGTATGTATGCTGAAATTAAAATAAAATTTCATTAGGGTCCTTCTAATGCAGCACTGATTCTGATAGAAAAAAATGAATAAAATTAGAACATAATGTTATTATATTATAAATTAATCACCATGCTCTTAACTTACTTTGACACAGCAATAGCTTTAACTTGTATTTTTCCATCAGGCAGAGTAATAGGTTTTATATACTTAAATGTGTTATTTTCACCATAACCAACTCTCTTTAGAAATTCAGGTTTGCTGCCATCCAGAGTATAATATATGTTGACATCTGGGGTGTCTGAAAAATCCAAAACAAGATAACTATCATTAACACCAAAATAGCAAGTTCCTGAATAATGCCTGTGGGTCCATTTAATATTTAAGATTTCAGTGTGTGATTTAAGATTGAAAGTTGCGATTTAAGATTGTGTTAATCTCCTTAAATAACTGACCTATAGGTTATTATATATACATAATGAAAATGAATAGTAATAACAATAATGCAGTTCTTCTCTGTACCAGCACTGTGATTTACATGAACGAACTCATTTAGTCTGTACAATCCTATAAGGTAGATCCTATTTTACACCCATTTTATAGATGAGGTAACTGAGTCCTAGAGAGATTAATAAAGTTGCTAAATAATAGAGGAGTTGTGGTTTGACTTATGCTAGGTTGGACCCATAGCCCACACTCTTGAACCACTATGCTTTTTTGCCTCTCCAACAGGGTACTGATAGAAACATGACTCAAGACTCAAAAGGTCAAAAGGTGTCTCCCCCGACCCTTGACACCAGCTGTCCGCAGGCTATCAATAGTATCTTCAGTAACTTTCAAGAAATATTTTATATCCATACAAGCATTTATGTACATATTATTATTTCCCCCTCTCTTTTGACACAAATGATGGCATATTATCACCTGTTCCACACATTTCATTTTTCATTTAATAGTATGTCTTATATTGGTATATAAAGAGCTTCCTAGGAAATAAATTTCAATTATTTTTTTTAAAAAAAGAGTTTCCTCATTCTTTGTTATAGCTGCATCACATTCTCTTATACAGATGAACAATAATTTAACCAATTCCCTACAGACAGATCTTAAGGCTATCTTCTTTTTTCCTTTTCTTTGTTTCCTTTGCAGTTATAAGCACTGTAATAAATAATTTTGTAAACAATTACTTCTGTAAATATATGGGCAAGACAAATATGTAGAACTAGTACTGTAATCTTTTTCTTTTTTATTTATTTTTTGTTGTTGTTGAGACTGAGTATTGCTCTTGTTGCCCGGGCTGGAGTGCATTTGCACAATCTCAGCTCACTACAACCTCTACCTACAGAGTTCAAGCGATTCTCTGGCCTCAGCCTCCTGAGTAGCTGGGATTATAGGCACCCACCACCACATCCAGCTTATTTTTGTATTTTTAGTAGAGACGGAGTTTCGCCATGTTGACCAGGGTAGTCTCAAACTCCTAACCTCAGGTGATCTGCCCTCTTCGGCCTCCCAAAGTGCTGGGATTACAGGTGTGACGAACCATGCCCGGCCAGCATTTGTAATCTTGATTAATATTTCCAAATTGGCTGGGTGCAGTGGCACATCCTGTAATCCCAGCTATTCAGGAGGCTGAGGCAGGAGAATCACTTGAACCTGGGAGGTGGAGGCTACAATGTGTTGAGATTGTGCCACTGCACTCCAGCCTGGCAACATAACGAGACTCCATCTCAAAAATACACATACATATACATATATATATTTCCAAACTGCCCTCTGTAGATGGTTAAACAATTTACACTGACACCAGTAATGCATGAAAGCACCTATTTGACCACAATCTTCCTCATATAGTGTGTTATCCTTTTTTTTTTTTCAGTTTTCCTAAGAATTCTGAGCACATATATTAAAATGTTTAATTTGGTTTGACAGTTTAAAAAATCGTATCAGCTTTTAAGCTAAAGGAGAACACAGATAATAATACGTATTCTTAGTCGGCACTCTTGGTCTAAGCAGCACAGAGGCATACCGTAAATGCAGAAAGTTTGTGTACATTTCAGTTGTTAAAATATATAATTGGTTTAAAAAAAGACAAAAATGTAAACAAATACATAATTGAAATTTCAAAGTCCTTTTTATACAAATATTTGTTCCTATGTTTTACCTATAAAACTTTTCTTCCTCCGGGCACGGTGGCTCAAGCCTGTAATCCCAGCACTTTGGGAGGTCGAGGCGGGTTGATCACGAGGTCAAGAGATTGAGACCATCCTGGTCAACATGGTGAAACCCCGTCTCTACTAAAAATACAAAAAATTAGCTGGGCATCGTGGCACGTGCCTGTAATCCCGGCTACTCAGGAGGCTGAGGCAGGAGAATTGCCTGAACCCAGGAGGCGGAGGTTGCGGTGAGCCGAGATCGCGCCATTGCACTCCAGCCTGGGTAACAAGAGCGAAACTCCGTCTCAAAAAAAAAAAAACAAAAAAAAAAACTTTTCTTCCTTATGTTAATTATATATGTGTATATGTATATATGTGTATGTGTACATATACACACATATTTAAGAATTTGGGCTGGATGCCATGGCTTTTACCTCCCAGCACTCTGGGAGGCCAAGGTGGGCAGATCACCAGAGGTCAGTAGTTCCAGTAGTTCCACCCTGGCCAAGGTGGGCAGATCACCTGAGGTCAGTAGTTCCAGTAGTTCCACCCTGGCCAATGTGGGCAGATCACCTGAGGTCAGTAGTTCCAGTAGTTCCACCCTGGCCAACGTGGTGACACCCAACCTCAATTAAAAATACAAAAATTAGCCAGGCGAGGTAGTAGGCGCCTGTAATCTCAGCTACCGGGGAGCTTGAAGCAGAAGAATTGCTGGCACTTGGGAGGCAGAGATTGCAATGAACCAAGATTGTTCCATTGCACTTTGGCCTGGGTCAACAACAGCAAGACTCCATCTCAAAAAAAAAAGGCCGGGCACGGTAGCTCACGCCTGTAATCCTAGCACTTTGGGAGGCCAAGGTGGGTGGATCACCTGAGGTCAGGAGTTCAAGACCAGCCTGGCCAACATGGTAAAACCCTATCTTTAAAAGAAAAAAAAAAGAATTTGAAGAATAAATATTAGCAGGATATACATTCACTGCTTTCTTTCTTTTTTTTTGAGACAGTCTTGCTCTGTCACCCAGGCTGAAGTGCAGTGGTTCGATCTCAGCTCACTGCAACTTCCGCCTCCAGGGTTCAAGCAATTCTCCTGCCTTAGCCTCCTGAGTAGCTGGGATTACAGGCATTGGCCACCGTGCCTGGCTAATTTTGTATTTTTAGTAGAGACAGGGCTTCACCATTTTGGTCAGGCTGGTCTCGAACTCCTGGCCTCAGGTGATCCACCCAATTTGGCCTCCCAAAAGTGCTGGGATTACAGGAGTGAGCCACCATGGCCAGCCCAGACTGCTTTATTTCTGTAATTACAGTTAAGATTTATTTTAGCATTACTACATGCCAAATCCTGTGCACCTCATACACACACAAACCTATTTAATCCTCAAAATGGCTCTAAAAAGTAGACATTATTATCCCTGCCTTACAGTGAGGAAACTGAGACTCAAAAAGGCTACGTAATGTACCCAGGGTCACAAGAAGTTGCCAAGGCAGAGATTTTAAGTCTCCAATTTATCTGACTAGAAAGCCTGTAGGTCAAATTTATTATACCAGCTAAATAATGAGCATACTGGAAAAATCTGGGGAAGTACCAGGACATTTTTTTTTTTTTTAGATGGAGTCTCGCTCTGTTGCCCAGGCTGGAGTGCACTGGTGCGATCTTGGCTCACTGCAACCTGTGCTGCCTGAGCTCATGCAATTCTCCTGCCTCAGCCATCTGAGTTGCTGGGATTACAGGTGCCCACCACCACGTCTGGCGATTTTTTGTATTTTTAGTAGAGTCAGAGTGTTGCCATGTTGACCAGGTTTGTCTTGAACTCCTGACCTCAAGTTATCTGCCTGCCTTGCCTGCCAAAGTGCTGGGATTATAGGTATGAACCACCACACCAAGCCAGCACCAGGACATCTTACCTTGGCTAAGGTAAGTCAAGATATTGCTGAAATTATACAAATAAAGGGTGGCCAAAGCAAACCATTTTCATCCAAATGTATACCACTCTATAAACCATCAATGGACAGCACTGTTTCAAATTTTAGAAGTTTCACAAATTTCCCAAAGAGCAGAGCAAAGAGTGAGAAAGCATGTAAAGAGATAAATCAGCAACCAGATAAACACAAGAAATATAACAATGTTATTTTAAACAATTTCAAATATATGCGATCCTTACCTGATTTCATTTCCAAAAGTGTATTGTTATCAATTTCATGATTAGCTTTTCCAGGCTGAGGTACTCGTAGTGGTATGATCTGAGGGACACACACTGAACCAGCAGTCATTTTCTCTCCTTATATATATACATATATTTAAAAAACTCCAATGTGCACTTATAGCTGTACACAAAAGCTGAAGAGCAGCACTTAATTTAAATGCAGCAAAACTAGTAAAAATAAAAAAGAATACTGTTAATATGGTACTATAAATACTATTCCCTCTTTAATGGAAATAATTATTGCATTCCAGCTGTATTTACTGTTGAGGTCTTATGTGGGGTTTCGATTATCTAAATACCTCACTTCTGAGAAAGAAGTGTAAATGAATGAGATGGGGGAAAGAAGTTACTTTAAAAGAACAAATTAAATGAGTAAGGCAAAAGAGAGACTATCACTAATTCTCTGACTTGATTTCCCTCTAAATCATTATCACCTTTTCCTGCCTCTGGTGTGTGTCACCACTCTTGGTTTCAGGGCAAGTCATCATACAAGGGGAACAGAAGTAACTCTGTGTGTACCACAAAATGTTAGTTAGAACTAACTTTTTTGGGAAAGCTCCAGGTTCACAGCCTTGCCATTGTCACCATAGCAGTTCTAGAATTTGAAAGCTGCAAAGACACTTTAGAAGGACTGCAGAGTACTACTACTCAGTGGAAAGGAAGTTTGCAAGAAGATAAACAGTGACCAACAAACACAAGCCTCCCATTCCATCTACTGTATTTATAAATCCTAGTATTTATAATTAACTGTCAGTATGAAAGCCTTACTGGTCTTTTTGGGGATGAGGGTAGGGAGGAAGGTTGTCATATGTTTAATGCACAGCAGGTTTCAGGGGCAAAAATGCTCACCTTAACACAGCAACCATTTACATCTCTGTATTGCCTTTTCAAATTTCATTAAGAATCCATAGATTTTACTCAGTTATAATACACATATTCATTCCATTTTTATAGTCTACTTCTTGCATTCTCCCTGTATTTTTTACAGTTTTCCATGTATTTATTTATCCATTTGTGGCTGAGCTATCTCTCGTTTCTTTTTAGTTTTGCCTGTTGCAGTTATAATAATGCTGATCTGAACATCTCTGCAGTCTGAGCTTTGTACAGACCGTATTCTCGAAAGTGGGGTAACTAAATTTAAGGGATGAACGTAATGCCTTGTTGGATAGTTTCGGATCGAGGGCCAAGAATATAAACTACAGATACTGACAGCACCGCAATAGCTCCTACAGGAGTGTGGCTGACTTGAGACTTGCCCATAGTCGCATTTCCATTCAAGTGAAAGGCAGATAAAATAAAAGTAATTGAAAATTTAATTCTAAATAAAAATATGTAGGAGAGGGAGTAATTCGCGAGCGTCAACTAGCAGCTGCCCTTAGGAAGCTGGGGTGGCCGGGGCCCCCATGCAAAGGGAATCAAGAAAAGGGCGGATCCATCAGGCCCAATGGCAGCGTGCAGTCAACGGGATGCCCAGACCCCTCAATTCTCCCAACTTGGACCGCCCCGCCTCGCAACCCGGATCAGGAACCCCTTTTGGTAGTCCCCGCCCATCACGGGTGGCCAAGGACACCTACATCCTTTCCGCTGGAGTAAGGGAAGCTCTTCTCCTCTAACCGCCCTCCTCTTCCTCTAGCCGATCGAGACCCCTAATGCGTCTCTACCGCCCTCAACCCGATCGCCGGCCTCTCACCGCCTTTTGCCTCCTCCTTTGCCGCCACCCGGGTAACCACAGACGCTGCGAGCCGCGCCCCGCCCACTGGGAGCAGGGCAGATGATTAGCGGAAACGCAGCTTCTTAGCAACTAGCCCCGCCCCTGCCTCGCCGCAGGGAGACTGGTATCCGCCGGGAGCTCCTTTCCCAGGGCTTTCCAATAGGCATCTAAGAATATTCCTTCATAGGGTTGCAAAGTGCTAAAAGTTGGCTTCCCAACTCAGAATGAAGGAACCAGACGTGTGCGTCCGATGGGAATTGACATTCTGGAAAACAAGAATAAGAACCTGTAGTGGCGCCTATAAGTAGGAAGGAGCAGGCGCGGCTTGGCCACCTCCCACCGAAAGGCAAGGAAGGACCGGCTGCGACACGAGGAAAAAGGCCCCTCGCCCTCGGCCGAGCGCTTTCCTCTACTGGTTCCCCGGGTTCCCCTGCTTGCTAGCGGGCTGTTCAGTGCGTCTTTCCCCGCAGGCGTCAGGTACTGCGCCTTCATGGCGGAGGTGAAGGTGAAGGTGCAGCCGCCCGACGCGGATCCGGTTGAAATAGAAAACAGGTAAACCAGGGAGGCTCCGGCTTGGGACTCTCGCTTTTTGGGAAGTTGTGATGATGCGCTTCCTTCCAACTTTGACGTGATCAGTGCTTTGAGAGGAGACCCTCGGCTTTCCTTCCCCGTAGTACACTTTTGAATGCATGTTCTGATCCAGGATCGGTCTTGTCAGTAAGGGAACGTCTATGACAAAACGTTTAGGCAGAGTTAGGGCGCAGTTGGTGATTACGAAGCAACACTAAGCCAGGTGTTTTCAGTGCAGTGTTGAACTGAAGACTTTTAGAGCACCCAAAGCTTCTGCCACTTTTATATTCTTTACCGAGGCACTGCCACTCTTAGATTCTCACGTAGTTTTGAAAGACCGAACTTTCTTAAACTGTTAAGAATAATACATTTGTTGGTCCTGTTGACTAGGTGAAGACTTTGACTTATTTTTGTTTGGTAGGTATGATTCCAAAAACAGGCCCCCATTATGGTGAATTGTCATAACAAATTTTGGCTTCCCACCAGAAACATCTGCATTTGCTTCCTGCTTGCAGGTTTATAACTTAACTTTGTCATGCTTATTATATGAGAAAATTGAAGTCTCAACTTTAATATTTTTCCTGTGATTTCATTAGATTTTTGCTCTGATTTAAAGTTCATATTAGTGAGAAAAAAAATATTCTTCTTAAATAACAGTAATACTGTAAACATGTATTTAGAAATAATCTTCAATTTCTAACATGCTTTAATCCAAAACCATCACAGAAACCCAGATTGTCTGCCAATTGTGAAAAACGCACAATTTCAAACTATTCTGCTTGTATTTTTACACCCACTGCCTCTTGAAGCAGGTAACCATGAAGAGTAACATTAATACCTTTGTTTCTAGGATTATAGAATTATGTCACCAGTTCCCTCATGGAATCACAGACCAAGTAATTCAGAATGAAATGCCTCATATAGAAGCCCAGCAGCGGGCAGTGGCCATCAATAGGTTGTTGTCTATGGTAAGGTGAATCTAAGTAATTTTCATAATTACTGATATGCTGATTATCATTGGGTTTTATTATGTAGTTGTGATGGTTAATTTCATGTCAACTTGGCTAAGATACTGTATTCCTAGATACCTACTTAAACATTTTTATTGGAGTGTCTGTGAGGGTGTTTCTGGAAGAGATTAGCGTTTTGAATTGGTGAACTGAGTAAAGTGGATGTGGGTCCATTGTGGACGAGCATCATCCAATCCATTCAGGGCCTAAATAGAACAAAATGGCAGAGGAAGATTGAATTCACTCTTTGAGTTATATCTTGAGCTGGGCTATGGATCTCATGCCATTAGCACTGCTGGTTCTCAGACCTTCAGACTCGGACTGGCATCTACGCCATCAGCTGTCTGCTCTCAGGCCTTTGATCTCCAACACCAACTTTCCTGGGTCTCCAGTTTGCAAAGGGCAAATCATGGGATTCCTCAGCCTCCATAATCACAGAGCAAATACCTTATACTGAATCTTTCAAGAGAGAGATGCATCCTATTAGTTCTGTTTCTCTGGAGAACCCTAATACAGCAGTCATAAAACGAGAAAGGGTATTAGGTTTGATTGATAAGACTCTAAGCCAGGAAACAGGTCAAACTGCCTGAATTGAAAAAAGAAGAAATAACTATGCATTATAAGACAAATGAAGTAAATGTATTATCTTATAACTGTTGTATTTATTAATTGCCACTGTCGTACATAAGCGTAGTCTGTTGTCACCTTCTGTTTGCTTCCTACTGCTAGTGTTGGGCCATTTCCTATGAAATATACCATCCCTTCCACCTCGCACCTGCCCCCGATTTTTCTGAGTCATAGCAGAGCCGAGTCATCAGGGCTTCATTCTCCACATTGTCACTCTGAGCATTTCAGCAAGTAAGAATGAGTCCAGTTGAATGAAGAATGCTGGGCCTTGGGGAGGAAGTGCAGCCTTAGCCCCCAGTGGCACCACAGTGGAATTTATCAGTAAAGCCATTCTCCAACTGTCCAGAAACAAACAAACAAGACTGTCTAAAAACCCACCTAGTGGGGCCCCATGCTCTAAATCTCTCCTTACTTCATCATCAAAACATCCTTTTCCTGAGAGAATTTCAGCTTGGCTTCAGTAGCAATTAGGTTAAAGAGTTATATGCCAAGGCCTCATCTGAATGACTGATTTGGTTTTGTGTGTGTGTGTGTGTTTTTTTTTTTTTTTTGAGACGGAGTTTCGCTCTCGTTACCCAGGCTGGAGTGCAATGGCGCAATCTCGGCTCACCGCAGCCTCCGCCTCCTGGGTTCAGGCAATTCTCCTGCCTCAGCCTTCTGAGTAGCTGGGATTACAGGCACGTGCCACCATGCCCAGCTAATTTTTTTGTATCTTTAGTAGAGATAGGGTTTCACCATGTTGACCAGGATGGTCTCGATTTCTTGACCTTGTGATCCACCCGCCTCGGCCTCCCAAAGTGCTGGGATTACAGGCATGAGCCACCGCGCCCAGCCAGTTTTTGTTTTTTTCTTTTTAGTTCATGAATTTCTCCTCAGAAGGACTGTTGTTTTTTAAGTCTACTAGGCTTGTTGGATTTCCAAGGGCTCTGGATGTGGAGATTTGGGGTCAAGTGAATCTTTTCTTAAACCTTTCCCATCAGTTTTCTAGCTCAAGGGTTGCCAAACTTTTTCTACAAAGTGCCAGAGAGTATATGTTTCAGGCTTTGTGAGCCATATGGTTTCTGTCACAACTATCATTTTAGCAAGAAGTAGCCATGGTCGATGATACATAAACAAATGGCTACAGCCAGGTCCCAACAAAACTTTATAAAAACAAGCTGTGGGCTGGGCACAGTGGCTCATGCCTGTAATCCCAACACTTTGGGAGGCTGAGGCAGGCAGATCACGAGGTTAGGAGTTCGAGACCAGCCTGTCCAACATGGTGAAACCCTGTCTCTACTAAAAATACAAAAAATTAGCCGGGCATGGTGGTGCACACCTTTAATCCCAGCTACTTGGGAGGCTGCGACAGGAGAGTTGCTTGAACCTGGGAAGTGGAGGTTGCAGTGAGCTCTGATTGCACCACTGCCACTCTAGCCTGGACAACAGAGCAAGACTCCATCTTTAAAAAAAAAAAAAAAAAAAAGCAAACGATCTGAACCTCACCAAACTAGGAAAGTTAGTTGTCTTTTCTCACCCATGCCTTCTGATCTTTAGGAGAGTTGTGGCCGAGCATGGTAGCTCATGCCTGTAATCCCAGTACCTTGAGAGGCCAAGGCACGCAAATCACGAGGTCAGGAGTTTGAGACCAGCCTAACCAACATGGTGAAACCCTATCTCTACTAAAAATACAAAAATTAGCCGGGTATGATGGCGCATGGCTGTGATCCCAGCTACTCAGGAGGC
>NW_016107790.1:1448388-1455775 GCF_001604975.1 Cebus imitator | reverse complement strand
CAGCTGTGTGCTTCCCTTTTAGAATCTATGATGTTCCCCCAAATACCTATCATAACAGCTAGTACAGTACAAGTATTCAGCAGATATTCATAAGCTGGATAAATGATCAAATAGAGCCTCTGGATTGGGCCTTGCAGTCCTAGTTTGCCACTTTGTGGGGTCAGGGAACAGAGGGATTGTGTCACCGTTCATTCAGTACGTAAATCCATTTCCAAGTCATGAGTGTCTGTTTTAAAACAAGGGAATGGGCTGGGCACGGTGGCTTTCGCCAGTAATCCTAGCACTTTGGGAGGCTGAAGCGGGCGGATCCATTGAGGCCAGGAGTTTGAGACCAGCCTGGCCAACATGGCGTAACCCTGTCTCTACTAAAATACAAAAATCAGCTGGCGTGGTGGCACACATCTGTAATCCCAGCTACTTGGGAGGCTGAGGCACGAGAATCGCATGAACCCAAGAGGCAGAGGTTGCAGTGAGCCGAGATCACACCATGGCACACCAGCCTGGTCGACAGAGCGAGACTCTGTCTCTAAATAAATAAATAAATGAGGGAATGGTTTTCCCTTTCAACTATAGCTTTCTAGAACTTCCAGAGCCTAATGGTATAACATTCTGGGTTCTCTTAAGTTTGAACCCAAGGAAATTCAGGAGCATGACAGATATTATTTTACTTTTGATTTGCTATATAAAAACAATACTACTCTAGTCCTTTTATTCATTGGCCAACATCAGTAAATGTCACTATTAACCTTTTTCGTTTTGTTTTTTGTTTTTTCAAGATAGAGTCTCGTCCTGTCACCCAGGTTGGAGTGCAGTGGTGCGATCACAGCTCAGTCTGCCAAGTAGCTGGGATTATAGGCACGTGCCACTGAACCTGGCTACTTTTTGTATTTTTAGTAGAGACGGGGTTTCGCCGTGTTAGCCAGGCTGGTCCCGAACTCCTGACCTCAAATGATCCACCCACCTTAGCCTCCCAAAGTGCTGGGATTACAGGTGTGAGCCACCATGCCCAGCCATTAACTTTATAAATTTTATTTTTCACTATGCAACAGAATATGCCTATTTAGCCTTTATTTCAACTTTTTATTTCTATAAATTATATTTTTATTATATTTATTTTATATATGTAATTTGGATTTATTTGATTTTGAATATAGATTTTTATTCTCAGGCTGCTTTTTTAAAATTCTTTATGCATTGATCATATAACCAAGCCAAGATCTAGCATACAGGAAATTGTTAGTATTAATATTTTGAAAAATTTTGAGATTAAAGAGCAGGTTTTGAAAAATTAAGACTGTTAAAGAATGCATCAACATTCGTCATTTGATTTAACATATCTCCAAAATAATTGACTCCTGTTTTCTACTGTCTTAAAAACTAGGGTCAGTTGGATCTCTTAAGGAGTAATACAGGCCTTTTATATAGAATAAAGGACTCTCAGAATGCTGGGTAAGTACCTATTTTTCTAATTTTAAGAAAATTTTTATTATTGCAAAAGTAATGTATGTTTTGAGATTAAAGCTAATACAAAATTACATAAACCTGTCCTGTGTATGCCGCCTATGATATATTCCATTTCCCAGAGGTAACTGCTTTTAATAATTTAGTATATAGCCTTTCTTCTAACTATAATAAAATACACATAGATGATTATATATTTATATATAATCTTTCTTTCTTTTTTTAAACACAAATGGAATCATGCTATCCATTCTGTTTTGCAACTTGTTTTTTTCACTTACTGTGTCTTGGACATCTTTACATGTTGGTACACACAGCTCTATCTCATTCTTTTTAAGGTAAGCCTCTTCTTTTGGTAAATATGTCACTGTGGTGACCCTGTCTGCTAATTTTGTTTAAGTAGTGATGTAGATTATTAGATTATCCTATAGTCTGTACCTTATTAATTTTACTTTGTTCCCCGCAGTAAAATGAAGGGATCAGATAACCAAGAAAAGCTAGTATATCAAATCATAGAGGATGCAGGAAATAAAGGTAAGCATGTGAAGGATGAGGCAGAAAAAAAAAAAACATTGTTTTTGGAACTAGATATAGGGACCCAGATCTCAGCTTCCCAGGGTAGAGCTCGGTGAACAAGAGTATGTTGAGGAAGGGAACAGAACATAAAAATATAACATGCATGTGCTTGAAGGATACCCAAGAGTAAGGCCACTGTTGCCTTGAAAGAGACAAGAACCAGAGGGGTGTGGCCAGAGATGGAAAAAGACTTCTGAATTCTGAGTCACATGAATGTTTTATCTATTCAAAATAAATAAAACTTAAGTTTTTTAAAAAGAAATCCTTATATTATAGCTATATGACCATGGACAAGTTACTTAAACTTTGCGAGCTTCAGTTTCTTCATCTTATCTATAAACTGTGGATGCTGACACCTCTCGTTTTTACAAGGACCAAAAGGAAAGCTGGTGTGGTGTGGCAGTGTCTTAACAGATGTCCCTCAGCAGCTACAGTTCCTCTTCTACCCACTTGAAGGACTGTATCTAGATTGCAATCCTAAATTATAATAATTTAGGATCTATTTGATTCATTGATATTAGCTTGAAAAATTGTGATATAATCGGAAATTATAGAACTAATTCTTATATTTATTAAAATGTAAATTTTTAAACATTTTTTAAAATAGTCCTATGAGAAAGCCATTCTGCATATTTTTTTAATCTTCCTATCTCATTAGGCCACTACACTGGGAAGAAAATAAAGCAAAATATTTACATACATTCCCTTTCCATATATAACACTTATTTCTGGGCCAGGCACAGTGACTCATGCCTGTAATCCTAGCACTTTGGGAGGCTGAGGCAGGCGGATTGCCTGAGCTCAGTAGTTTGAGACGAGCCTGGGTAACACGGTGAAACCCTGTCTCTACAAAAAAAAAAAAAAACCACTTATTTGAAAAAGAAATAATAGCTTCTCATACAGGGCTTTTAGCAGCCATAAGAACCTAGACTTCCTTTTCCATCTCACAGATACAATGTTCTATAAATAATGGGTTACGTGCATGCAGACACTCATCTAAAGAGTGTTTTTGTCCTAGTTGAAGATGTTAGTTGACTTTGACCCAAATTTGTTTTTCACATTTACAATCTGAAATGAAAATATCAGAAAACACAGATTAGGGTACAGAAGATGATGGAAGGCAATGATATAAGTTAATTCAGTTGCAGCCATGATTCTTCCTTCCATTTAAAAAAATGCCCTTTTCATATATATATATACATATATATATATATATATATTTTTTTTTTTTTTTTTTGAGGCAGTGTCTTGCTCTTTTACCCAGGCTGGAGTGCAATGGCTTGATCTCAGCTCACTGCAACCTTTGCCTTCCAGGTTCAAACAATTCTCGTGCCTCAGCCTCCCGAGTAGCCGGGACTCCAGGTGCATACCACCAGGCTGGGCTAATTTTTTTGTATTTTTAGTAGAGATGAGGTTTCATCATGTTGGCCAGGCTGGTCTCGAACTCCCAGGTGATCCACCTGCCTCAGCCTCTTAAAGTGCTGGTATTATAGGCATAAGCCACTGTCCCCAGCCCTTTTCATAAATTTTTTAAAAATGTGCCACACTGGGATTCCAAGAAATTTCTAGTTTGAAATTATAAATCATTATAATAAGTCTTATAAAGCATTAGATTTATTTATCATTTAGCATATTTTTGCTACTTTAGCCAAAGTTCTTACCTCTAAATCATTTCATTTTTACTGTTAGCTTTATACTGCTAGCTTTGGAATGAGGTAGAAGTTAAGAGGAATAAAATTAAAAATCCATGAAAACTGCTGGGCACAGTGGCACATGCCTGTAGTCCCAGCTACTGGGAGGCTGAGGTGGGAGGATTGCTTGAGCTCATGAGTTCTGGGCTGTAGTGCACTATGCCAATCGGGTGTCCGCACTAAGTTCGGCATCAATACGGTGACCTCCTGGGAGTGGGGGACCACCAGGTTGCCTAAGGAGGGGTGAACTGGCTGAGGTTGGAAACGGAGCAAGTCAAAAAAACTCCATATTGATCAGTAGTGGGATTGTGCCTGTGAATAGCCACTGCCCTCCAGCCTGGGCAACAGAGCAAGACCCTGTCTCTTAAAAAAAAAGAAAAAAAGAAATATCCATGAAAACTATAGTTCAACTTGTTTTACTTTACTTTCTCATAGGAATATGGAGCAGAGATATCCGTTATAAAAGTAACTTGCCATTAACAGAAATCAACAAAATTCTGAAGAATTTGGAAAGTAAAAAGCTTATAAAAGCTGTGAAGTCTGTAGCTGTGAGTAATCCTTTCCTCAAATATCCACTTACATATGTTGCTTCAAGTTTTTATTCTTGAAGTTATGTCATGATTTAGAACAGCTGGTCAAAAAAGACTTAAAAATTTAAGACGAGATTAAATTGGTTTGGAGATACTGCTTAGACTTGTCCCTGCACAGTTCTTGATTTCTCACCCACTCAAAAATCTAAAACTATTTTACTGTCTTCTGTGAAGAATCTTTGGAACTGTGAACATTTTTCCCAGATTTTGTGATGTGTAAGATAATTTACTTTATCCTGACATATTAGCTTTCTCATTCAACAAACTGTTTGCTGTGTGCCAGCACTGAGTGCTTGGGATACATTAATGAACAAGTCATAGAAAGATCCCTGCCTTGGTGGAGCTTCTCTTCCAGTACACGTGTGTTTTTCCTCCTGCTCATCCTGTCCCACCTCTGCTTCAGAGCTGGCTTTCTGAGGGACATCTGCCCCTAACCTCACTGATGTACACATCCCAGGAACTGAGATTCCCCTAGAATAAAGTCTGCTTCAGTGCACATTTCACAAGAATTAAAGCTATAGGCCGGGCACTCTGGCTCATGCCTGTAATCCCAGCATTTTGGGAGGCTGAGGCAGGCAGATCCCCTGAGGTCAGGAGTTCAAGACCAGCCTGGCCAACATGGTGAAACACCATCTCTACTAAAAATACAAAAATTAGCCAGGCGTGGTGGCAGGCGCCTGTAATCCCAGCTACTGGGAACGCTGAGGCAGGAGAATTGCTTGAACCCCAGAGGCAAGTGCAGTGAGCTGAGATCACACCACTGCACTCCAGCCTGGCAGACAAGAGCAAGATTGAGTCTTTAAAAAGAAAGAAAAATGGATTAAAGCTATAATTCAAATTTTATCATTTCAAAGCTGTTAAGTCTGTGGCACTAAGTAGATCTTTCCTCAAATATCCACTTATATATGTTACTTCAAGTTTTTAATTTTGAATAAAACAAGAATTATAAGCGTTATAACATCAATTATAAGAATTTGATGCTCATTAGTGATTTTCTTTATCAAATGATATTTATGCCATACCACTTCTCTCATTTAGAATAGCATTTCCCTTCCGCATTGTTTAATGGATAATTTCAAATATATACAAAGGTAGAAAAAATAATATAATGAATCCCCATGTATCCATCACGTAGCCTCATTTTGCCAGTCTACCTTCTATACCTTTATGTTTGAATAACAGCTTTGCTGAAATATAATTTATCATTCACACTACAGAATTCATCCTTTTAAAGTGTAAAATCTCTGGATTTGCAGTCACTGGTTTTTACTGTAAGAGTTGTTGCGACCATCACGGCTGTCCTAATTTTAGAACATTTTCATCACCCCAAAATGTGGGCACTAGTATTTGTTTCCCAGCCTCTCTTTCCACAGGCCCTAACAACCACTAATTTATTTTCTGCCTTTATAGATTTTGTCTATTCTGGACAGTTCCTATAAATGGAATAATAGAATATGCAGTCTTTTGGGTATTACTACTTTTACTTAGCATGACGTTTTCAAGGTTTTTCCATATTGTACTTCATTCCTTTGGGTTTCACCATGTTGGCCAAGATGCTCTCAATCTCTTGACCTCGTGATCTGCCCGCCTCGGCCTCCCAAAGTGCTGGGATTACAGGCACGAGACACCGTGCCCGGCCCCTTTTATTGCCAATTAAAATTCCATTGTACAGATGTATATAATGTTTCGTTCATTCATCCGTTGGTGAACTTCCATGTCTTTTTAAGAGTTAAAATAATCTTAGTTAGATCTAAATGTAAAGTACAAAACTTAAAACTTTTTAAAGAAAACATAGAAAATCTACATGACCTTGGCTTTGTTAATGAATTGTTGGACTACAACTCCAACAGTAGTCTGTGAAAGAAAAAGTTGGTAAGTTGGAGTTTACAAAATTTTTTGAAAACCTCTGCTTTGCAAGACACTGTTAAGAGAATGAAAAGACAAGTTACATACTACGAGATATTTGCAAATTACATATTTGATAAAGGGCTTGTCTCCAAAATATGCAAAGAACTCCTAAAATTCAACAATAAGAAAACAACACTTTGGAACACTGAGGCAGGTGGATCACCTGAAGTCAGTAGTTTAAGACGAGCCTTACCAACATGGTGAAACCCTGTCTCTACTAAAAATGCAAAACCAGCCCGGCATGGTGGCACATGTCTGTAATCCCAGCTACTTGGGAAGCTGAGGCAGGAGAATCATCTGAACCCGGGAGGCAGACGTTGCAACAAGCCAAGATTGCACCATTGTACTCCAGCCTGGTCAACAAAAGCAAAACTCCATCTCAAAAAAAAAAAAAAAAAATGAGCAAAAGATCTGAACCTCACCAAAGAAGATAAACAGATGGCAGATAAGCATATGAAAAGATGCCTTACGTTATTTTTCATTAGAGAATTGCAAATTAAAATGCAATTTAGTGTAGTGAGATACCACTACACACCTATTAGAATAGCTAAAATCTAAAAATTGGTAATACTACATGCTGACAAGATACAGACCAATAGGAACACTCATACATTGCGAAGAATGCAACATGGTACAGCCCCTTTGTAAAAAAGTTGGGTAGGTATTTTTGTTCTTGTTTTTTTGAGACGGAGTCTCCTGTGTTGCCCAGGCTGGAGTACAGTGGCAAAAACTTGGCTCACTGCAACTTCCGTCTCCCTGGTTCAAGTGATTCTCCTGCTTCAGCCTCCGAAGTAGCTGGGACTAGAAGCGTGCGCCACCACGCCCAGTTAATTTTTGTATTTTTAGTAGAGACGGGGTTTCACCATATTGGCCAGGATGGTCTCCATCTCCTGACCTCGTGATCCACCCGCCTCGGCCTCCCAAAGTGCTGGGATTACAAGCATGAGCCACCACACCTGGCAAAAGTTGGGTAGTTTTTTACAAAACTAAACAGAGTCTTACCACATGCTCTTAGGTATTTACCCAACTGATTTGAAAACTTATGTCCACATAACCACATGAATATTTATAGCAGCTTTTTTTTTTTTTTTTTTTTTTTTTTTTTAGACGGAGTTTTGCTCTTGTTACCCAGGCTGGAGTGCAATGGCGCGATCTCGGCTC
>NW_016107790.1:1444658-1447213 GCF_001604975.1 Cebus imitator | reverse complement strand
TTTCACCATGTTGACCAGGATGGTCTCGATTTCTTGACCTCGTGATCCACCCGCCTCGGCCTCCCAAAGTGCTGGGATTACAGGCGTGAGCCACCACGCCCGGCCCTATTTTTCTTTTTTTTTAGACATGGTCTGGCTCTGTCACCTAGGCTGGAATGCAGTGGGACGATCATGGCTCACTGCAGCATCAACCTCCTGGCCTCAAGCCATCCTCCCACCACAGCCTCCCTAGTAGCTGGGATTACAGGTACATGCCACCATGCCCAGCTAATTTTTTTTATTTTTTGAGACAGGGTCTGGCTCTGTCACCCAGGCTGGAGTGCAGGGGGATGATCACTGCAAGATCAACCTCCTGGCCTCAAGCCATCCTCCCACCATAGCCTCCCAAATAGCTGAGACTATAGGCACATGTCGCCATGCCCAGCTAATTTTTTTTTTTTTTTTTTTTTTTGAGATGGAGTCTTGCTCTGTTGCCCAGACTGGAGCGCAGTGGCACGATCTTGGCTCACCACTCCTGCTTCGGCCTCCTGAGTAACTGGGATTACAGGCATGTGCCACCATACTCAGCTAATTTTGTATTTTTAGTAGAGACTGGATTTCTCCATTTTGGACAGGCTGGTCTCGAATTCCTGACCTTGTGATCTTCCCACCTCAGCCTCCCAAAGTGCTCAGATTACAGGCATGAGCCACCGCACCTGGCCTAATTTTTGTATTTTTGTAGAGACAGGGTTTTACCATGTTGCCTAGGCCTGTCTTAAAATCCTAGACTCAAACATCTGCCCACTTCAGCCTCCCAGGGTGCTGGGATTACAGGTGTGAGCCACCATGCTTGGCTCAGATTCTTCATTAAACACCCAGTGAAATTTGGGTTCCTCTCTGTTGGAGTGGGCAGTTGCAGATAAACAAGGGAAGTTAGAATGATCCATGTAGCAATGGATGAGACTTGAAAACATTAGTACGGACTCTTGTGTAATTTAATATAAATATAAAGATGGTTACATTTAGAAATGAGTATANTCCATGTAGCAATGGATGAGACTTGAAAACATTAGTACGGACTCTTGTGTAATTTAATATAAATATAAAGATGGTTACATTTAGAAATGAGTATACAGGGGTTAATTTGCATACATAAATCTTGTGCTGCCGACTGAGAAGGCCTAGAATTGATGGCATCTCGATGGCAGTGAACATGTCTAGTGCCCAAGTCTTGGTTTCTAATACTGTCCTGCAATAAAATGAACATATAGAAAATGTTCCTGACATCTTGTAGTGCTGGAAAGTAAGAAGGTGCTAAAATAGGCAGGCGTGGTGGCTCATGACTGTAATCCCAGCACTTTGGGAAGCCAAGGCAAATGGATAACCTGAGGTCAGGAGTTCAAGACCAGCCTGGCTAACATGGTGAAATCCCAACTCTACTAAAACTACAAAAATTAGCTGTGGTGGTACGTGCCTGGAACCCCAGCTACTTGGGAGGCTGGGGCAGGAGAATCGCTTGAACCCCGGAGGTAGAGGTTGCAATGAGCTGAGATTGCACCACTGCACTCCAGCCGGGGCAACAGAGCAAGACTCTGTCTCAAAAAAAAAAAAGCTACTAAAATACACACACACACACACACACACACACACACTCTCTCTCTCTCTCTCTCTCTGTCTCTCTCTCTCTCTCACACACACACACACACACACACACACACACTAATGGGAATATGTCAAAGGGATACAGGAACCAAATGAAAAGCTTCCAATGCCCAAAGCTTCCAACGTGAGAATAACGATGAAGTATTGGAATGTAACTCAAAGTATAAAATAAATACTCATGAGTCCATAGTCATAGAAATATGGTGTTTGAGAAATTGTCACAACTAAAAGAAGCCTGAGAGAGATGACACCCAAATGTAGTATGATGTCCTGGATGGAATCCTGGCGCATAAAAAGGACATTCAGACTAATGAAATCTAATAAAGATTCAGATTTGCCACACTCAGCAACCTTTTGCTGTTTTTAGTTAATAATGGCCTTTAGTTAGTCATGATTTATCAATATTAGTTCATTAATCGTGATAAGTGTACCACACTAATACAAGATGTTAAAAATAGGGGAAATGCATGGAGTGTATAGGAGCTCTCTGTACTGTCTTTGCAATAATTCTGTAAATGTTAAACTGTTTCACAATATAGGTGTTTTATTTTCATTTTTGGAAATTGTTATAACACGTGAACTGTGCATGTTCTTTCCTAGGCCTCAAAAAAGAAGGTGTATATGCTGTATAACCTGCAGCCAGACCGGTCTGTGACTGGTGGAGCCTGGTACAGTGACCAGGATTTTGAATCTGAATTTGTAGAGGTGCTTAACCAACAGTGTTTTAAATTTCTACAATCCAAGGTGAGGTATGATTGAGGAAACATCACTGCAAACTTTCTTTTAAAAAGCTTTTCATGGCCGGGCGCGGTGGCTCAAGCCTGTAATCCCAGCACTTTGGGAGGCCGAGGCGGGTGGATCACAAGGTCAAGAGATCGAGACCATCCTGGTCAACATGGTGAAACCCCGTATCT
>NW_016107790.1:1433049-1443873 GCF_001604975.1 Cebus imitator | reverse complement strand
AGGCTCAAATGATCCTCCCGCCTCAGCCTCCCAATTAGCTGAGACTATAGGTGTACACCACCATGCCCAGCTAAATTTTTTTGTTGAGATAGGGTCTCATTTTGTTGCTTAGGCTGGTTTTGAACTACTGGCCTCCCAAAGTGCTGGGATTATAGGCATGAGCCACTGTACCCTTTGAATTTTTTTTTTTAAGGACACCAATGCTTTCACAGTGAAGAAATCAAAGTGGCCATTTGGACATCTCATTTTAATTTCCGAGGCCTCACATTTCTCATTTATAAAAACTAGGAACTTGGACTATTTGATATCTAAAGTGCCCTTTTGCTGAAGCATTTTATAATTCTCCACCAAATTGCTGCTAAAGAAATGTTACTTTTTTATGAGACTTCTGGATTTTACTTAGAAAGTAAAAATATCGGAACGTGTCAAACACAGCAGCATGAGCTTGGAGTTCTGTCCCAAGCATTTCAGTGGTTTGTGCTAACTTGGACTATTGTCACTCCTCTTTGTGCTTTTAATTACTCCAGCCTAGCATAATGTTTCTTACATTTCACAACAGAATTGTGACCCTTTACTGTTTATTTGAGACAGAGTTTTGCTCTTGTTGCCCAGGCTGAAATGCAATGGCACAATCTCATCTCACTGCAACCCCTGCCTGCCAGGTTCAAGGCATTCTTCTGCCTCAGCCTCCCAAGTAGCTGGGATTACAAGCACCCGCCACCATGCCCAGCTAATTTTTGTATTTTTGGTAGAGATGGGGTTTTGCCATGTTGGCCTGGCTGGTCTCGAACTCCTGACCTCAGGTGATCTACCCACCTCGGCCTCCCAGAGTGTTGCAGTTAACAGTCGTGAGCCACTACACCTGGCAACCCTTTACTGTTTTTAACACCCTCCAAGTGGATGTCTCCCTGTCCTATTTGTATCCTTTCTAATGTATCCCTTTTTTAGGTAGAGTTATCCATGGAGGACATTGAAACCATCCTGAATACACTAATTTATGATGGGAAAGTGGAGATGACAATCATTGCTGCAAAAGAAGGCACAGTTGGCAGTGTAGACGGACACATGAAACTGTACAGGGCAGTCAATCCAATCATCCCGCCCACGGGTTTGGTCCGGGCACCCTGTGGACTCTGCCCGGTGAGTTCAAGTGGCTTTACTTTACACTTGACTGCCCCAGGGTACAAGTGCCACATTAAGAAATAGAGCAAGCAGACCCATTTTCTCAGACTTACGGTTGACCAAGAGCTGTTCAAACCTCCACGAAACCTTGCTGAACAGACCTTTAATGAACAAATCATTGCTTTACATCATTCCCTTTTTTTTTTTTTTTTTTTTTGAAACAGAGTCTCATTCTATCCCCCAGGCTGGAGTACAGTGGCACACTGCAGCCTCCACCTCCCTGGTTCAGACAACTCTCCCACCTCAGGTCTCCCAAGTACCTGGGTTTACAGGCACCCACCACTATGACCAGCATATCTTTTGTATTTTTGGTGGAGACAGCGTTTCACCATGTTGGTCAGGCTGGTCTCGAACTCCTGACCTTAGGTGATCTGCCTGCCTCGGCCTCCCAAAGTGCTGGAATTACAGGCATGAGCCACCACACCTGGCCCCCTGCTTTATATTCCTTCTTGGAATAACGACGTTAAGGATATTTGCGTTTTCTGCTCTTGGCCTTGAAATGGACACTTTGATGAGGGCTAATCATTTCACCTAAATAGGGCAGAAAATGAGATTTGTTAAGAACCTACCTTGGGCCAGAGTATCCTTGATGATTTCCATGCGTGGTCTCATCAATCCTCCTTACATTCTTGAAGCTAATGGTGTTATTTTCCCTTAAAAGTGAAGCAGCTTAGGTTTAGGAAGACCTAGTGGCATACAGCTTAGAATTAACTGGGTTCAAACCCAAGGATGGTGTCTTTCCCCTGCAGCATGTCCCAACACTCCTCCTTTATTCATTCCCAGCTTTTATAAGTGCCAACTCTGTGCTCTAGGCACTAAGGATAGAGGGCAAGAGATACTGTCCCAGTCCTCATGGCATTTATAGTCATGAGCCTGTGTGTGTTTTATTTCTTTTTTTTTTTTTTTTTTTTTTTTTTTTGAGACGATGTCTTGCTCTGTCACCCAGGTGGACTGCAGTGGCATGATCTCGGCTCACCGCAACCTCCGCCTCCCGGGTTCAGGCAATTCTCCTGCCTCAGCCTCCTGAATAGCTGGGATTACAGGCACGCACCACCATGCCCAGCTAATTTTTTGTATTTTTAGTAGAGACGGGGTTTCACCATGTTGACCAGGATGGTCTCGATCTCTTGACCTCGTGATCCACCCGCCTCGGCCTCCCACAGTGCTGGGATTACAGGCTTGAGCCACCGTGCCCGGCCTGTTTTATTTCATTATACCAGAATCTGTCCAAGCTCTCTATGCCCTGGTTTCAATCCCTAGACAAAAGGCTAACATACTAGGAATTATATTTTGCACCCTTCACAGAAAGGTAGCTAAACATAAAACATTCGGTTAATCAAAATTAAGTCATTCATATGTATAGATCTCCCTTCCTGTATCCCTCTGTTACCTGCTGATAGCCTTTTGCCCAGTGGACAGGTGAGCATGGTCATCTTAATGCCACAGTAAAAGGCATCTCTACTAACTTCTCCTAACTTGATGATCACAAAGAGCAGGCCCTATTATAGTATGTTCTTAAATACAGGCCTAATCCCTTTCAATTTGAAAGTTTTGTTTTAAATTTTGCTTTAGATAAGTGGTTGGGTCTTAGATATTTTAAAACTTTAGTTTGAATATAATTTTTTTCTCTTTTAAAGGTTTTTGATGACTGCCATGAAGGTGGTGAAATTTCACCATCTAATTGTATTTACATGACAGAGTGGCTCGAATTTTAATAGAGAGCTATGAACTTTACTGACCTTTTGCAAATGAAGTTACTTTGAGAGCAGATAATTTAATTCATGATGGAACATCAAATCTCCTTGAAAGCAAACTTCACAATAATGGATATAGACTTGCAGCTATGAAAATATATTTTTTTATTTATGAAGACTGAATTTATATTGGTAAAGTAGCCAGTAGAATATGAAAGAAATAAGGTTAGTAGTGAAATTCATTCTTCAAAAAATAAAACACTTTGAAACTCTGGAGGACCACATCTTTCAAGACTTCTGATGGGTCAAGGAAAAAGATGCCAACATACCTATATTTACCAAGTACTATGATAACGGCTAGAGTGTAAAAATATCCTTTTAAAAGTTATTTATTAAGTTCTTCATTGGAACTTTTTTTAATATCTGGTTCACTATCACCATTTCTGTTTTCTACTTTCTCAGTGGTTTCATTGAAAAGAAATTAAAAGTGGTTAAAGGCAGGAATAGCAAAGGAGTGTATGCAGACTTGGGGTATGACTTGACTAGGGGAGAGTGGAACATGCCTTTTCCACACATTATTAATTCCTTTTATATCAGAAATATTCTTTTAGATTATGCTACCATATTTACTTCAAACCCGATGACTACTGTCAAGGATATATTTTCAGTACATAAATATCATTTTCATCCTAAAGAATATTTTCACTGTTCCTTCTTTCTTAAAGTCTTATGTTTCACTCTGTAATTCAGATGTATTCTTTGCTAGAATTTTCCCTAGATTCTTATTTGTCTGCAACAGACGAATATTTGTGTGCCCCCAAAATTCTAATGTTGATATCTCATTTCCAGTGTGATTGTATTTGGAGGTAGGGCTTTGGGAAGTAATAGGTCAGGAGAGTAAGAGCCCTCATGAGTGGGATTAGCGCATGTATAGAGACCCAGAGAGCTCCATCACCCCTTCTGCAACATGAGAGAGAGAAGACAGCCATCTGCGAACCAGGAAGTGGGTCCTCACCAGAAAACAAATCTTTAAGCCCCTTGATCTTGGACTTCCCAGCCTCCAAAATTGTGAGAAATAAATTTCTATTATTGATAAACCGCCAGTGTATGGTATTCTGTTACAGCATTAACTAAAACTATTCACATGCCTTCCATTCACACTTTGAGAGGGAGTAACATTTTTCTTTTCTTACTCTGCTTTAGATTTATTTCCCTTCCTTATTCTGTTCTAAAAATCATGGTATGATATGTCTACACAGAAAGCCATTATAATTGTCCTGATTTCTAATAGCACTCTCAGTTCCTATCGTCAGCCACATAGGAAAACACTAGGTTATCTGATGTATTGTTGCACAGATGTTGGCTGTAGGGCTTTTTAGAATTTCAGCTCTCATATTTTCACTTTGTAGCTCCTCTTAGAAGTTTCTGTATCCAAGCCAAAAACATGGGACCCTGGAAAGGAATTCAAGCTCCACTAGTACTGAGGATTGGGTTCTGACACCAGTTTGGAGATGTTCTAAGTGGACGTCAGAAGAGTTATTTTAAGATAAGTGGTATCAGTAAAATAAAATTCAGCTCAGTAACCAATTTTTGTCGGATATATTTTGTGGCCAGCTCTATAGAATTAGCACTTGATGACACTAGCTATTTGTAACAATAATTTCAAGTATTAAATATATATATACATATATAAGATACATAGTCCTTCAGCCAGAACCACCATCTTCCAGTAATTCACCAAAATGAAGAACACAAAGGGAAAGAGGGGAGGCACCCAATATATATTCTCTAGGCCTTTTAGAAAACATGGAGTTGTTCCTTTGGCCACCTATATGCGACTCCATAAGAAAGGTGATATTGTAGACATCAAGGGAATGGGTACTGTTCAAAAAGGAATACCCCACAAGTGTTACCATGGCAAAACTGGAAGAGTCTACATGCCGTTGGCATTGTTGTAAACAAACAAGGGCAAGATTCTTGCCAAGAGAATTAATGTGCATATTAAGCACTCTAAGAGCTGAGAGAGCTTTCTGAAAGGCAGGAAGGAAAATGATCAGAAAAAGAAGCCAAAAAGAAAGGTACCTGGGTTCATCAGGTGCAGTGGCTCACACCTGTAATCCCAGCACTTTGGGAGGCCTAGGCGGGCGGATCATGAGATCAAGAGATCGAAACCATCCTGGCTAACATGGTTAAACCCTGGCTCTACTAAAAATACAAAAATCAGCTGGGCCTGGTGGCACACACCTGTAGTTCAGCTGCTTGGGAGGCTGAAGCAGAAGAATCGCTTGAACCCAGGACGCAGAGGTTGCAGTGAGCCGAGATTGCGCCACTGCACTCCAGCCTGGAGACAGAGCAAGACTCCGTCTCAAAAAAAAAAAAAAAAAAAAAAGTGCCTGGGTTCAACTGAAGCACCAGCCTGCTCCACCCTGAAGAGCACACTTTGTGAGAACCAATGGGAAGGAGACTGAGTTGCCGGAACCTCTTCCCTATATATTCATGGTATAATAGGTGTTTTTAAAAAATGACCTCTGGACAGTAAAATAAATATATGTATATGTAAAGGATCTGGGAACCTGAAACTACAGAGGGTTTCTCCTCCACCCTCGGTGAGAGTTGGAATGGTTAAGAACAATGTCTGTCCTTCCTGGGACTTGGCCTATCAAAAAGTACTAGTTTTATTTAGTAAGAAAAATGAACTTGGAAGAGAGCTAGAAATGAGACGAAACCAGCTTATGTTTTAAATATAGGCTTTGTCTCAGGTCTTTATAGCTAAAGATTGGTTTTTAGAGCTTAACATTCAATGGCTAAAACAAAAGTATTCCTTGCCTTACCAATAAAGAGAACCTTTAAACTTTTTCCCATGGCATGTTTTTAATTCTGAAAATTAACTGGAGACAAGAGACAATTAAAAAATACAGCACCTCTGATGAATAGTTAAATGGATCATTTATCCTAGGGATAAACTGTAACCAAAACAAACTGTGGGACTCTAGACTCTTGACAGCACCAAAAAATCAAATTGCATATGAAGTCTAATAGCTACAGTTGGTTTCCATTCGTTATTTGGTATTTTGCTCACCTGAGAATAGATACTCCCCAGTGTATGTAGATGCCCATGTATACTCAATGATGACCACAAAGAATCAAAACAGAAATCATGACAGTCCATGACTCTGTGGTTTTTAATGAATAGTTTGTCTGGATTCTCCCATGAAATGTCCCTAATCTTAGTTTGGCGATTTAGTAAATTTTATAGACCTACGATGTTCCTGGTGATCAGCTAAGCAAACTAGCCAAAAAGAAGTAATTTCAAATTAAGTCACTTTCACTTTGAACTATTACTCATTATTGGATGGTGGGTGAGGGGAAAATATAAAATATATGTCCTAGACCAGTACTGTCCAATAGAGCTTTCTATAATGATGGAAATAGCCTATATTGGCTGGTCAATATGGTAGCCAGTAGCCACCAGTGGCTGCTGAGCACTTGAAATATGGCTAGTTTGGCTGAACTGAATTTTCAATTTTACAGTTAACTGTGGTTACTGGTTACTATATTTGGTAGCAAAGCTCAACAATCTTATAGGTCTATCTTAATTTATAGGAATGAAGATATCAGAATTATTTTTCAATTATATGTATTTGGTTTTCACTTCTACAGAGGAAGAGGTCAACAAAATTTTGTGAACTAAATTGTATAAGTTTGTTTTTTTAGGAAAGGACTTCACAAAGAACAAGGCAGAGAGTAAGTAATGCCAATAACAAATTTCCAAAAAATTCAAGTAAAATCAAACTTTGACTATAGATTTGGTCACATTAGTGCTAAACAGCCTCTTTAACAACATAATTATTCAACTGACATACATAATTTGCTTTTTAGTAGCCAAATACGTTGTTTTAAATCTTAATTATTTTTGATTAGAAAATACATGTTTAGTGTAACAAATTCAAATAATTTCTCAGGTGGAGAGAGTAAAATAAGGACGTCTACCACTCTGTACCTACTAAAATGCCCATTCCCCAAAGGTGATTGCTGTTAAATGTTTAGAGTACCTTTGCTGATTTTTTTGTCTAAGCACATTTAAAAACCAAGATTTTTCGTTTAAGTGATCACTCTGAATCTCCTTTTGGCATGAAGTATAGGAAATTATATTTCTGCAGCAAACTTAGGCTCTGCAACATCAAGTGTGGTGTCACTGGAAATTATTTGAAGGAACACTTAGAGATCATACTAGCCAAACAATGTTGGGAAATGAAAAAGGGTATTCTTTTAATTATTATTATTATTTTTTTAAGAGACAGGTTCTTAGCTCCATCACACAGGATGGAGTACAGCAGCAAGATCATAGCTCACGGAAGCCTCAAACTCCTGGGCTCAAGCAATCCTGCCTCAGCCTTCCAAGTAGCTAGGACTACAGGTGTACACTACCACACCCAGCTAATTTTTTTTTTTTTTTTTTTGGAGACGGAGTTTCGCTCTTGTTACCCAGGCTGGAGTGCAATGGCGTGATCTCGGCTCATCGCAACCTCCGCCTCCTGGGTTCAAGCAATTCTCCTGCCTCAGCCTCCTGAGTAGCTGGGACTACAGGCACGCGCCACCATGCCCAGCTAATTTTTTGTAGTTTTAGTAGAGACGGGGTTTCACCATGTTGACCAGGATGGTCTCGATCTCTTGACCTCGTGATCCACCTGCCTCGGCCTCCCAAAGTGCTGGGATTACAGGCGTGAGCCACCGCGCCCAGCCTCCAGCTAATTTTTTAATATTTTGTAGAGATGGGGTTTTACTATGTTGCCCTTGCTGGCCTCAAGCAATACAACCACCTCAGCCTCCCATAGTGCTGGCATTAGAGGCATGAGCCACCACACCCAGCCAAAAAAGGGTTTTTTGAAGAAGTATGATCAGAAGAAAAATGGAATGTGCAAGGAAGAGATCCAAAGGACCATAGAAGCTAAAAGGTTTAACTCTATAGAACAGAACATGAAGTATGGAAAGGTTCTTTTGAAAAACACTTGACTTTAGAACAAAATCCAAATTGTCCCCATGATTTTGTCCTTTGACATTATGTTCATTTTGGTTATCTTTGTCTTTTCTCAGACGTCACAATTATCTAAAAGCCCCTGGCCAGGTTATTGCTTATGACAATGGTCACGAATGGATAACTTGGATTTTATTTGTCTTGCAGTTTGTAAATTTTTCGATATGTACTGTTGTTGCCAACTAACATAATCCATATGTATATGGATTGTGTGTATGTATGTATATATGCATGTATGTGTGTGTGTATGTATATTCCCCAAATTTTAAAACCATAATTTGGAGATTTTTTCCACATACAGACACACAAAATCAGAAAACTGGCAACACTCTGCCCCAGTTCCACATGGCAACAATTGAGACAGGCCACGAGCTCTCCACATGGCCTTGGTCCCACCACTCTTGTCTTAAACAGATCTAGTTAGTTGTATGTATATTTATGTATGTATATTGCTGTGCTTCTCCTTCCTGCCTGACTCTGGAAGACTCCTGTCTCAGTCTCTCTCAACATGTCTGAACAACTCCGGGGCAAGTGTCAAAGGTGAAGGCCCTGGTCTGGGTTTAAGGCCCTGAGCCAGCTTGAAACAGCAGCTAGTATTTTGAGCTCTAAGCTAAACTCTGGACTTTCAGTCATGTTTTCTTTCCCCAGTGAAATAGAAAAGTTTGATTTCAAAGAGGAAAAGAATGCAATACCTTCAACATAGATAAAAACTATTATTTAGTTTTACTCGGGAGTGGGAATCAGGAAACCTGGGTTCTGTTTCTGACTTACGTTGGATAGAAAAGGGTAGTTAAGGTGTCCTTATGTTTCTTATCAAATGAGGAAAATACTGCTGTAGTTCACAGCAATTTGGGGAGTTTTAAGAGTCTGTGGGAAATGGAAATGCCATGTGTAACTTAGATTGAAACGTGTTTGCTTTTCAGGCACTTTTGGAACTTAACTGGATGTTTTGTGTGTCTAGTAATCGGCTGATAGTAGATATTATTACTCTACCCCTATATTGAGATGCAAAATAGCAGAAATCATCCAGTCTATGCTGGTACTTTCAGCAAAGACTTTACCACAGTAATCAGTTCATGAAATTCTGTGTTCTGAAAGTGACCACGGTCAGTGAATTTGTGCAATTTGGTTTCCAACCTATCGGCCACTTCTTGTTGTTCCTTCCAGGGAAGGAACGGGTCATCAGTGGAGCCAAACTGTACAATGTAAGGGCAGTTGGCCTTGATCTTCTCCCATTGCCAGGGGCGGTTGAAGTATCCTATGGGGAAAAAAAATAACCTTTCAGTGCCCATGAATAATCTCCCTTCTAGATATTCTAAAATACCTACTGGAGACCCACATAGAGACACAAAGGAGCAGTGCCTAAGTGTGAGTTAGAAGCACTTCCTTTGTTTTCAAATCCGTAGGGCCTGATACCGCAGTTACTTGTGAAGAGGTGGTATATGGTTCAAATAAAACCAGGCCTCTCTGGTTCAATTCTAGACTTACGGCTTGGGAAGAAATCAAAGTGCGAACTTATATCCCAAGATAGGTGGTAAATCTTTCTCATATGCTATTAGAGTTTTTTAGCCTATCTGAAAGACAGCACTGTTTTTGCAACCTGAACAGACAGCCCCATGTCTAGTGAAAGGCTTTGTCAAATTTCTACCTTCAGACTTACCACTTGCACGCTCATTTTCGTCCCCCAAGTCTGATGTGTATGCAGACACTAATACAATAGCATATACTCGATGTGTTTCTGCATACCTGGAGAGAGAGAAAAATGATGTCAGCTAATATATCGTGTTACCTCTGATCACCAAAAAGTCAATAAACTACTTAAAAACTCATTTGAGGTAACCTGCAGAAAGCTTGTGCTATCTGCTGTTGAGGTTGATGTGAAAAGTAGCAAGGAAACGGCAGAACTACAAGCCTAACCCTAGCTACTGGAAGAGCTCCTACTCATTTCTTTTTTTTCTTTTTTCTTTTCTTTTATTTATTTATTTTTTGAGATGGAGTCTCGCTCTGTCGCCCAGGCTGGAGTGCAGTGAGGTGATCTTGGCTCACTGCAACCTCCACCTCCTGGGTTCAAGCGATTCTCCTGTCTTAGCCTCTTGAGTAGCTGGGATTACAGGAATGTATTTTATTAGAGACTGGGTTTTGCCATGTTGGCCAGGCTGGTCTCAAACTCCTGACTGCAAAGGATCCACCCGCCTCGGCCTCCCAAAGTGCTGGGATTACAGGGGCGAGCCACCATGCCCGGGCTCCTACTCATTTTTCAAGGTAGTTCAAACTTCTGCAAACCTTTCCCATTAAATAAAAAAGGTGCAATCCATCCATGTTTAGTATGCATCAGTGTCACCTGGCTGGTGAACATGCAGATTCCCAGGCTAAGCCCCAGAGCCTCTGATTCAGAAAGTTGAGACTCAGGCCTTAGAATCTGCATTTTAAGGCATGACTCTAATGCAACTGGTCTGTGAACTGTATTTTAAGAAACTGTACAATACCAGAAATGTACCTTTGTTACCACACACTCCACATTGCCTTGTATTATTCATTTGTGTTGTCTTATGTACATTTCTTTCAATAAACTGTCAGCTCCTTAAGGGCAGGCATGAGTCCTATTGATCATTGTGTTCCTGGTGCCCATTACAGTGCCTGGCAAGTGGACACCCAGCTAACACTTAGGTTGGTGCAAAAGTAATTGCAGTTTTTGCCATTAAAAGTAAGCAGGAGCCGGGCGCGGTGGCTCACGCCTGTAATCCCAGCACTTTGGGAGGCCGAGGCGGGTGGATCACGAGGTCAAGAGATCGAGACCAACCTGGTCAACACGGTGAAACCCCGTCTCTACTAAAAATACAAAAAATTAGCTGGGCATGGTGACGCGTGCCTGTAATCCCAGCTACTCAGGAGGCTGAGGCAGGAGAATTGCCT
>NW_016107790.1:1430804-1432348 GCF_001604975.1 Cebus imitator | reverse complement strand
TCAAAAAAAAAAAAAAAAAAAAAAGAAAAGAAAAATAACAAACCTACAGAAACATTGAAAGAACAAGCACCTAGATTCATTAATTTTGTCACATTTCACTCATACTTTAGAAATTAGTTTTGTACCAACCTAATGGTTAGCTGGGTGTCCACTTGCCAGGCACTGTAATGGGCACCAGGAACACAAAGATCAATAGGACTCATGCTTGCCCTTAAGAAGCTGACAGTTTATTGAAAGAAATGTACATAAGACAACAAAATGAATAATACAAGGTAATGTGGAGTGTGTGGTAACAAAGGTACATTTCTGGTATTGCATAGTGCCTCTTAAAATATGGTTAACGGCAGGGCTTCATGGAGTCTACATTCTATTGGCAAGAGACAGACAAATAAACTATCCTGTTTATTTTTCTGCTGTCCCCTCTGTGAAGCCCTACCTTCATGGAGTCTACATTCTCTTTTTTTTTTTTTTTTTAAGACAGAGTCTTGCTCTGTCACCAGGCGCCAGGCTGGAGTGCAGTGGCGTGATCTCGGCTCACTGCAATGGAGTCTACATTCTACTGGCAGGAGACAGACAAGAAATAAATAGGATGTCAGATGGTGAAAAGTGCTGGCACTGAAACCCCATTGCCTAGAAGAGAGCCTGGCATATGGCAGACTGTGTCTGCAGTGTTACCCACCTGCAAATCCCCAGTCCTTAGGATTCATGGGCACATCCCTACTGTTCTCATTAGAATATTACATCTCCCCTTTAGCCTTAAGGGAGGGCTTCATGGAGTCTGCATTCTACTGGCAGGAGACAGACAAGAAATAAACAGGATGTCAGATGATGAAAAGTGCTGGAGATAAGAAGATATAAAGGGGACAGAGCCAGTAGAGAGAGGAAGCTGTTTCACATGGAGTGATTAGAGAAGGCCTCACCAAAAGGAGACATTTGAGCAGAGACCTCAAGGGGAATAGAAAGCCATGCAGATGTCTAGGGATAGAGTGTCCCAGGTAGAAGGATGAGAGCAGGCCAAGATGGGTGTGTACTTGGCATGTTCCAGGACCTGCAATGAGGTCAGTTCACCTGGCTGGGAGAAGAGGAGAGTCTGTAGAGAGAGAATCAGAGCTGACTGACGGGAAGCCACTGGGGTTTGCAGCCACTTATGCTTTAAAAGGATCACTGCACCCCAATAAGGGCAGATTTTTTTTTTCAATCCACTAGCAAAACCAGGAAGGAATTAGGACAGATTAAGTTACCACTTTAGAGGTCAGCACTGTTTCCTCTGCAGAAATTTAAGAAAAATACACGGCCGGGCGCGGTGGCTCACGCCTGTAATCCCAGCACTTTGGGAGGCCGAGGCGGGTGGATCACGAGGTCAAGAGATCGAGACCATCCTGGTCCACATGGTGAAACCCCGTCTCTACTAAAAATACAAAAAATCAGCTGGGCATGGTGGCTCATGCCTGTAATCCCAGCTACTCAGGAGGCTGAGGCAGGAGAATTGCCTGAACCCAGGACGCGGAGGTTGTGGTGAGCCGAGATTGCGCCATTGCACTCCA
>NW_016107790.1:1427800-1429934 GCF_001604975.1 Cebus imitator | reverse complement strand
AAAAAAAAAAAAAAAAAACAACAACGAAATACTATTGCAACATTCTCTCTAAAATTCACACATATTTATTCATTCTTTCCAAAAAGGAGATTCCTGAGTAAGTCATAGGCATACCCAGAACACAAGTAGCAATATGACATTTGTAAACATTAGAATCTCAAATAGATGCTGTAAAGTTTTATACCTATGCCTCAAATATAATGCCCACAAATTCTGCCTGAAAATATTGTAGACTTAGAGAAGGGAAAATAAGGTTGGAACAAAGTTGAAAATTAAATTTTTCCAACCCACGTGCTTTACTGATCCTTATTAGAATTTTCTATGGCTTTTGGTTTACACCCTCCTCCCCAAGCTGCATGTCTTATTCTTTCTTAGGCATCTTTGGTTTCTCCTCTACTATATTCTTGTTCTCTACCACAAAATATCAAAACCCAACAAGATGAGGCTGTTTAAAAACAAGTTTAAAACTTACTTGGGTCGGGCATGTTTTTAGCCAAACACTGGAAACCAGGTATCTATGATATGAGGGGGGAGAAAAAGCTATAATAAAGAGCTTAATTACAACTAGTACTTTGCTGATAAGAAATGAGGCACCTGATATGATCGTTTTCAATTTAGTATTAACTTGTGTTATGAAATGAAGGTTAAGTGACCATCCTTTCTCATAAACTCCATCTGTAGTTCTACATCTACGGAGCTCCGTTGATCTCTATAGAGAGACCTATATCTGCATTTGTACTCTATACTTGCCTCTACAGGCCTACATCTATAGAGAGGCATGAACAAATGTGTTCTAGACAGACTGACCTGAAGGCAAACAGACTATGTGCCAGGGAATAGGTAAAACGTGGCACAAGAACGTGATACAGAAAGTTGGAGATACATCCTCTCAGAAGCTCCAGCCCTGAGCTTTGGGGTTGTAGCTCTGAGCAGGATTTTCAGCCACAGCCCTGCAATCTATTCTGGAGACTGGCTCTAGAGGACGGTAACCTAGGGAGCCAACTTACCGCCTCGTTACAGAAGAGGGTTAAAAAATAAAAATCAAATGGCACAGGGCAGCCTACAGTAAGATACCATTTTTATAAAGTTCACCAAGAAGCCAAACTGAACAGCCTTGTTTAAACGGTATATTCATAGGTTGAAAAGTACTTTAATTTTAAAAAGAGAAGCAGATGAAAAAATTTCAGGATGGCAGGGGACTGAGATAGGTGGATATATGGGTCGTTTGGAAGATAATGTATAGGCAATGTCCCAGATTTTAGTTTGGTAATTCATTACATTATGCCTGATAATGTAGGCGCATGTTATGTATATCCTTTGCATATATTAAGTATTGCATATTTAATTTTTTAAAATCTGAAGTGGGGAGCAGCGAAGATGTAAAATTATCTGGGAAGTCCCAAATCTGATCCAGCAGCAGATATGGGGGGCGGGGCTCGGGAGTTCAGCCGATGCAGTTCAAAGAAAGGGGTTCCTTTGACTCTAACGGCTGAGCCCTCAGAGAAGTCTTCCAGGCGGTTTTGCCAACCAAAATTCGACCACTGGCTCCGAGTTTAAGAGAGGGCAGCGGGGGACAGGAAGGAAAACACAGGGCTTTGCTAGAGGGCATTAGACGCACGTTCAAACTTCAGTCCTGCGTCCTCTCCCGCCATCTCTCCCTGCAGGCTGACTTCTCCGAGCAGCGAGGCGTTTGGTGCTTACCTTCTCCAGTTCCTTTTTCACCCAGCCATACCAGCCGTGCGTGGTCACATCCCCGCCTCCGTTCCCGGGAACGATCGCTGCCTTGCTAGGAGAAGCCATGAGTGCAGCGAGGCTAGAGTACCCTAGCGCAGGTCCAGCAGAGCTGAACCCAGCCTGCAGCCGCCCGGAGCCTGCGCCGAGGCATCCTGGGAATTGTAGTTCCGGAAACCCAGAGGCCAGGGCTCCGCTCTTCTTGGCCTGCGTTCAGCTGGATGCGAGGGGCAGGGAAGAACCAAGCCTCTGAGCTTCCATCAGTTGTGAAGCAAAGCACCCTTTACTTGCATCCTACTAGTGCTCTCATGTTTTCCCCTTATTTAAGACAGGCTGTGACATGCCCAGGATGTGTTATTTCTTTGCTAGACTTACTGATATTTCTTTTTTTTTTTTTTTTTTT
>NW_016107790.1:1418264-1426380 GCF_001604975.1 Cebus imitator | reverse complement strand
ATGGCATCCTTGATGTGAACAGCTTTTCCCAAGTTCACAGATTAAGACTTCTACTATCATGAAACTCTTGTCTTTGAATATTATTTTTCTTGCTTATGCCTCTACAAACAATAAAAGTGGAAAAGGGGTCTGTTATGTGCACTTATGGGGTATACTTTTATTTGCGAAGGAGTTCGCAGGCAGCCTTATACATGGATAACCTGTAATTTGATAGATAAAAGATAAAGGCCCAATGTAGGTAAGAAACTTTAAAGGTACATGTGTTGCTTCATAATCAGTCAAAAACAAAACATTGGTTCACTCCTCTAATCCACATCATGGGTTAAAGAGAACATTGCCAGGAGCCTGTCACTCTTCTAGAAGGGCATCATTTGTTAGGTCCTTTTACCATGGTTTAAAGTAAAAGAAGCAATGATTAGAAATGTATCCCTTGCTGGCCGGGCACGGTGGCTCATGCCTGTAATCACAGCACTTTAGGAAGCTGAGGGAGGCGGATCACCTGAGGTCAGGAGTTCAACATAGCACGGCCAACATAGTGAAACCCCGTCTCTACTAAAAATACAAAAATTAGCTGGGCATGGTGTCAAGAACCTGTAATCCCAGTTACTCAGGAAACTGAGGCAGGAGAATCACTTGAACTTGGGAGGCAGAGGTTGCAGTGAGCCAAGACCATGCCACTGCACTCCAGCCTAGGTGATACAGCGAGATTCGGTCTCAATAAATAAGTAAATAAATCCCTCATGATAGGCTCTGTAGCAAATTCTACTATAAAGTCTATCGTTACACAACAGACTTTAAATTCTCTTGTGAAAGTTATGTTAAATAATAGGATTGGCTAAACAGAAAAGTGCCTGTGTAGCTGCTGGCACTTGTGGCCTATGGAGAAACACATCAAATGAAGACTATAGAAACTCAGTGGTAGGAGATTAATGAAGAAATTGCTTAGTTAAGTGAGTAAACTCTTTGGCTCATTCTTTGATCTGTTCGATTTTAGGAGGTTTGGTTTATGGGGCCTTGGGTTTAGGAGCATACTCTGAACTCTTGGTGCTACCCTCCCAATAGTTAGAATAATAGTCTCCCTGGCGCACTATATTCTCTCAAAGGTTTTAAATGTTTGCACGCAGCCACTTCTAGAATGTCGAATGATCTCTCTTCAACTGGAATGACAAAAGCTCAAAGAACTGTGCAAACATGAGAACACCATAACCTATAAAGAATGTACTGAGACCGGAAACCCAAAATGACGGTAACTGAGAGTGGTGCTAAGACCCTAAGTTTTGGTCATGCTCTCACCTAAGTGAGAACCTGATCAAAAAGGGGGAATTTTTTTCACAAGATTTTGGAACACCATTGTTTTGGACTAAACTCATGCACTAGACCCCACCAAACCAAACCAAACCAAAATGGAGTTGCTTGTGCTAAGACTTTAAGTAAACATATTCTAGAACAGATCACGTTTTGTTTTCTCCAGCAAACCTCTACAACAAATATCTCTGATGGCGTAGTTATCCACTCCCTAAAGTCCCCATTAAATCTTTTAAATTCATTTCCTCTTGTCTGTAGACCATCAAGCCTCAGATGATGATGCAACAAAGGTTCCAGACAGTTTCAGGTGAAGACACCACCCCGGGCCATCAAGAAGCTACCTTGCCCCCACTAGACAGAGCAGGGCAAATCCTGTGATCTCCAATAGGTGGGGACTACGCCCTAAGCCAGAATGAAGTAGTTAGAGATAGAAGACTATCAGTCCCTCTGCCTCCCATAAAGATTTATGGGGATCACATCTCTCAATGGGGAGACAAAGCAGGAAAATAGGGTCTGGAGGCAGGGAACAGAAGACCAATTCACACATCAGCTATGACAGGAAATAGCCTCTCCACAGGGCATAAGCCAAGTAAATGACCTTGTACTTTCACTTCATCCTCTTCATTTACATAAGGCGTACCCTAAGTAGAGGGTATTTAAACTCCCAATAAATCTATAATAGGGACTCTGAGCCCCTGTGCTCAGGCCTGCTCACATACTGTGGAGTGTACTTTCATTTCCAATGAAACCCTTCATTCCTTCCTTTCTTTGTGCATTCTGTCCAGTTGTTTGTTCAAGATGCCAAGAACCTGGAAACCCTCCACCATTAACAAAGAGACATGAGGAAACTTTTTGGGGTGATATATATGTTTATTATCTCAATTGTGGTTATGGGTGTTAAAACTTAACAAATTGTACATTTTAAATATGTACAGCCTATGGTACATCAATTATACCTCAAAATAGTAATCCCAGCACTTTGTGAGGCTGAAGTGGGAGGATTGCTTGAGCCCAGGAGTTTGAGACCAGCCTGGGCAACATGGCAAGACTCCATCTCTTCAACAGTTTTGAAAATTAGCCAGATATGGTGGTGTACACCCATAGTCCCAGCTACTCGGGAGGCTAAGGGAGGATGATCACTTGAGCATGGAGGGCTGCAGTGAGCTATGGTCATGTCACTGCACTCTAGCATGGGTGACACGGTGGAAAAAATAAAATAAAATAAAATTTCAAAATAAAACAAGTGTTGTATTGGATCGAGTGTAGAAAGTTATCACCAAGACAAAAGTATGCCAGATTGTAGGGTCATTTATTATGCCGGCGACCACAGAGGACTCATGTCTCTCCAACCTGTGGTGCCAAAAGGAGGGTGCCACGATTTTTTATACCCGAGAAACCACCTTGGGAGTGGGGGTGAGGGGCGGGGATGGGGATGAAAAGGTTTCGGACATTCCAAGGGCTAGGGGATTCTGTGATTCACCTCCTGGGTGGAGACAAGGGCGGGGGTCTCCGGACATTCCAAGGGCCAGGGGACTTTTGTCATTCTGTTTGTTACTTCAGTGGTTTACAGAAGTCAAGATATACATTTGTTTACACATCATCTGGGTGGTGATAGAAGTCACAGATTTTAGCAGTTACTGATAAGAAAAGGTAAGCAGCTTTACATAGTTTTGCAGAACAAACTAGCAGTTCTATTTACAGAGGCCAAGGACAGTAGTTATTGTGAGGAGAATGGGGCAGCCATTTCAACTTATTTAAAAAACAGTTTTGCTCAGGTTCTGGCTCTAGGCCAGCACAATATCACACAAGCAGAGATATTTTTGTAACCAATTGGTTGTTTGCTTGGATAGTTTTTAGTTTAAAAAGCAATGTTACTCCCTAAACAGGAAATGGGGGCTGAAAAAGGATATAGCTTTCCTTAAGATTTAGTTAGCTCTTTCTTCTAGAAGGAGAAAAAACGCAGTGACATTAACTCTCACCTTTCTCAGGTTGTTTGTGCCGATAACAATTGAGATTATAATTACATACATCCGTTTTGTTTTCTTTCTACTTTTTATCTCTTGTACAAACAGTTTCTGAGCCTATCATTATCACAGAAGAAATAGCTTTGGTTTCAAAACTAAAAGCCAACATTTTTGTGAATTTTTAAAAATCTGAGGCCAGGCGTGGTGGCTCATGCTTGTAATCCAAGCACTTTGGAGGCCAAGGTGGGCGAATCACCTGAGGTTGAGAGTTCAAGACCAGCCTGGCCAACAAGGTGAAACCCCATCATATATATATATATATATATATATATATATATAGTTTTTTAAAAATCTGAAAATGCACCTTTATATTGGGTACTTTATTTGCTAATATTGAAAGAGCTATTCTCAAGAACTTGCTGAAACAGTTTCACTCTTTCTAAAGGGATCATCCATCCTCCACTAAGGCCCTCCTGCTGAATAATCTTCCTCTGCCTGGATTTTTCTTTTCAGGTCAAGATCTTTTCTTTGGAAATTTGTCTGTAAGTCTTCAAACTCACAGTTTAAACCTATTCTCCTCTCTTCTATGGTTACTTTGCCTTTCTGCCACTGCTTTTGTTTACTTGTTTGATTTTTGGTTTTGCTACCTGAGGAGAAAGAAGGTCAATGGAAGCCTTCTTCAAAGCGTTGAAGGACACATGGGAGCTCCTGGTAGCCTTCTTCAAAGCATTGAAGGACACATGGGAGCTCCTGGGAAAGGAAACGGGTTGAAGAGGTTGTTCTTGGCAGAGAGGAAGGCATGCAAAAGGGCACCAAGAAAACAAACAGCATACGTGGGCTGGGAAGGACAGTGATTCAGTGCTGGAGGGTTGAGGTTTATAGACCATTGAGGCCCGTGAGTGGCACAGCAGCTCCTACTGTATCCTGTGAGTGATGGGAAAAACATGTAGGGTTTTAAGAAAGAGAATGGTAGGTTCAGATGTGTGATTTAGAGAAATCTATCCAGCAACCAATGTGATTTTTGGATCTGGCAAAAGTTGGGCAAAGCGATCATTTGAGAGACTGTTGAAGTAATCCAATCAGAAGATGAGTGCCAGAACGAAGCAAGTAGATGAAATTGAGAAATATTTACAGTAACAAATTAACAAGACCAAGTGATTCAGTGTCACCTTCAAGATGGAGGGGTTAGAAATAAGGAGGAGCCAAGGATAACTCCCTATCTTCTAGACTCGGTAACTGGGAGAAGAATGGCATCTTCAAGTGAAACAGAGTACAAGAGGCAGAAGGTTCACTGGGAGCAAGGGGAATTATGGATTCAATTTAGGACATATTAAGATCGAGATGCCCAAGAATACCCAGTGATATCTGCAGGACATTTCTCCAGATGGCCTTGGACTGACCCAGTTCTCCTCACTTTCTTGCTTGTAGTGCTGAAGAATAATTGCAATGTGCTGGGAATATGATTGTAATGGGCTGAGATAAGGAGGAAATAGAACCACCCAAGCTCTGTTCTAGCCACCCTAAAAACAAGATATCCTTCAATGCTTTAGCTCATGTCATGTACACAGGGTATAAAACCCAGGGTAGGCTGCTTTATGGCTCTTCCCAGCTGGGGTACAAGTTGGCATGCACAGACGAGACTCGATCTATACCATGCAGGTTTCCTGAGTCTTGAGAGACAAGCTCATCATGAATCCTAGGCTTCTGCTATCCCTTGCTGCTTCTAAGTAATAAATCCACTTCCTGTAACTTGTGTATGTGAGTGTTCTGGCTTACCAGACTCGTGCAGGGAGTAGAAGTACAGCCCAAGATGCAGTGAACTGAATTGGTAACCAGTGCACAGTGAACACGCTTTGCAGAATCCAGCAGGTTGCTGAATATATAAATCTGATGTTAGGTAGAGAAGTCTGACCCAGAAATACAGACTTTAGGCCCAGCATGGTGGCTCATGCCTGTAATCCCAGCACTTTGGGAGGCCAAGGTGGGCAGATCACCTGAGGTCAGGAGTTCGAGACCAGCCTGGCCAACATGGCAAAATCCCGTCTCTACAAAAAAACACAAAAATTAGCCAGGCATGGTGGCATGCGCCTGTAATACCAGTTACTCAGGAGACTGAGGCAGGAGACTCGCTTGAACCCAGGAGGCGGAGGTGGCAGTGACCCAAGATCTCGCCACTGCACTCCAGTCTGGGCAACAGAGCAAGACTCCGTCTCAAAATAATAATGAATGAATGAATGAGTAAATAAGAGGATTTAGAGTCAGGCTATAGATGATAGTATGTCAGAAAAATTATGATAGATTTTGAAATAGTCAAAAGAGGTTACTGGGTGAACTTTCTATGAAATGCTGTGCATTTCCAAAAGACTCTCTGGGTCATTTGCTTTTGGGAGGGGTGTACCTCTGCCTTTGAGTGTGCTATTTTACAACCCTGTAGAGCTAGAAATTAATTTGCAGAAGATAGTAATGCAAATGTTCCCTACCCATAACAATGTAAACTATTCCTGTCCACAGCAATGCTAACCAATTTTGTGTGGTAGAGAACATGACACTATAAACCAAATTCTTCTTGGAACCAGTTTCAACATCCTTCCTGGTTGTAGAGATTAATTAAACTCGGTGAATGAGTTAAGTAAGATCTTTGGTACATATTTATTTCATATTTGCATGAAGGCCATAATTTTACCTTTTCAAACATTTTATGAAGCTTTCACCAACATCCCAATGGATTCCCCAGACAGAACCAGGTAAACCATGTTACTGAAGGAATACTCCACGGGGCTGATAAGCCCAAGCACATTTTTACCTTGGCTCCCAGAGTGAATACCAAGTGGGAGTACAGGTATTGATCGGCTTACGACCTATGCAACTTACAACCATTTGACTTTACGACCACAATCGCTAGCCACGACTGCTCCGCGTCTGGCAGCGCAAAACGTTGCCCAGCTGGGTGTACGACAGTGCGGACCAGCTTCCAGCAGCACTACCATCTCCGTGTGCACCATTTCAACTGTACATATAGCCTACTCAACTTACGACCAAATCGTGTTACGACCGGTGTGCCGGTCTCAATCGTGGTCGTAAGTCGAGCACTAGCTGTAGTACTACAGCGTTGCTGACTTTCTCTCTAGGTTTCTTTCTCCTTCCTATTGATTTTGGGTTTTGTTTCTGATTTGCCCACAGTTGGTGGATTTTTCCCCATTCATGGCAACAACAATTAGGAACTTGCGGGAAACCCCGTTGCTTCGTTTTCCCTGGCTGGCAGCGCGGAGGCCACACGATGCTTGGAGTTAGTTACTGTAAAAGACGCGAACCAGGAGGACTTCGTCTGAGCGAGCTCTGAGAGCCTTTCTCAAAAAGTCCGGGAAGCTGAAAGTCCGGGAATGGGTGGACACCGTCCGAGCTGGCCAAGCACAAAGAGCTTGCTCCCTACGATGAGAACTGGTTCTACACACGAGCTGCTTCGACAACCCAGCACCTGTTGGCTCCAAGCCCAAGATCTACGGGGAACTGGCCACAGCGACCGGACCCCGAGCCCAGCAAGCGCCTGGGCGCCTCCACGCTCACCATCCGCCACGCCCCTCCGCCCAGCCCCTTCCACACGCTGACGCCTATTTCCGGCAGCCTTAGTTTCCTCCGGCAGCTGCAGCTCCCTGTTCCGGGAAGATACGTCATCATTCTCACATTCCTGTAGCTAAGGCGATCAGCCGGACTTCCCGCTGAGAGGAGCGTAGGTCATATTGTATCAGAGCGAACCTCTGAGGATCGCTGGCTGCGGTTAGGCAACGGTGCGGCAGTCGCTGGAGTTTTCTGAAGCAGAAACGTTTAGGGCTGGGGAAACGTGTTCCGGGGAAGGACCCATCCCCGGTTTCGAAGTGCGAGACACAATTGTCTTGCCCTGTTCCAAGATGGTGGCTGGGCGACTCTGAATCGCTCGCTTCCGCCCGTCCGTCGGAGAAGCGCTCTTTGATTGGCCTGTGGACAGCGCCGTGGCGTGACGCGCTGGGGCTGGCCAATCGGTTGAGAGCTGAGCTGGACTTGGCTGGGAGCCGGGGCCGTGCTGTTGCGGCTGCGGGTGAGGCAGGCTCTAGTTAAGTGAGCGGCTCCGGCCAGGTGAGTGGGGCGCATAGGTGAGGGAGGGCCGAGGGCACGGGTATGAGTCTCTGCCAGGGGTAAGGTGGGCGGCTTCTGGAATGAAGACTCTTCTCCACAGCTTGGGGTAGCGGGGGTAATCGATGGTCCAATAATCCGCTTAGGGTCTCGCGCCAGGCCTGGATTAATTTCTGGCTCCAGGTTCCCCAGAATTGCGGGGTGCGCACAGCTGGAAGGACCCATCCCCGGTTTTATAGTTGCGAAACTCAAGACTCAGACAAGTGAAACGACTTTTGCTTCATGACAGCTGGAACCAGAACCCAGGTCCTTGGACTCCCTTCAAGGATTAAACCTCAGTAATTTTTGTATACAGATGGTCACTGTGTCCTGAGAAGTTTTGAGTTGGCGAGATAAGGGTGGTTCATATTTTTTGATGGATTCTCCTGCTGTTACTTTTCCAGGCCTTTCATTCATTCACTAATTCATATTTTCAGTTATTTACCTCTTCAGATGCGTTCCCCTTTGATAATTTAGTATGAGCCATGGACCCATCTCCCTAGAAAAAGGCGCACATTCCCTCATGCCCACAACTTCAGAGGATTCGTGCACCTTCTGTAGTCCCCTTTGGATTATGTGCCCATGGCGAAGAATCCGTGACCTAGAGGGATGAGAGAAACTGGCAGTGGGAACTTAGGCTGTACATACCTGGAGACCATTAGATGGAGCCAGTACCTTTTTTTTTTTTTTTTTTTTTTTTT
>NW_016107790.1:1385110-1418249 GCF_001604975.1 Cebus imitator | reverse complement strand
CTTGAGGTGGAGTCTCACTCTGTCGCCCAGGCTGGAGTGCAGTTGCGTGATCTGGCTCATTGCCACCTCCGCCTCCTGGTTCCAGCAGTTCCTGCCTCAGCCTCCCGAGTAGCTGGGATTGCAGGTGCCTGCCACTACGCCCAGCTAATTTTTGTATTTTTAATAGAGACAGGGTTTTGCTGTGTTGGCCAGGCTGCTCTGGAACTTCTGACCTTGTGATCCGACTGCCTCAGCCTCCCAAAGTGCTAGGATTACAGTTTTGAGCCACTACGCCTGGCCTTGACCACAATTTTTCAAGGCATGAACATAAGCAACCGTGGCGAGGAAAGAGGTTCTGGTGAGACTCAGCATAATGGTAATTTTGGTAATACTAAGTAGAAATATTTTAGCTCAAAACTGGTTCCCATTGTGAACCAAACTTGAAGATCAGTATCCAGCTCTTTTCTCCAAAGTTAACAAAGTGCAGAAGGGAATGAGCACACCCCCACCGCCGGAAAAAAAAATCACTTGGAATATAAAATTTCACAGCAAGAAAAGAAGGAGATTAGAGAGGAAGATAATTGGATGCTGAAACAGGGTTCAAGAGTTACCCTTGGGCACGGGGTTAAAATCAGCTTGACTGATAGGCTGTGAGATCTGTGAGGAGGTTTGAAGTAGTAGTATTTAACTACATGTAGTTTGGAGATGATTGTAAACTTCTTAATCCTTTGATTTATTTTTAAGTGCTTGAGAGGAGAGTTGAGAAAGGAGCAGTGTTGAATGATAACTGTATAGTTAACTGACTTCTGGGTATCAGAGGGAAGGGAAATACTGTCATTCTACAGCAACAGGTTCTTTCAGAATATTTAAGAAACACTGTGTTAGATGGCCCGAGTGCAGTGGTTCACACCTGTAATCCCAGCACTTTGGGAGGCCGAGGCTGCTGGATCACCTGAGGTCAGGAGTTTGAGACCCGCCTGGCTAACATGATGAAACCCGATCTCTGATAAAAATACAAAAAATTAGCCGGGTGGGGTGGTGGGTACTCATAATCCCAGATACTTGAAAGGCTGAGGCAGGAGAATCGCTTGAACCCAGGAGATGGAGGCTGCAGCGAGCCAAGATCGAAGGAAAAAAAAAAAAAAAGAAACACTGTGTTACATGACCCATCCTTTTTTTTGACATTTAGTTCAGAATTTCATGTACCATTAAGGTCATTAAAGCTTTATCTTCAGTTCCCTTCTAGACTATGGCGACTTACCTGGAGTTCATCCAGCAGAATGAAGAACGAGATGGTGTGCGCTTTAGTTGGAACGTGTGGCCTTCCAGCCGGCTGGAGGCCACAAGAATGGTTGTACCCCTGGCTTGTCTCTTTACTCCTTTGAAAGAACGTCCAGACCTACCTCCTGTACAATATGAACCTGTGCTTTGCAGCAGACCAACTTGTAAAGCTGTTCTCAACCCACTTTGGTATGGATTCTTTTGAAACTGGTAAAAATGATAAATATATAATAACTTTTATGTGATGCTCATAAAAGTCTTTAAATTTGGGCAAGTCATCAAATTTGTGATGAGTACTAGATGGTTAGATTCTTATGATTCTTGTGGTGAGTAGTAGGTGGTGAATATTTGTAGAAATCTCCCTGGCCTGGTAATTCCAGATAAAATTGGAATCTTAGAGGAATGAGGTAGAGGGAGAGGATTTGTAATTCACTTTTTTTTCTTTTTTTTTTGCTGATAATCAGTTTGCTTTTGGCGTAACTATACACTTTATTGATACCTCTTAAAGTAATTTCCCAAAAGAATTCAAAAGCTTTAGACTGTCTTCTCATGCTTCCCTTATGCATTGATGCTATATGGCAGGGAGACATAGTAGGCAGAAGAAATTTTAACTCTTAACAGTTTGTTAAGTGTAATTTTTTCTGTGTGCTTGAGGTAGTGACCTAAGATACTTTTTTTAAATGTGGGCATTATTTGAAATAATTTTTAAACAGGTGGAGAGTGTCATAAAATTTTTATATGAAGGAACATTTTTTACTTCATCCCAACGTTGCTTTTATGTAATATGCTCATATATGAGTGCTGCTGCTCTCATTTTAAAATCATAGCCACTGATTATTCATTTTCTAAATGTAGAAAGTGTGAGGAAAGTAACTGAGGCATTATCTTGAACCAATTTGAGGAAGTGAAATGTGCTTGCCCAACTTTTCTCTTTTTTTTTGAGATGGAGTCTCGCTCTGTTGCTCAGGCTTAAGTGCAGTGGTGCAATCTCAGCTCACTGCAACCTCTGTCTCCTGGGTTCAAGCGATTCTTGTTTCAGCCTCTTAAGTAGCTGGGATTACAGGCCCACACCACCACACCTGGCTAATTTTTGTATTTTTAGTAAAGACAGGATTTCACCATGTTGATCAGTCTGGTCTTGAACTACTGACCTTGTGATCTGCCTGCCTTGGCCTCCCAAAGTGCTGGAAAAACAGGCGTGAGCCACCACGCCTGGCTCCAGCTTTTCAAGTGGGCTAAGTTAGGTTAAAATCTAGAAACATTTTCCTGTGTGTGAAACATGCTTTTAGTGATGGAATTTAGTAGTTTCACATAGCTGGACTATAAAGATGTTAGAAAAAAACCATGCAGAATGTGTTAAGATAGAAGGTTAAAGGGAAATAAAATAACCTATAATTTATATAAATTATGACATTTAAAAAATTAGGAAAGTGGAAAAGAGAAAAATAGATAATTCTTCACTGTGGCCGATTGATGAAAATTTTGGTGTGCTTAGCCAGAATTCTAAAATTAGCTGGGTGTGGTGGCGGACACCTGTAATCTCAGCTACTTTGGGAGGCTGAGGTAGGAAAATCACTTGAACCTGGGGGGCGGAGGTTGCAGTGAGCCTAGATCGTGCCATTGCACTTTAGCCTCGGTGACAAGAGTGAACAGTGAACGTTGTGCATATTCGTACTTACGCACACACATAGAAACACTTATTTGTGTGGTATACTGAACTTGAAATTTATAAATAAATGCTTTCTACCTTAAAAATAAAAGTGGTACCTACTTATAATATTTACCTTTCTCACAGTCAGGTTGATTATCGAGCAAAACTTTGGGCCTGTAATTTCTGTTTTCAAAGAAATCAGGTATGTGGGTTATTTTTAAAAATATGTTATGTTTTATTTTAGTTGTAGTATGAAAAAAATTAAGTGAGGTTGAATTTGTGTTTACGTTGGCAGTCGGCAGTTTCTGCTGAACTCAGGGTGATAACTTTTGTTAAGCATGATACTGAATTTGAACATTTGTGGCTTATTGTGTTGAATGGTTTTCTTCTTTGAGTTCTTGTAATTTGCTTGGGGGTTGGGAGCGTGCATCGAATTCCTTTTCTTGCACATTTTCTGCGGGCAGTGAATCTGTTGCCCTAAGAGAGCACCTGTTGTTCATATATCTTTTGACTTCAGTATATTCTAATTGGATAGTGTATATTACTGAATTTTCATTTTCTGATCTTTCTAACTTTTAGGATCCAAGTATCAGTGTTGAGCTTCTTTTGATTTAAAAATTTAAGAACTACCAAACTCAAAACAGCTCACAAATCACAAGAGAGACTTCTCTATGAAAGTAACTGTGCTTGGCCAAGAGCAGTGGCTCATGCCTGTAATCCCAGCACTTTGGGAGGCTGAGGCGGGTGGATCACATGATATCAGGAGTTCAAGACCAGCCTGGTCACCATGGTGAAACCCCGTCTCAACTAAAAATTTTTTTGTAAAAAAATTAGCTAGGCCTGGTGGTGGGCGTCAGCTACTTCGGGAGGCTGAGGCAGGAAAATCGCTTGAATCCCAGAGGTGGAGGTTGCAGTGAGCCGAGATCATGCCATTGCACTCCAGCCTGGGCGACAAGCAAAACTCTGTTTCAAAAAAAAAAGTAACTGTGCCTGTATTGAAAATGTTCTAAAACTGGATTGTGATGATTGTTGCACAAGTGTACACAGACTAAAAATCTTTGACTTGTGCACTTAAAATGAGTGAATTTTATGTTATGTAAACTATACCTCAATAAAGTTGTTAGAAAAAAGTTAACTGTGTCCAGCATAGTGTATATTGTTCTAACAGATCTTAAGCTCTTCATATGCATTTGTTTATATATTTGATCATAATTAAAATTACTCTTATTCTCAGATACAGCACATAAGTCTAGTGATGAAGAGAACAGTATATGATTGATGACTGACTATAGGTTCAGAAAGTATAAGCAGATGTCATTCAAAATGTACCTTCATGAGAGATTCAGAAGTATATGCAAATCTTAAAAGCATTTCTGCTCCCTATTACATTCGAGATTAATATCTCTGTTTAATATAACTTATTATAAAAATTCTAAGGCAGGGTAGCATTGTGGCTAAAGAGCCAGGCTGGAGTTCAGTGGCACAATCATGGCTCATTGCAGCCTTAGCCTCCCGGGCTCAAATGATCCTCCCACCTCAGCTTTTGAGTAGCTGGGACTACAGGTGTGAGCCACCACCCCCAACTAATTTTTTTACTTCTTGTGGAGAGACAGGGTGTTATAGTGTTGCCCAAGCTGGTTTTGAGCTCCTGGGCTCGAGTGATCCTCTCATCTCAGCATCATTATCATTTTTATACATGGGAAATAAACAGTGTAATGTAGATGTGCCAGCCCTAATAGAACTGTTTCCTTCTTTTCAGTTTCCTCCAGCTTATGGAGGAATATCTGAGGTGAACCAGCCTGCTGAATTGATGCCCCAATTTTCTACAATTGAGTACATGATACAGGTAATTTCTTTGTTGTGCATTTAATGAGCAATATTATATGTTGAGTTTCTCTTGAAATCTTTTGTCTTCCATTTCTCTTACCTGGATAGGGGACTTAAAGCTGTGAGGGCAGCACGATCCTAACTGTTAGGTTTGATATGTGCGTATCTGCTGGCATTGCTTTCAAGTCTTGATATTATAGAAGGTTACTAAAAAGGTAGAACTGATTAAATTCCAAACCCGTCCTCTGTAGCCTTCTCAATCTTAGTAGGTGGTACTCCATCATCTAGTATTTTAGCTTCAAAACCTTAGACTCATCCTTGACTTCTCTCTTTCCCATTCTATATCTAATCCACTGGAAGCCTGAATCCATCCACTTTCCTCTCTCTACTACTAACTGCCCTGGGCCAGCCACTGCTTCTTACTTGAATCTCCTAATTGTTCTCCCTGATGTTACCATTGCCTATTTATATATTATTCTTCACCCAGCAGCCAGAGTAACTCTTTAAAAACATAAATCATGTACTTCTCTGTAAAGAAAACCTCAGTGGCGAAAATGGCTTTCCTTTACCCAGGGTAAAAGACAGTTTTCAAAGCCTTGCGTGTCACCACTCCATCCTCAGTGTCTGCTAGTGTTGTTGATCAGCCCAGTGGGCCTCCTTGACTCTCCTCAAATATGTGAACACTCCTGCCTGAGGACCTCTGCTATAGCTTTTCGCTGAGGCTGGAGCTCTCCCCTGTATCTGTAATGTTCCTTCCCTCTCCTCCCTCAGGCTTTGCTCAACATTACTTTCTTTTTCTTTCTTTTTTTTGAGACAGCCTCGCTCTGTCACCCAGGCTGGAGGACAGTGACACTATCTCAGCTTACTGAAACCTCTGCTTCCTATGGTCAAGCAATTCTCTTGCCTCAGCCTCCTGAGTAGCTGGGATTACAGGTGTACCCCAACATGCCTGGCTAATTTCTGTATTTTTATTAGAAACATGGTTTCACCATGTTGGCCAGGCTGGCGTTGAACTCCTGACTTGGTGATCTGCCCGCCTCGGCCTCCCAAAGTGCAGGGATTACAGGCGTGAGCCACCGCACCCGGCCCTCTTTTCCTTTTTTTTAAGATGGGGTCTTACTCTGTCATCCAGGCTGGTATGCAGTGGGGCGACTATAGCTTACTGCAGCCTCAAATTCCTGAGCTCAAGAAGTCTTCCTGCCTCCTCCTCCTGAGAGCTGGGAGCACAGCCATGTGCCATCATGCCCAACTAATTTTTAAATTTTTTTACTTTTTTTTTTGTTAGAGATGGAGTCTCGCCATGTTGCCAGGCTGGTCTTGAACTCCTGGGCTTAAGCAGTCCTCCCACCTTAGCCTCCCAAAGTGCTGGGATTATAGGCATGAGCCCGGCTCATATGCTGCTTTCTAAATGAGGCTGCCTGACCTCTCTGTTTAACAGTTGACTCTGCCCTCTGCCTCTCTTCCTGGCATTTGCATTCCCCCTTAACCTCTCCATTACAGAAAGTTTGCTCCTTGAGGCAGCAAGAAGTCTTTGTTCTTTCTGTTCACTGTGCGTCCCAGGACCTGGAACAATGTGTGGCATGTAGGAATTATTTAAAAAAATGTTGAATACATTGTTGGATACAAATAGTTTCTATGTTTAGTTTGATTTGATAGCATCTGAGTCATTTAATGAGTTAGAGCTTTGTGTAGATGTCCTTATTTCCTAAAACTAAATATTAAAGACATGATTTTCATACCTAATTTGCCTTAAAAGTGCTTGCTAAGTCTATTTGTATATTGATCATTATGCTGTTTTTCTTTGCCCAAAGCGAGGTGCTCAGTCCCCTCTGATCTTTCTCTATGTGGTTGACACATGCCTGGAAGAAGACGACCTTCAAGCACTCAAAGAGTCCCTGCAGATGTCATTGAGTCTTCTTCCTCCAGATGCACTGGTGGGTCTGATCACATTTGGAAGGATGGTGCAGGTTCATGAACTAAGCTGTGAAGGGATCTCCAAAAGTTATGTCTTCCGAGGGACCAAGGATTTAACTGCAAAGCAAATACAGGTTTGTACCTTACCTTACTTGTACAGGAGCAGGAACAAGGACTTTTTTCTTTCCTCTTTTTTTTTTTTTTTTTTAGAGAGACTGGGGTCTTGCTTTGTAGCCCAGGCTGGAGTTCAGTGGTGCGATTGTGGCTCACTATAGTCTTGTATTCCTAGGATCAAGCCATTGGCCCACCTCAGCCTCCTGACTAGGTGGGACTATAAGCACGTGCCACCACACCCAGCTGAGGACATTTCTTAAGAATTAGTCATTCACTTTTAGTGTCATTGGCAATGAATCTTTCTGGCTTTTTTTTAAGGATATGTTGGGCCTGACCAAGCCAGCCATGCCCATGCAGCAAGCACGACCTGCGCAACCACAGGAGCACCCTTTTGTTTCAAGCAGGTGAGATCCCAACATGGAGTATTCCACATACTGTGGTGGACATGCAGATGATCCATGGGACTAAGGGAAGAAGAATATTAGAACTTTTATTTTCTTCTTCTTAGGAAAAAAGATAAATGATTAAGCCTAATCAATAGCCAGAGTTTTATCAAAAAGGTTTTGAGACCACTGTGCTCAATTGCTGTGCTTAGACATTCCATACCTGATGTCCTTTTTGATGCTTAAGTAAAGCTGGAAAACCTGAAAATACTTTTTTCATGTGTCCTCAAACATACTTATGACCAGGTATTCACTTCATTCAGCCCGTTGAGTGCCTGGGGCTGCCCTAGACTGGGCTAAAAGCTTGATAAAATGCATTGCCTGATGTGCTGAAGACAACCTCTTAACTCTCAAGGATCAAGAGAAGCACAGATTAGAATGATGAGGAATGATGAAGATTGTCCACGTAAATGGACCTCACGTAGACTGAGCTCATGTTAGGCACATTCTTAGGATTTCTTTGCTGCCTAAAATTTAATAAAACTGAATTGCTTTTTTTCAAGACAATTTTTCTCCATGTAACATATGTAAATTTCTAAGTATTGGGCTTTATATTCCTCAGTAAAACTGCTTTAAATTGTTTTGTGTTAGTAGAGAGATAGCTTTGAAGAAAAAAATTACCAGTCGTTTTCTACTATGAGTAATTATCTTGAAGAGCAGCAACTGTGTGGCACCTAGTGTTGAGAACCAGAGTACTTTATTCATTATGGGTTGATGTGTCTCTTCAAAATCGTGCAGATTTCTGCAGCCCGTTCACAAGATTGATATGAACCTCACTGATCTTCTTGGGGAGCTACAGAGGGACCCGTGGCCAGTAACTCAGGGGAAGAGACCTTTGCGATCCACTGGTGTTGCTTTGTCCATTGCTGTTGGCTTGCTGGAGGTAATTTGTAATTTACCAGGACCTCTCAAATCATACAGACTTGCTCTCAGAAAATATATTTGTTGGCTTTGTTTGAAAATCACTTGTGATCTAAGTCAACCGTCTGTGTTAACCTATCAGAAAGCATTTCTGGCATCATTGTTACTCACTTGGTGGGAGCCTCTCAAAATTTTGAAAATGCTAAAAGTTTTCGTGAAAACCTAAGACAACTAGAGAAATGGGGAGTACTCAGATTGAATTAATAAAAGCATGCAAAACCATCAGGCTGTAAGAAGATAAGTGTTGCTTTTCTGCGTTATCATCTGTATTATTCTTTCAGTTTCACCGCTTTTCAGAAGAGCTGGAGAGAATGCATCTTTGGAGTATTTCTGTTGGAAATTGAACTATACTTGGAGGTGGGGCTGTATACTTCTAAAATGCTGCCATTTGCTGTTTAGGGCACTTTTCCAAACACAGGAGCCAGGATCATGCTGTTTACTGGAGGTCCCCCTACCCAAGGGCCTGGCATGGTGGTTGGAGATGAGTTAAAGATTCCTATTCGTTCTTGGCATGATATCGAGAAAGATAATGCACGTTTCATGAAAAAGGCAACCAAGGTAGGTACTCTGGGTATGGGCTGTAATTCTGAAAGCCCATTGCCGGGGCTGCTCTGGAGTGACAGCTACTTTGCCAAGGTCATGTGCCATGATCAGCAAGACACTCTTTCAGAGACAATTTTTCTGATCTTAGCTGCTGTTAAATTATTGCTCCTACTTTCAGACCTTAATTAGAGTGGGTTGCCTTAAAACTACTCAAAGTGTTTTGAGATTGAAAACTATATTTCTATTTATTCAGATATTTTTGAAAATGATGTCCAGGCTGGGCCCAGTGGCTCATACCTCTAATCCCAACACTTTGGGAGGCTAAGGCGGTTGGATCACTTGAGGTCAGGAGTTCAAGACCAGCCTAGCCAACATGGGGAAACCCCATCTCTACTAAAAACACAAAAATTAGACCAGGCATGATGGCTCATGCCTGTAATGCCAGCACTTTGGGAGGCTAAAGCAAGTGGATCACCTGAGTTCAGGAGTTCAAGACCAGTATTGGCAACATGGCAAAAACCCCTGTCTGTACAAAAAATACAAAAATTAGCTGGGCGTGGTGGCAGGTGCCTGTAATTTCAGCTACTCGGGAGGCTGAAGCACAAGTATCCCTTGAACCTGGGAGGCAGAGGTTGCAATAAGCTGACATTGTGCCACTGCATTCTAGCCTGGGTGATGGAGTGAGACTCTATCTCAAAAAATAAATAAATAAAAATAAAAATATAAAAATTAGCTGGGCATAGTGGTGCATGCTTATAATCCCATTTACTTGGGAGGCTGAGGCAGGAGGATCACTTGAACCCGAGAGCCAGAGATGGCGCCATTGCACTCTAGCCTGGGCAACAGAGAGAGACTCTGTCTCTAAAAGAAAAGAAAATGATTTACATATTTTTATATTTGATTACCTCCTTTGATATATTCAGTCATACCTTGAGAATAATGTCACTGTTTCCTAAAGATAACTTTCCTCTCTTCACAGCACTATGAGATGCTTGCTAATCGAACAGCTGCAAATGGTCACTGCATTGATATTTATGCTTGTGCCCTTGATCAAACTGGACTTTTGGAGATGAAGTGTTGTGCAAATCTTACTGGGTATGTTGACAGCGAAAACCTGGGCAGAGCGACAGTGTTATTTTAAGGAAAGAAAAATGAGTGATGGAGCCATAGGAATGGGCAAAGCCAACTTAGAAAAGCCTTCAGGTAGCTCTGGGCTGTGGTTTTAGTGACTGGGAAAGGCCTGTGGGTTCCTTGGAGAAGCAAGCCATGATTCGTAAGAGGGCTGAAGAGTTCACTACAAACAAGTCGTTTCAGAGTAACTTCATTTCTTTCTTAGAGTTGTTATACTTTTACAGAGACCAGGCCAGAAAAGCAAGCAAATATGGACTATTTGGCCTTCATCAGGGCACTTCCTTTTGAGAAGTGGGGAAAACAGGGTCTCAGTGCTGAAGCAACTAGGAGAAACTTGACCTGGCTAAGTGGCCATACTTTGTGGCTAACTCCAAGTGTACTCAGGCTAGAGGTTGTACTGACTCAGATCCTAAGTTGGTATTGTATTGACAGGCCAGAGTGTGAAGCAGTGCTTTTCTTTTTTTTTTTTTTTTTTTTTTTTTTTTTTTTTTTTTTTTTTTTTTTTTTTNTGGAGTGCAATGGCGCAATCTTGGCTCACCGCAACCTCCGCCTCCTGGGTTCAGGCAATTCTCCTGCCTCAGCCTCCTGAGTAGCTGGGATTACAGGCACGCGCCACCGTGCCCAGCTAATTTTTTGTAGTTTTAGTAGAGACGGGGTTTCACCATTTTGACCAGGATGGTCTCGACCTCGTGATCCACCCGCCTCGGCCTCCCAAAGTGCTGGGATTACAGGCGTGAGCCACCGCGCCCGGCTGAGCAGTGCTTTTCAACATGTGGTGGTGTCCAGACCAGCAGCCTTAGGGGCTCCTGGGAACTGTATATTCCTAGGCCTTACCCAGACCTCCTGAATTGGAAACCCTGGGAATACAGCTCTCTAGGAGATTCTGGAGCACATGAAAGTGTAGAAACCACTGATAAGCACTGGTCTGACGCTGATTACATATTGGAGTCACCAGGGGAACTTTAAAAACTGCACTTTCTTTGGGTCTTGTCCTCAGAGATTCTGATCTAATTATAATTAGCATGAGATATAGCCTAGGCATCAGCATTTTATAAGTTTCTCCCATGATTCTAACATAGAGCTAAGTTTGAGAACCATGTGCCACCTTGAGGCTCACTCTAGACATGAATCAGAACCTGTATTTGAATAATATCCCAGGTGATTTGCATGTACAGAAGTGTGAGAAGCATCATAGAGCTGTGGAATGGGCCTGAGATTCTGCATTTCTAATAAGCTCCCAGGTGATGCTGCTGGTCCCTAGTGAGTAAAGGGAATAGAAGGTGGAACCAGAATCACTTGGAGCTGTCCTAGAGAACAACAGATTAGTTAGGTGATAGAATTCGGGTCCTAAATAATACTGACATAACTATCTCAGTAATCCACATTTAATAATATGGACTCCTACCAGGACCTTCCAGGAGTGCTGACCCAGGGTTTCCATAGAAAAGCTTTAGTATATTTGTGAACATCCTTTAGATTGTGTGCTAGAGTTTGTGTGAATTTTTTCTGAGAAGAGTTACCATCTGTTGCACACATGTGTTAGTATAGCTCAAGGTGAGCCAACAATGTGGGATGACTTCCAGCAGAAGCAAGGTGATCCTAGGCTGCGCTATAGGAGAAGATTATCTTCAGAAAAGACCACATCCTTGGTTTCCTTGGTGCTAGTCACACCTTATCCAAATTATGTTGTTTTCTGTTCTGAGCATTGCAATTTCAAGGGGCAATAGGAGATGAACTGGAGAAGTTCAAAGAAGAGCAGTTGTGGAGAGTCCTGGAAACTATTCATGTGAGGAATGACTGAAGGAGCTGGAAAAGATTGAGCTGAAGACATGTGGGGATGTGAGAACTCTATTCAACAGTTGAGGGACTTTCCTACGAAGGAATCTGATTTGTTCTGTGTGTGACCAAAGAGTGGAACTAGAACCAAACCAGTGGGTGGAAGCTGCTGGCAAATGAAATTTCACTCAATATAGAGAAGGGCCTCTATTAACAGAGCTGTTCAAACACAGAGTGGACAACTTCTCAGGAAGGAAGCTCCCGATATTGGAGGACTTCAAGCCTAGTCTGGCTGTAACTTGGCAGATATTTTATAGAGGGGTGGTTGAGAGGTAGCATTAGATTTGTGTGAATGTCACAGAAAACCCAAAATAAGTTTATTTCTCTGGAGGTAGGCAGCCTGGGGCTAGTATGTTGATTTCATGGTCATTAGGGGCTGAGGCTCCTACTGAGCTGCTGTACTACCATTCATATGCCATCTGTGGCTCAAGATAGCTGCTGGAGCTCTAACCATTTATAGCAGCAGGAAGGAGGAAAGGTCAGAGAAGGATTGCTCTTCCTGGAGGAACACAGTCCACATATAAGGGACAGAGCAACAGGCAGAATGCAAATGCCAACAGAGGCACATGGCCACAGGCAAGGCAGGCTGGGAAATGTCATCTTTGTTCCAGGAAACAAAGGAAGGGGTATATATTTGGTACCAAATAGCTGACTCCTCACTGGATGGTTCAGACACTCTGAGATGGCTGGACCAGGTGACCTTTCTTATGTTCTTCTAAATTCTGAGGTCTTGTTTTATGAATGATGGTTGGATGCATAACTTGCATCAAGTTGTGCTTCTCTGTCCAAATACATGAAATGATGACCTTTTACTTCAATGAGGAATTAATATTAATACTCATGAGTTGGAAAAAGAATGCTTGTGAAATTAAGAATTCAGTGTTTTGAAGCAGTAAATTAACCTGAAAAGGATTTCCCACAGGCCTGGGTATTTTCCTATGCCAAAGAAATGTGAGAGGAATTAGGGTTGTTCTTATGGCTTCTGTTTAATGCTTTAGAAGTAGTTTCTTCCCTAAGTACGAATTGAACTTGCTGTTTTTCATTTTCTAAATTTATTTTATTTTATTTTATTTTATTTTATTTTTATTTTTGAGAAGCAGTCTTGCTCTGTCACCCAGGCTAGAGTGCAGTGGTGCCATCTCGGCTCACTGCTACCTCTGCCTCCCGGGTTCAAGTGATTCTCCTGCCTCAACCTCCTGAGTAGCTGGGATTACAGCTACTAATTTGTGTATTTTTAGTAGACAAGGGGTTTCATGATGTTGGGTAGGCTGGTCTTGAACGCTTGACCTCAAGTGATCTGCCTGCCTCAGCCTCCCAAAGTGCTGGGATTACAGGTGTGAGCCACTGTGCCCGGGCTGTTTTTTTATATTTAAATTAATCAGTAGCGCCTTTGGGGACCTGGTTTCTTTTTTCTTTAAATTATTTTTGTAAATACTGAGGGAGCATCTGAATGGGCTTCAGTCTTCTTAATATTCACTAGATTTTTTTCTTTCTTCTTACCTAGAGGCTACATGGTAATGGGAGATTCTTTCAACACTTCTCTCTTCAAGCAGACATTCCAAAGAATTTTTACTAAAGATTTTAATGGAGATTTCCGAATGGCATTTGGTGCTACTTTGGATGTAAAGGTACAGTAGACTTTTTTTATTTTTTATTTTTTATGTAGACTCACTGTATTGCCCAGGCTGGTCCAGAACTCCTAGCCTCAAGCAGTTTTCCCGCCTTATCACCCTAAAGTGCTGGGATTACAGGCATGAGCCGCTATGCCTGGCCATACTGTTAAAACTTTAATGGAATTATAGTGTTCTTAGTTTTTCAATCAATATCCAGACTTGTGGCAACCTCCAACTGCGGTACACAGGGATATAAAGGACAATTAAAAAGATCCCAACCAAATGACTATTACAAAGCATGTTATTCACTTTATCCCTTTGCTTCTTGAGGATGACCTGTGTATTTATTTATGTTCTAAATAAAGCATTGCCTGGTTCCCCTGCAGGCTCTGTGCCACACTGCTTCAGTGCAGTAGAAGGTAGAGGAGGAAGTAGGGTGGGTGTTGCGAGCAGCGCCGTGGCCTGAGGACTGGGGCAGCCACACAGTGGTCTGTGCCCACCCAGCCATCAGCATGGCTCACCGCCTTGCACAGAGCCATGGTTATGTTTAATGCCTTCCTGAAGAATAGCCGGAGTGATCTAAAATAGCATTGTGAGGTTTTTTTTTTTTTTTTTTTTTGGTCCATGTAGGGACTCATGGCCCTGATACAGCTGACTTTAAGTCATTGAGAAAACATTAAAAGAGGGTGTTAGGCTAGGCATGGTGGTGCACACCTATAATCCCAGCACTTTGGGAGGCCAAGGTGGGGTAATTGTATGAGCTCTGGAATTACAGACTAGCCTGGGCAACATAGCAAGACCCTATCTCTATGAATGATTAAAAAAAAAAATTAACCACCTGTGGTGGTACACACCTGTGGTTCCAGCTACTCAGGAGGCTGAGGTGGGAAAATCGCATGTGCCCAGGAGTTTGAGGCTTCAGTGAGCTATGATCCTGCCACTGCACTCAGCCTGGGCAACAGAGAGAGACCCTGGTTGGCAGGGGCAGTAGTGTGGGGGGGTGTCATTAGAAGATATGATTGGAATTATTACTTGGAGAATTGGAGATAATTATTAAATCATCTAGGTTAAACTTGAAACCATAATCTGAAATGTTTGAGGTTTCTTTTAAAAGATGAATAATGGACTTTTGAAAAGAATTCACATTTTAAAAATCTAGTATGTTGGCCTTGTCATTATATTGGAGTTCATGAGTTAATTATTTTTAAAGCAACATAAAACAGTATGTTCTCTGATTAGGAATATGCAAATAATTACTAATATATGTGAATGTGAATATAACATGGGATTGGAAAAGAATTGTAGTATTGTTAGAATTGTTATCTACATGTACAGTTATTTCACGGTTTAAAAAGTATGTTGTAGGCCAGGCACGGTGGCTCAAGCCTGTAGTCCCAGCACTGTGGGAGGCCGAGGCGGGTGGATCACAAGGTCAAGAGATCGAGACCATCCTGGTCAACATGGTGAAACCCCGTCTCTACTAAAAATACAAAAAATTAGCTGGGCATGGTGGCGCGTGCCTGTAATCCCAGCTACTCAGGAGGTTGGGGCAGGAGAATTGCCTGAATCCAGGAGGCGGAGGTTGCAATGAGCCGAGATCGCGCCATTGCACTCCAGCCTGGGTAACAAGAGTGAAACTCCGTCTCAAAAAAAAAAAAAAAATGTATGTTGTGAGAGTTGAAAATGCTCATATTCCACGTGTTTCTAAGGGCAGATTTTATTAAAGTTCTAATCACAGTGGCTGTGGAAAAGTTTGTAGGAGAGCAGTTGTGATCCATGTGGGGTTTTCTCTTGGTAGAATAGTAGTGTTATATTTTTCCTCTAAGCTTTCATTGTGGCCATGATGAGAGCAGGGTGGATTGAAGTGATTTTTAACTTTACACTGTCACATATTTGTTTTAGACCTCTCGGGAACTGAAGATTGCAGGAGCCATTGGCCCATGCGTATCTCTGAATGTGAAGGGACCGTGTGTGTCAGAAAACGTAAGGAAAACAACTCCCATCACCCTCACCTCCTGCCCTGGATTTAACCTATCAGAAGTGTCAGAGAGTGATGATCTCACATACTTCACCTGTCAGATGTGTCTGCGGTGACAGGAGAAGGGATAATCGTCATTGATGGCTATACTCAGAGAGGTGATGTTACTCCATCTGTTCATCTCAAGGGTTAGAGAGAAGGAAACCGAGGCTCAGAAAGGTTAAGTATCTTGCTCAGGGTCAGAACCGACATAAAAGAGCTAGAGTCCAAGTGTCCCTGACTGCATGGCCCATGGTTACTGTGCCAAAGTCCTGGCATGCTGTTCAGCACAAGGCAAACATTCAGCAAAGTCCTTCTGGAGTAAGCCTATTGCTCATTGCCCTTAGAGGTGTTACCTTTGTCTCAGTCAGTTAATAACAAGCCTTTTATGACAGAGACAACCTTGAGTTGGTGTGGAAGTGGGTGACACTGCAGTGTGTGCAAACATCTGTTTTCTCTAGTAATAGATTTTGAGTGTACATAAACAGTTTAGTTATCATTTGGGACGAGCGGCTTTGCTTATTTCCACTTCCTCTGATTATACTTTACTTGTTAGGAGGCAAAACATTTGGGTTGGCAAGGCCTCTCTAGGGTGGTCCTGGGCTGGGGATACACGGTCATGTCCTTCCCTCATTGTCATCAGTGGGAGGGTAGACCCTAGAGCCAAATGTGGATCCAAGGTGCAGGTTTACACCCCACAGCTAGCCTGAGCAAAGGACTTACTTGCTCTGTGCTTTAGTATCTTTATCTGGCAAATAGGGATAATAACAGTGCCTACTCTACAGCATTGTTAGGAGGTTGAAATGAGTTGGCTCAGGTGAAGCAGTTAGTGCCTGACCCACTGGAAGTGTGGGTCATCTTTCATGTTGTCAGCAGCAAACGTTCCTGAGTAACCACATAGATTAAACTTCCGTTGAGCTTGGCAGAGGCAAGGCGATTTGAGAGCATATTCCTTCTGATTGAGGCAAATTGCTGCTCTGAAGCCCATCTAATGAATCATTCATTCATTACACCCAGAGTACTGAGGGGCTTGTACCCCTGTTTCCTGGCAGGGCTATGGAAGACTTCCTTGTTATAAAATATTTTCCATGGACTTAAAATCTGCCTACTGAAGGCTTCCTGAAGTAGTTTAAGAAGATATTTTTATGAATTAGTACAAACTAATTAGTTTTTCCAGTAGAATTCAGCCATGAGTTTTGGTTGGGGAATGAGGATGCAAAGAATAGGAAAACACAATTTGTAGACATACTGAGAAGTTTAAAGAGGAGTATGATGAATTCCTATATACCCACCATTTAGTCACTAATTGATAACATTTCACCATGATTGTTCTTTTGTCTTGATTGCCACATTTACTTTATCTGATTGTCATTTATTTGCCAGATTTGATTTTTTGCTGACCTTTGCAAATAATTTGCAGATATCATGACAGTCCTTGAGTGCTTCAATGTGCTTCTTCTAAAAATAAGGATGTTCTCCTACCACGATGTCATTATCAAACTTAAGAAAATAATAATTTCCTAATATCTAGTTCATATTTTTTCCCTAATTTCCCCTCAAATGCCCTTTATAGCTGTTTTTCCCCCAACCGGCATTGCATTTGATACAGCCTTTGTAAAGTGAGAGTTAGGGTTTAAAGGTGTGTTTAGATTCAGCTAAAGCCTTTTTGCCAAGCATTCTTCCTGGGCAGTGTGTACTTCATGCTGTGTCCCATCCAGAGGCACTATGTCTGCTGTCCCATGTTAGACATGCTGAGTTAGATCACATGGTAATGGTGATGACTGCCCCACTGCCTTTCTACTGTAAGGGAACACTTTCCCCCTTTGCCATTAGCAGGCAGTCTTTTGAATGAGATCATAGCACAATATGAAAATCTTGTTCGCCAACAGCCTAACGGTTTTTAACATACATTGATCTTCACTCAAATCAGTTTATTTATTTGAGGATTATAAAATGGTCATTTCCTTTTTTTTTCTTTTTTAAATTTCTTTTTCCTAATAAAGACGAGGTTTCACCATGTTGGTCAGGCTGGTCTTGAACTCCTGACCTCAGGTGATCCGCCTGCCTTGGCCTCCAAAGTGCTTGGATTACAGGCGTGAGCCACCACGCCTGGCCTAAAATGGTCATTTCCTAATTGTCTTTATGGTTCCTTCAATAAAGGCATCTAAAGAGTAAATGTTTAGGTAAGGAATTTGTGTATCACTGAGAAAATGTTTTTTTGGAGCTCTGGAGCAACTGTCATGGGTTTGGTGCCTCGAATGGGGTTAGCAAGGCAAGAAGGGGAGGCATGAAAGCGCCTTTGACTTGTTTGCCTTTTTCCTGAGCATAGCCCTTCACCTTCCAGCAGATAATAAACACCTGCTTCCTTTAGAAAAGGCCACTACAAGGAAAGTGAACTCCTGTGAATCCATCTGTATCATTATCTAACTTAGGAAGTACTGACAGAACAGAGTGCACCCTCCCTGCTATCCACCTTAGAGCTGCTGTGTGATTTCACTTCAAGAGTCTTTCTTTTTTTTTTTTTTTNAAGACAGGGTTTCACCATGTTGGTCAGGCTGGTCTTGAACTCCCGACCTCAGGTGATCCGCCCTCCTTGGCCTCCAAAGTGCTTGGATTACAGGTGTGAGCCGCCACGCCCGGCCATACAGTTGTTATCTTTAACAATACTAACATTTGGCGGGTGTGGTGGCTCACGCCTGTAATCCCAGCACTCTGGGAGGGCGAGGCCAGCGGATCACCTGAGGTCGGGAGTTTGAGACCAGCCTGACCAACATGGAGAAACTCCGTCTCCACTAAAAATACAAAATTAGCCAGACATGGTGGCGCATGCCTGTAATCCCAGCTACTTGTGAGGCTGAGGCAGGAGAATCGCTTGAACTTGGTGGGTGGAGGTTGCAGTGAGCAGTGATCACACTGTTCCAATCCAGCCTGAGCAACAAGAGCGAGACTCCGTCTCAAATAAAAAATAAAAACCATTAACATTTGCAGAGCACTTCCCACAGGCCATAACCTGTCTGACCCTTCCAGCTCAATAAAGCAGGCCATCCCTCCAGCTCCTTCCCTTGAGGACCCGTTGCTGCTGGAAGGCCCTTCCAACATCATTCAGGTCTCAGGCTAAATGTCACTTCCTTGGAGTGGGCTTCTATTACCACACTGTGTCACCCTCTAGCAATTATCCTATTTTAATTCCCCACAGAGCACTTGGCACTGCCTGTGGCTTCTCTGGTTTGCTGTCTGACTCCTCCATTTGAGCGGAAGTCCCGCAGGGGCACAGTCTGCCTCCTTCACCTGGGGCAGCACCAGGGCTCTGTGAAGACAGGTGAAGAGAAAAACCCTGTTTTATAGCTATGAAAACAGAAACACAGAGGCTAAGCGGCTGGTCCAAGGTCTAACAGTCAGTGGCAGAGCCAGGATCCATACTCCCACGCTGTGCCTCCTGCTCACCATGCCTGTCTCTCTGCCCCTGCTGCCACTTAGCGGCCAAAGTGAGTTTTTCCTTTTTTTTTTTTCTTGAGACGGAGTCCTTCTCTGTGGCCAGGTTAGAGTGCAGTGGCGCGATCTCGGCTCATTGCAACCTCCGCCTCCTGTGTTCCAGCGATGATCCTGCCTCAGCCTCCCGAGTAGCTAGGATTACAGGCACACGCCACCACGCCTGACTAATTTTTGTATTAATTTATTTTTTGAGATGGAATCTCACTCTTGTTGCCCAGGCTTGAGTGCAGTGGCATGATTTCCGCTCACTGCAGCCTCAGCTGCTTGGGTTCAAGCAATTTTCCTGCCTCAGCCTCCCAAGTAGCTGGGATTACAGGTGCACGCTACTATGTCCGGCTAATTTATGTAGTTTTAGTAGAGACGGGGTTTCACCATGTTGGCCAGGATGGCCTCAAACTCCTGACCTAGGGTGATCTGCGCGCCTTGGCCTACCAAAGTGCTGGGATTACAGGCATGAGCCACCATGCCTGGCCCAAAGTAAATTTTCAAAATGTAGATCAGATTCCTTTTGACTCATCTTCCTGTGGCTTCCTTTTCTGCATATCATCATGTCCAGACTTCTTATCCAGGTGTATCTGACTGTCCACATCAGGCCTCTGCCCACCCTCATCTCTCCAGCTTCTTTTTGACCCCCAGACAGATCATGCTCACTCCTGCCCAGGGCCTTTGCACTGGGTCTCTCCTCCCCAGGGAAGTTTTGGCTTGGCTCATTCTTTTTTTTTTTTTTTTTTTTTTTTTGAGACAGAGTCTCACTCTGTTGTCCAGGCTGGTGTGCAGTGGCTTGATCTTGGCTCACCGCAACCTTTGTCTCTAGAGTTCAAGCGATTCTCCTGCCTCAGGCTCCTCCTGAGTAGCTGGGATTATAGGTGTGCACCACCACGCCTGGCTCATTTTTGTGTTTTTAGTAGAGATGGGGTTTCATCATGTTGGTCAGGCTGGTCTCAAACTCTTGACCTCAGGTGATTCATCTGCCTTGGCCTCCCAAAGTGCTGGGATTACAGTCTGACTTAATTCTTTTCTGGTTTTGTTTTTTAAATTCCTCTTCCCACCCGTAGGAGCTTGGTGTTGGTGGCACGAGTCAGTGGAAAATCTGTGGCCTAGATCTTACATCTACACTTGGCATCTATTTTGAAGTTGTCAATCAGGTGAGTTGGATTTCTTCATGTGTCTTCATGTCTTAGTGTCCTGTTTTCTGATTTATTTCAAACTAGTGGTCTCTGGTTACTTTCTTCACAAGCTGATATTCCTTAGGTATGATATTAGGCCTGATGATAGTCTGGCATGACCTTTTCCTATTTATTCCTTCCAGGGTTTAGTCGGAGTCAGGCAGCAAATTGCTCTATTACCGCTTTATTGTTGAATTGATGAGGTTGTTAAAAGGGTAATGGATTTTACCAGCCATCATAATATGGGTTAATTTTTGAGTGTATCAGTTCTTTCCCTAATATTTTATTGTGAAAAATTCCTAACATACAGAAAAATTGAAAGAATCGTACAGTGAACACGGACTACCTAGGTGAACCCATCACCTTGATTCTGTAATTAACATTTTACTATACAAGCATATGTTGGAAATATTGTGGGTTCAGTTCCAGACTACCACAGTAAAGTGAATATTACAATAAAGCAAGTCACATGAATATTTTGATTTCCTATTGCATATAAAAGTTATGTTTAGACTATCATGTGTTAAGTGTTAAATAGCATTATGTCTTTGAAAACATTATACATTCTTTAATTTAAAAAATATGGGCTGGGCGCGGTGGCTCAAGCCTGTAATCCCAGCACTTTGGGAGGCCGAGGCGGGTGGATCACGAGGTCAAGAGATCGAGACCATCCTGGTCAACATGGTGAAACCCCGTCTCTACTGAAAATACAAAAAATTAGCTGGGCATGGTGGCGCGTGCCTGTAATCCTAGCTGCTGGGGCGGCTGAGGCAGGAGAATTGCCTGAACCCAGGAGGCGGACGTTGCGGTGAGCCGAGATCGCGCCATTGCACTCCAGTGTGGGTAACAAGAGCGAAACTCCGTCTCAAAAAAAAAAAAAACTTTACAGTTGACCCTCGAGTAGTGTTGGGGTGCCAACACTGCACAGTTAAAACTCCACATATAACTAACTTCCCCAAAACTTAACCACTAATAGCCCACAGTTGACTGGACACCTGACCGATAACAGTTGATTAACACATATTTTGTAAGTAATGCATATTATATCCTATATTATAATAAAGTAAGCTAGAGAAAAGAGAATGTTGTTAAGAAAATCATAAGGAAGATAAAGTGTATTTATTGTTTGTTAAGTGGAAATAGACATCACAAGGTCTCAGTAGACTGAGGAGGAGGAGGAAGAGGAAGGCTTGGTCTTGCCATCTTGGGTAGCAAAGGCAGAAGAAAATCCACATATAAGTGGACCTTTACAGTTCAAACCTGTATTGCTCAAGGGTCAACTGTACTGCTAAAAAATGTTAATGACATCTGATCCTTCAGTGAGTCATAATCTTTTGCGGGTAGAAGGTCTTAAACTGATGTTGTTGGCTGCTGACTGATCAGGCTGTTGGTTGCTGAAGGGTGAGTGGCTGTGGCAGTTTCTTTTCTTTTTCTTTTTTTTTAAATTAAGATGATGTCTCACTCTGTCACCCAGGCTATGGCAGTGTCATGATTTTGGCCAATTGCAACTACCACCCTCCAGGTTCAAGCCATTCTCACACCTCAGCCTCCTGAGTAGCTAGGATTACAGGCGCCTGCCACCATGCCCAGCTAATTTTTGTATTTTTAGTAGAGACAGGGTTTTGCCACATTGGCCAGGGTGGTCTTGAACTCCTGACCTCAAGTGATCCGCCTGCCTCAGCCTCCCAAAGTGTTGGGATTACAGCTGTGAGCCACTGCACCCAGCCTGGCAATTTCTTAAAATAAGGCAACAATGAAGCTTGCTGCATTGGTTGACTCTTCCTTTCAGGAAAGATTTCTCTGTAGCATCCACTGTTGTTTGATAGTTTTTTACCCACAGTAGAACTTCTTTCAAAAATGGAATCAATTCTCTTAAACCTTGCTGCTTCTTTACTAGGTAAGTTTATGTAATACTGTAAATCTCATCTTGTCATTTCAACAATGTCACAGCATCTTCATGACGAGTAGATTCCATCTCAACAAACCACTTTCTTTGGTTATCCATAAGAAGCAATTGCTAATCCATTAAAGTTTTATGAAATTGTAACAGTTCAGGATTCACTTCTTTATCTCTTTAATTAAAAAAAAAAAAAAGGTGGGCACTATGGCTCACACCTGTAATCCCAGCACTTTGGAAAGCAGAGGCAGGCAGATCACAAGGTCAGAAGATCGAGACCAGTCTGACCAACATGGTGAAACCTTGTCTCTACTAAAAATACAAAAAAATTAGCCTGATGTCATGGCACATGCCTGTAATCTCAGCTGCTCAGGAGGCTGAGGCAGGAGAATTGCTTGAACCTGGGAGTTGGAGGTTGCAGTGAGCTGAGATCGCACCACTGCACTCCAGCCTGGGTGACGAGTGAGGCTCCGTAGAGATGTAGAGATGGAGGTCTCTCATTGTTGCCCAGACTGGCCTTGAACTCCAGGGCTCAAGCAGTCCTCCCACCTTAGCCTTCCAAAGTGCTGGGATTACAAACCGGCCAGGATCCACTTTTTTTTTTTTTTTGATATGGAGTCTCCCTTTGTTGCTAAGGCTGAAGTGCAGTGGCTCAATCTCAGCTCACTGCAACCTCTGCCTCCCGGGGTTAAGCAAGTCTTCTGCCTCAGCCTCCCGTGTAGCTGGGATTAAGGCAACTGTTACCACACCCAGCTAATTTTTGTATTTTTAGTAGGGATGGGCTTTCACCATGTTGGCCAGGCTGATCTCGAACTCCTGACCTCAGGTGATCCACCCGCCTCAGCCTCCCAAAGTGTTGGGATTACAGGTGTGAGCCACCGTACGCAGCCGAGGATCCATTTCTAATTCTAGTTATCTTGCTGCTTCCAACACTTCTTCAGTGACTTCCTCCCCTGAAGTCTCAAATCCCTCAAATTTATCCATGAACATTGGAGTAAATTTCAAAACTACTGTGAAGGTTAATACTTTGACATCTTCCCATGAATGATGAGTGGTTCAGTGACATCTAGAATGGAGAACCCTTTTGAGATTTTTCATTTTCTTTGCCCAGATTCATCTGAGGAATCACTATTTATGGCAGCTATCATCTTATGAAATGTATTTCTTAAATAATAAGACTTGAAAGTCAAAATTTGTCCTTGATTCTCAGAATGCAGAATGGATGTTGTGTTAGCAGGCGTGAAAATAACATTTATCTCCTTTACATCTCCGTCAGAGCTCTTAAGTGACAAGGTACATTGTCAGTGAGCAGTAATATTTTGAAAGGAGTCTTTTTTTTTCCTGAGCAGCAGGTCTCAACAGTGGGCTTTAAATATTCAGTAAGCCATGCTGTAAGTAGTTGTGCTGTCATCCAGGCTTTGTTTTCTCTTTTGTAGAGCACAGAAAGGGTTGATTGAGTATAATTCTTAAGAGTCCTAGGATACTGCAAATGGTAAATGAGCATTGGCTTCAACCTAAAGTCACCAGCTGGCTGGGTGCAGTGGCTCACATCTGTAATCCCAGCACTTTGGGAGGTCAAGGTGGGTGAGTTGCTTGAGCTCAGGGGTTCAAGACCAACCTGGGCTATGTGGTGAGACCTCATCTCTACCAAAAATACAAAAATTAGCCAGATGTGGTAGTGTGCACCTGTAGTCCCAACTACTTGGGAGGCTGAGATGGAAGAATCTCCTGAGCCTGGGAGACAGAGGTTGCAGCGAGCTGAGATCATGCCACTGTACTCCAGCCTGGGTGACAGAGCAAGATCATATCTTAGAAAAACAAAATAAAGTCACCAGTTGCATTTGTTCCTAACAAGAGAGTCAACCTGCCCTTTGAAGCTTTAAAGCCAGGCGTTGACTTCTCTCTAGCTATGAAAATTCTAGACGGCATCTTCTTCCAACAGAAGACTATTTCCTTTACATGGAAAATTCATTGTTTAGTGTAGCCACCTTCATCTATGATCTTAACTAATGTGAATAACTTGCAGCAGTTTCTATATGAGCACATCCTGCTTCACCTTGTGCTATTATGTTATGGAGATGGCTTCTTTTCCTAAACCTCAGGAACCAACCTCTGCCAGCTTCCAACTTTTCTCCTGCAGCTTCCTTACCCCTCTCCATCCTTTATAAATTGAAGAGAATTAGGACCTTGCTCTGGATTAGGCTCTGGCTCAAAGGAATGTTGTGGTAAAACGTTCTCCACATCAGCAATAAGGCTATTTCACTTTCTTATCATTCACATATTCACTGCAGTCATTTTTAATTTCTTTCAAGAACTTTTCTTTACATTCACAACTTGGCAGTTTTGGGACAAGAGACCTAGCTTTCAGCTATCTTGGCTTTCAGTGTGCCTTCCCTACTAAGAGGAATGATTTTTAGCTTTTGATTTAAAGTGAGAGACTCTTCCTTTCACTTGAATACTTAGAGGCCATTGTAGGGTTATTAATTGGCCTCATTTCAATATTGTTGTATCTCAGGAAACAGGGGAGGCCTAAGGAGAGGGAGAGAGAGAAGGGAAAGGTCGGTCACTGGAGCAATCAGAATATATATGACATTTATCAGTGTTTGCCATCTTATATGGATGCAGTTTGTAGCACCCCAAAACAATTAAATGATAACATTGAAGATCAGTGATCAGAGATCACCATAACAGATATATAATAATAATGAAAAAGCTTGAAATATTGTGAGAATTGCCAAACTGTGACACAGAGACATGAAGTGAGCACATGATGTTGGAAAACTGGTGACGATAGACTTGCTTGATGCACAGTTGCCACAAATCTTCAATTTAAAAAAAAATCTGCAAATAAATAGGCATGCCTGTGTTTTTTGTGTTCTGTATTTAGTGATTCATCGATCCATTTTAGTTTTGATGCATTTCAAAACAAGTTGCAGTCATCCATGTATTTCATGCCTAAACACTTCAGCAGGTATATCATTAATTTAAGTTCAGTATTGAATGTAGTTATTCGTCTTTTTTTGGAGATAAAGGCTATCTACAGTGAAATGTGCAGATCCTAAGTGTGCCCTTCAAAATATGTCAAGAACCTTCCTGTCATTGCTGTGTCAGGCATTTTAGAAGAGTACTTTGGACTCTGTGACTGTGTTTGAGTCATCCCTATAACAGACAAGGTTATGGCCTCTCACCCTGCAGCACAACGCCCCGATCCCCCAGGGAGGCAGAGGAGCCATCCAGTTTGTCACACATTATCAGCACTCCAGCACCCAGAGACGCATCCGTGTGACCACCATTGCCCGAAAGTAAGCAGCCCCAGTTTCCTTTCTGTTGAGTAACCGACTGACATTTTTCCCTTGAAGAGATACTTTAACGTTTATTAGTTTGTCTTTTTGATTCCATTGAATGGTTCTCACCACACCTCACTGGCTTATTTGATCAGAGAAGGAGGCATTTTTGACTAACGCAGCTGGGCCTATGAACATTTGCCTAGAGGAATCATCTTTCTGTAGGAAATACAGTTCATTAAAAATGATTTATTATTATCATTTGGAGACAGATTTGCTCTGGCCCAAACTGGAGTACAGTGGCACAATCACAGCTCACTGTAGCCTCAACCTCGCATGCTCGAGTGATCGTCCCACTTCAGCCTCCCAAGTAGCTGGGACTGCGGACACCTGCCACCAAAACTGGCTAATTTTTTTACTTTTTGTAGAGAGATGGGGATCTCACAATGTTGCTCAGGCTGGTCTCAAACTTTTAGGCTCAAGCAATCCTGCCACCTTGGCCTCCCAAGATGTTGGGATTTTAGGAATGAGCCACTGCAGCCAGCCTGTGTTTCTGTATCTGAATGGATGTCTGGCTTTCTGATCTCTCCTAAACTTAAGCATGGCACTAACTCTGGAATTGTCAGTTGGGCAGATGCACAGACTCAGCTCAGGCACATAGAAGCAGCATTTGACCAGGAGGCTGCGGCAGTCTTGATGGCACGGCTTGGGGTGTTCCGAGCGGAGTCAGAGGAGGGACCCGATGTGCTCCGGTGGCTGGACCGACAACTCATCCGACTGGTAAATGGGGACAGTGGCATTAGGTTCAGTCTTGGTTTCTGCTGTACTTAATAATTATTATATAGTAAATCAGCAAGAATTTATTAGTTGCCTATGTTATGCCACACACTGGACATTCCGTTAAAGATGTGTTAAATGTGCATTTTCCCCACAGAGATTTACATTATAGTTGGGAAGAAGCAACACACACAGAGCATTTGGAGAGTGATACAAATCTGTGTGGATTGAGTTGACTTAGATGAGTCATTTTGTGAATCCTCTGGTCTTGTATTTTTCCTTTAAATCTGGGAAGTGGGCCGGGCGCGGTGGCTCAAGCCTGTAATGCCAGCACTTTGGGAGGCCGAGGCGGGTGGATCACGAGGTCAAGAGATCGAGACCATCCTGGTCAACATGGTGAAACCCCGTCTCTACTAAAACTACAAAAAATTAGCTGGGCATGGTGGCACGTGCCTGTAATCCCAGCTACTTAGGAGGCTGAGGCAGGAGAATTGCCTGAACCCAGGAGGCGGAGGTTGCAGTGAGCCGAGATCGCGCCATTGCACTCCAGCCTGGGTAACAAGAGCGAAACTCCGTCTCAAAAAAAAAATAAAAATAAATAAAAATAAATAAATAAATCTGGGAATGGGAAGTGGTTTTGGAACTAGGGATCCAGGTTTCGTGAGTTTAGGGAGATCCCTTGTGTTGGTCTGGGTTTAATCAGATGAGAGGAAATGGGCCAGGTGCAATGGCTCATGCCTGTAGTTTCAGCACTTTGCGAGGCCAAGGTGGGTAGATCACCTGAGGTCAGGAGTTCAAGAGCAACCTGACCAACATAGAGAAACCCGTCTCTACTAAAAATACAAAAATTAGCCAGGCATGGTGGCACATACCTATAATCCCAGCTGCTTGGGAGGCTGAGGCAGGAGAATCACTTGAACCCAGGAGACGGAGGTTGCTATGAGCCGAGGTTGTGCCATTGCATTCCAGCCTGGGCAACAAGAGCGATACTCCGTCTCAAAAAAAAAAAAATCAGGTTAGAGGAGTCACACTGTAATGTAAATAGGGAAAGTCTTTTATAAAGAATTACTACTACAACAGGGGAGTAGAACAGTGAGGGACTGGCCAGAAGGAAGTATAGAGAAGTGGGCAGCCACTACTTCTGGGGCTGAGATAGAGCACCCAAGGAAGTGCTCCCTCTCCCCAGGGCTGATCCAGACCCAGTTGGGAGGACACGGCCATGGCTTGGTGGGTCTTTTGCAAAGAAGTTGCCATGGCGCTGTGCCAGGGGAACTTGCTAGAAATTCGTGCTCTAGAATTTGAAGAAAAGCCACCCTTAGGGTACAGGGAAAGCTGTCTAGAGGAAAATGTCTCAGTGGAGGCATACAGGGATGCTGCTTTCGCTGCTGGCTGTGAAGTTTTCCAGGAGTTCAGCACTAGGGAAGTCATGGTGCAGCAGGGCCTGGCACCCAGGAAGCTGCTGAGTGAGCACTCAGGTGCCCGAAGCTGACGCTCACCTCCAGCACTCTCTACTGGCAAAGCTTCTTATTGTGCCAGCTGGCAAAGGAGAGGTGGTGAAAGAGCCCATGTCCATTTCACAGCAGACAAAAGGGGTGCATTTGGAGCCACAAGGCAATAAATCAGTAATTGGCACACAATAATCTTACCTTCCTGGAGATCACAGCATGTGTGTGTGATCAAAGGCACGGAAAGGCCCAGTAAGGAAATCTATTTCATTTAGTTCAGCCTTCTGTTTGCCCTTGGCATCTCATGCAACCATTTTTTCAGTAAGTGTCAACATTTCAAACACAATTTGGAAATTGCTCCTTTAGGATTTCAGAGGGAGGGTAGATAAGCAGAGGGCCCAGGTGGTTAACAAAGCCTTCCTGTGGAAATGATCCTTGAGTCAGGTTTTTATTAGAATAGATTAATTGGAGAGGAGAAGGCAAGGCTTGCTGAGTGGAGGCCTAGCAGGAATGAGCCCTCAGGAGGTAGCTAGGCCTTTTAGCTTATGCTGAGGCCTTTGGAGAAACCAGTGTCACAGGAGGCCAGGTTGGGTAGAGGGGAACAGAGTCAGGGAAGGTACTCCTTGACTGGGGAGCTCCTTAACTTTAGGGAGCAAGGGAGACTTAGGTGTGATTGTGAAGCAGGCGTGTGACGTCGGCATGATGCCTGTGTTTACATCTAACGTCACCATGTGAGGCACATTGCAGGGAGAAAAGGCTATTGTTGTGAATGGAGGCTTTTTCAGGCCCAGTGGTACTGAGACCAGCGTAGTGGCAGTAGAGATGGAGGAATCAGAAGGTTTGAAATCAGGATACACTGAAAGAATTGATAAAGCTTGATGAAATGATTCTTTATGAAGTCAGAAACCAAAAAGTCAGCATTGAGTAACATTTCACGTGAGGGTAACTTACTGTAAGAGTGGTGGTGAGGTAGAAGATGGGAAAGGAGAGCAACTTTAGGACGGGAGAAGGTGAATCTCTTTTTCTAATGGAATAGTCTATTTTTTGGTAATTGAATGTGAATTTGCAAAAGCGTGTCTCAGGAAAGCTTTCCCTTATTTAGGTAGATGTCCTGACTGGGGCTCAGGCTAGAGGTCAGCACTAGACACTGGAGGGTGGATTTGGATGACACCCATCTGGCTGTAGTGTTCATTTGTACCCAAAGCAGTGAGGATGGGAGTAGGGGGCCAAGAATTAACTCCCAAGGAGTCCGTTAGGGGGAGAAGGAAAACAAAACCATTGAAGAAGGCAGAGAAGAAGAAGGCTGGTTGGAGAGATGGTGAGAAATAGGAAGGCGATTTAGTAGCAGCTGAAGGAGAAAGTGTCAAATGTTTGGGCAGTCACTTGGCCCACGCTGCTAGGAAGTTCAAGAAGATGAGAACTGTGGAAGGACACCAGATTTTGTGGGAAGAAAGTAATTGTTAGAAATGAGGTTTCTTTAGATGGTGAACAGCCCAATTCTTTAGTGGCCAGGGACGTGTGAGCAGAAATAAAGGCAGGAAGAGAAAACATTGTGATTCAGAAGTCTGTCATTGGGAGAAATAAATTTGAATTGCAGTGTGAGAGAACATCAAAGCGTAATTGTAATTGTTAGTTTTCATGGTGTTAGAGAGTTTTCGTATGGAATAGGTGCTTGGGAGAGCTCACCTAGCTTCTCTGGTCAGGGCGGTCCTCAGGCCAGCATTGCCTGGGAGCTGATTAAGATGCAGAATCTTCAGCTCCTCCAGAGAGCTTGCATTTTTACAAGACCCCCGGGTCATTTGCCTGCTCACTGATGCTTGAGAAGTGCAAGTCTAGGACTTACAGTAAGTGGCAGAGTTCAGACTGGAATGTAGCTTAGTCCAAGTGTTTTTCCAGGTAATTCTAACTTGGATTTTTTTTCTCTCTCTTTGTATAATTTTGTTTGTTTTTTGGTATTTTCTTTCTGTAGTGTCAGAAGTTTGGACAGTATAATAAAGAAGACCCCGCTTCTTTTAGGTTATCTGACTCCTTTTCTCTATATCCTCAGGTAAGTAATATATGTTTCTAAAATAACTATAGAACAATAAATTTTGATAGAAATTAACTTCAGTTTCAGGGTAAAGTGAGGGCTTTTTAATGTCTTGAGACTCAGTCCGTAGGTGACTGAGTTTGTTCAACCCAAGTTGAATGTGTGTCTGGGGAAGACAGCACCCTAAGCCCCACAAAAGATAAAGATGACGTGCAGAAGGGAGAAAACTCATGCATACATTTTCATGAACAGGCAAGATAGGATCATTGATATAAGGCCATAAAAAATATCTCTGATGTGTAAAAGTTCTGGGGAAACAGTCAGCTACCTCAGCAACAAACCAAGAAAATGAGCACACATGGAGGTGAATATAGCAAAAAAAAAAAAAAACAAAAAAACCCCACAGTTAATATGACAAATATTTAATAATATGTCTGTGGTTATTAGGTACATTATAACCAGGAATCAGCAACAAGCAGCTCCTGAAAGTAACTGCACTCTTGATGAACCAAGCCTTTAGAAGCCACTGGACAAGAGAGGAGGGGGAGAAGTAGACAAATTTTCATCTCCATTGTAATTGAGGAAATAGAGCATAACTCATGAGTGTCTATAAGGATTACAGGAGCTGAGGCCAATTGAGTATTAAATATTTAGCACAGTGCCAGTCACCTGCTCAGCATTAGAAGTGACCTAGCTCCATAGCAGGTGCCTGGGACTCTGAGGTGCGTACATGCAAGAGGTTAAAGCTGTATGGTGTTGTGGGAAGAGCCCCAGATCAGCCAGAGTCAGGGCGAGGTTCCAGAGCTGGCCCTACCTCTGCTGACCCTAGAGGAGGTCCCAGACCCCTGGAGAGTTCGGTTTTCCACCTCTAGCAGTGGGGAGTTTGCCTGCAGGAGTGGTTTGCAGTTGTTTGTTTTTTTCAAAGCCATGGAATCCTTTCTTTGAGAGGAGCTTCCCTTAAACACCAGCACATAAAGCAGATAGATTTAGTGCTTCTCTGGTTGTGCCCATGTACCACCCCCACACTGGGTCTCACCAGAGCCCTCACCCCTGGGCCCCTGAGGACTTGAAGACTCTACGAGCACAGCTTGAAAACCAGATGGAATGCTGTCTCAGATTCCTCTGTCAAGGCATTCTAGGAGAGAGGCCAGCCAGAGCCCAGTCTCTAGAGCCATGTGGCCTGGTATAGAGTCCAGCTGTAACACTCAGTAGTGGTGTGACCTTGGAGAAGTTACTTGCCCCTCTGTGCCTCCATTTTCTCACCTGTAAACTAGGGATGGTAAGAGAACCTGCCTCATGGGCTTATTGGAAGGATTAAGTAGTTCTTGTCAAGTGCTTTGTGCCTTGCATGTAGGATGTATTGAATGTCAGCCTTGATGATTATTTGGGAACCTATGATTCGATATTTGGAGTCTCAGGAAGCTTTATACTTCACAATGCAGCTCATTTTCATGTTCTGGCAACTTTTTAACTTGAGCTGAAAGAAAGAAAGGGTGAGAACCTATGGCTGCAGTGTCATCCCTTGTCCCTTTCTCCCTTACACCTGCATCCCAGCTTGTGTCCTGAGCTCTCATCTGCTGTTCCTGTGCCTGGAGTCCCCGTCTCCTGGCCCTGTGGCCTCCTCAGCCACATCTCTCAGGGTTTATCGTCAGCCCCCAGAGCTCTGGGAAGTCTCCTCCTGACCCTCCACCCCCACGTCCCCAGTGCTATCTCGTACTCTGGTTCGTAGCCCCAAGTGTGCCTTTCTCACCGGGCCTGACTTCTCTGAGAGCAGATATTCTGTCTTCGCTACCTGGCACAGTAAACTCTGGAAATAAACACAGACTCTGGAAATAAACGTTTCTTTGACTTTCCTCTTAAATATGGAAGCTTTGACATACCCAGAGGCACTTAAAAAAATTAATTTTTATTGCAGCAAAAGACACATAACAAAGTTTACCATCTTAACCATTTTTAAACCTACAGTTGATCAGTGTTATGTGCATTCACATTATTGAGCACCTGATGTCTAGAATTTTTCACTTTTCAGAGTTGAAACTCTGTGCTCATTAAGCAACAACTCCCAGTTTTCCTCTTTCCCCAGCCCCTGGTACCACCTTAGGCTTTCTGTTCTGTGAACCCAGAGAGCCCTTTTCTGGGTTCTCCTATTTCGGAGGCCTGAGGTAGATTACTCTGTGGGTGTTTAAGAAGGTTACAACTATATGCATTTCTCTTTTGTTCTTTGTGAATGCAGTTCATGTTCCATCTGAGAAGATCTCCGTTTCTTCAAGTGTTCAACAACAGTCCTGATGAGTCGTCATATTACAGACACCATTTTGCCCGGCAGGACCTGACTCAGTCCCTCATCATGATCCAGCCCATTCTCTACTCTTACTCATTTCATGGGCCACCAGAAGTAAGGCTTTCCCCAAATGCTTTCCTGAGGATTGGAATCACCTAATAGATACTCTTTTTTTAAGCAAATTTACTTAGAAAGCAGAACTGTTAAAAAGAAAGAAAACTTTGAGTTTTTATAATAATTTAACATTATTTCTTTTAAAAAATACCTTTAGGAAAATGTCAAAGAACATGTAAAGCTATTATTTGTGGAAGGCAGGAATAAATGTAAAAAACTCTAATAAATAACATGGATGCTTTTTTTCCCTTGTGCTCATATACTTACACCAGCAATGCCAAGTCTTGTATCTGAAGGAATTACTCCTAGATACAGAATAGGCTTTGTGCAAAACAAAAAAAACATAGTGAAGAAACTATTATAATAGAGAATCAAATAACAATCCAAATGTTTAATATAGGAAAATAGATAAGTAACCTGAGAAATGGAGTTGATCCTCAATATTCATGGAGGATTGGTTCTAGGACCTCCCTCGGATACCAAAATTTTTAGATACTCAAGTTACTAATATAAAATTACATAATATTTGCATGTAACCTGGGCACATTCTCCCATATACTTTAAATCATCTCTAGATCAGTTATAATACCTAATTATAATGTAAGTGCTGTGTAAATAATTGTCATACTGTATGGTTTAGGGAATAATGACAAGAAAACAGATATGTGCATGTACAGCACAGACGCATATTTTTCTCAGATATTTTCAATCCAAGGTTGGTTGAATTTACAGATATGGAACCTACCGATATGGAGGGCCAACAGTATTCACAAAATGTATGTAACATAGTAAAATAGATAAGTCCTTATGTAAAAATGTTACATGAAAAAAAGTCAAAATAGAAACTTTGCTAAATATTGCCTGCAAAAATAAGAACTATATGGAAAAAAAACCAAAATATCAATACTTGTTGTACTTGAGTACACATTTTAAAATTTTCTTCAGTGAGTACAGGCTACTTTTGTTATTGAAATAATTACTAAATTAGCAGGCAGATGACCTGACATCAGGAGTTTGAGACCAGCCTGCCCAACATGGTGAAACCCTGTCTCTACTAAAAATACAAACATTAGCTGGGTGTGGCGCCAGTAATCCTGGCCACTCGGGAAACTGAGGCTGGAGAATCACTTGAACCCAGGAGGCGGAGGCTGCAGTGAGCTGAAATTGCACCAGGGCATTCCAGCCTGGGCAACAGGACAAGACTCCCTCTCAAAAAAAAAAAATAATAATTACTGATATAAAAATTATATGTATATGTAAATATGACAATAAATTATATACTTATAATTATGTAGTAATATATAAAATATAAATTATATACACACACACACCCCCATATATATTTTTTTTTTCTTTTTTTTTTTTTTTTTCTTTTTTTTTTTTT
>NW_016107790.1:1376066-1385075 GCF_001604975.1 Cebus imitator | reverse complement strand
TTTTTGAGATGGGGTCTTACTCTGTCACCCAGGCTGGAGTGCAGTGGTGCGATTTCTGCTTACTGCAACCTCCACCTCCCAGGTTCAAGTGATCCTGTCACTTCAGCCTCCTGAGTAGTGGGGACCACAGGCACATGCCATCACAGCTGAGCTAATTTTTTGTGTTTTTAGTAGAGACCGGGTTTTGCCATGTTGCCCAGGCTGGTCTTTAACTCCTGGGCTTAAATGATCTGCCTGCCTGGGCTTCCTAAAGTGCTAGGTTTACAGGTCTGAGCTACCACACCCAACCATAATATATATTTTGTAGTAAACTTTAAAAATGTGTACTAAATGCTGTCTTTCATATAGGTATCCATAGTCTGTCTTATCTACAGAGAGTGTCTCTGATTTCTAAAATACATACAAAACTGAGAATATTCAGAATTATTTTTTGTTCCAAGATCAAAAGATATTATTAAGCTTGATCAACATAGTGTGAGACCCTGTCTCTACAACAAATAATTAGTTGGGCATGGTGGCATACACCTGTAGCCTCAGCTACTCGAGAGACTGAGGTGGGAGGATCACTTGAGCCCAGGAGGTCAAAGCTGCAGTGAGCCAGAGTCATATCACTTTATTCCAGCTTGGGCAACAGAGCAACACCCTGACTGTTAAAAAAAAAAAAAGGTATCATGCGGCCAGGCGCGGTGGCTCACGCCTATAATCCCGGCACTTTGGGAGGCCGAGACGGGTGGATCACGAGGTCAAGAGATCGAGACCATCCTGGTCAAAATGGTGAAACCCCGTCTCTACTAAAAATACAAAAATTAGCCGGGCATGGTGGCGCATGCCTGTAGTCCCAGCTACTCGGGAGGTTGAGGCAGTAGAATTGCTTGAACCCAGGAGACAGAGGTTGCGGTGAACCAAGATCGCGCCATTGCACTCCAGCCTGGGTAACAAGAGCGAAACTCCATCTCAAAAAAAAAAAAAAAAAAAAAGGTATCATTAATCTCCCTTCTCAATTGATGAGGAACTATTTGGAGCCAATTTTTCCTGCAAAGTAGAGACTGAGTCAGGAGCAGAAAGTGGAAATGTGTCAGGAAGAAAAGGGGTGAGCCACTTTGCTGGGCACCATTTGTAAATAGCCTTTGCTGTGGATACCAGGCATGGGGTCAGAGTCGGGTGGAAGTGGTTGCTGTGTGGGAAGCAGGGAAGACCAATGCCATCTTTCTCTCTCTTTTTCTTCAGCCAGTACTCCTGGACAGCAGCAGCATTCTAGCTGACAGAATTTTGCTGATGGATACTTTCTTCCAAATTGTCATTTATCTTGGTGAGGTAAGATTATATTATTAATTTATTTATTTTTGTTTTTAAATTGGAGAAAAGGCATACAAATTTATTCAGTATGCGCACAAGGAGAGTTACTGTCCTTAACTGTGGTTTTTGTTTTCTTCTTATTTATTAATTTAGGTTTTACTGACATTTGTTACAAGTTTGGGCTTAGAAAGCACAGTGGCTTTTATTCTAGTGAATAAAATCTTTTCTTAGGTCCCTGGAGAATTTGTATATTTATTAATTTCAATAATATTTGCTGTAAGTATGGGCCAGTGCAGTGGCTTATGCCTATAATCCCAGCACTTTGGGAGGCTGAGGTGGGCATATCACCTGCGGTCAGGAGTTCAAAACCAGCTTGACCAACATGGCAAAACCCCGTCTCTACTAAAAATACAAAAATTAGCTAGGCGTGGTGGCATGCACCTGTAGTCCCAGCTACTCTGGAGGCTGAGGTGAGAGAATCATTTAAACTCGGGAGGTGAAGGTTGCAGTGAGCCAAGATCACGTCACTGCACTCCAGCATGGTCAACAGAGCGAAACGCCGTCTCAATAATAATAATAATAACAACAATAATACTGCATGCTTTAAAAAAATTTCAGGTGATTCTTTTAAATCACCGTAATTTATTTATTTATTTATTTATTTATTTTTTTGAGACGGAGTTTAGCTCTTGTTACCCAGGCTGGAGTGCAATGGCGCGATCTCAGCTCACTGCAACCTCCGCCTCCTGGGTTCAGGCAATTCTCCTGCCTCAGCCTCCTGAGTAGCTGGGATTACAGGCATGCACCACCATGCCCAGCTAATTTTTTGTATTTTTAGTAGAGACGGGGTTTCACCATGTTGACCAGGATGGTCTCGATCTCTTGACCTCGTGATCCACCCGCCTCGGCCTCCCAAAGTGCTGGGATTACAGGTTTGAGCCACCGCGCCCGGCAAATCACTGTAATTTATTACCTTCAAAGTTAGGCAAGACGAGTTTATTCTCCTCAGTAAATATTTTATACATACTACTGTTCTATCAGAGTTAGCGTTTGGAGCTAAAGTTGTACTTTGATGAAATAACATGGCCCAGGGAACGTTACACTAGGTCTGCTGACCCCTAGGATAGCTGTGGATAGCTCTCAGTCCATTTCTTTCTCAGTGGGGTTCATGCCCTAAGAAAGGGAATAGCTCCTCTGAATTATTTGCGTGTTTATGGCAAAAAATCCTTCAATGGAGATAATGGTGATATTTATATTCAGTGATGCTTTTTCTTCTATTGTATGTTCTCTACCTTCATTTAATTGGTCATAAATTTGGTTTCCTAGTGACCAACTATTAGAAATGATTTCCGATGTCGTGAAAAGATATAAATTGTGTTTCAGGATTCCTTCAGTAACTTAGGAAGTATTATTTTCTAAGACTCCTAGGTATTTTATAACTTTAAACTTTTTTCAGCATATTAACACCCATTCTGCTAGCCACTTGCACACAGGTGCTAGGCCATCAGTAATAGTCCTGGACTGAGGGCCGGATGACCAGCTGCTCTTCCCACTGGGTCCTTTGGTAGTGATACAGCCGGCCCTCCGTATCCACAGGTTTCATCTCTGCAGATTCAACCAACCGCAGGTTAAAAATAATTTTGAAATAATAATAAAAAATAATATAAATAAAATACACAGCACAGGCTGGGTGTGGTGGCTTACATCTGTAATCCCAGCACTTTGGGAGGCTGAGGCAGGCAGATCATCTGAGATCAGGAGTTCAAGACCAGTCTGGCCAACATGGCAAAATCCTGTCTCTACTAAAAATACAAAAATTAGCCAGGTATGTTGGCGGGCGCCTATAATCCCAGCTACTCAGGAGGCTGAGGCAGGAGAATCACTTGAACTCAGGAGGTAGAGGTTGCAGTGAGCCGAGATCGCACCACTGCACTCCAATCTGGACAACAGAGCGATACTCCGTCTCAAAAAAACCAACCAACCAACCAAACAAAACAGCACAAGAACTTTTACATAATCTTTACATTGTATAAGGTATTATAAGTAATCTAGAGTGATTTAAAGTGTATGGGAAGATGTACATTGGCTATATGCAAATACTGTGCCACTTTGTATTGAGGATCTATGGAATTTGGTATTGGGAGGAGTGGTCCTGGAACCAACCTTGTGGATACCGAGGGCTGACTGTATCCACAAGTCATTTAAAAAATGTTATAAGGAGACAGAATGAAAGAAAAGACTCGTTTGAGAGAGGAATAAATGCTGGGAACAATTAGATAAAACAGTAATGGTGGGGGAAGAAAAGGGAAGGAATTAGGCTGGAAAGTGAGAAGGAGGTAAAACCGATGATGAGAAGTTGCCCTGCGGTCTTGGTGGGGAGAGGACTAGGGGTCATGCCGCTGTGTGAAGGAGGAGACCCTCATGGAGGCCACAGTACAGTGCTTTCTTTGCCTTAAGCTCACCCTGATTATCAACATTTCTTTTGTAACCCCTGATCCTGTTTATTCCAATTACTGAACACATTCTTGTGCAAGTGAGGGTTTCTAAGGATAAAGACAGTGACTTTGTTCTCACCCTCCCAAAGCCCTGAGTGTGCTGGATGTGAGTGTTCTTATGAACTCTTGGATCCTGGTAAGCTTACAGGCATTTCCCATAGGCCAACAGTCAGTCACAGCATTTAGTCCTGGAAAATGGTAACTGCCACTCTGAGAAGGAGTGAGCAGGCTACAGAAGGAGGCATCTGACAAGAATCCTCTGCCTGGAGCCATGTTCATGGCTCTGTGAAGACACATTGCACACTTGCTATAGCCTCTTTCTCCATTTTTCCTCTCCATTGTCGTCTTGTTTTCTTAAGTAACATGCAAAAGCACTTCACTTTATTTATAAGGTATAAGAATCAGTTAATGAATGTTTCTTGATTTCCTGTGTATATAAGATATTTCCTAGACCAGTTGCTGATGCGTATAAAAGAAGGAAGGGTGACAAAATATGTAGTTTAGTCAGGGAGACAGTCTACTTTCCATAGTTTAGCATATGGCTTCTCCTCGTTGCCTGATCAACACACTTTGATTCTTACAGCCTTCGTCTCCCTTGCTAAGCATACCTTGATTCAGGGCCCAGCAGGAGCAGGGCACGGGGATGAGTCAATTGCACCCAACTCTGTATCACTAGAGGAGGAGTGTAATGTGTGTGCTGTTAGGAAAGAAGATGAGGGAATGGAGTCTGTGTGGGCAGCCAGCAAATCCCTTCCTCTGCCAGGTGTGCGGAGATGAGAGGCTAGACTGAGTGGTAACAGTGGAAGTGGAAAAGGAGGGAGGCCGTGGCTCCTTGGGATGAGTAATCCACAGGCTTTGTTAACTCGTTGATATAGAAGAGAGGAGGCGTGAGTGATGCATGACATTCCTGGGGGAATGTGCAGGTGGAAGCACCCACTTGCTTACTCCTGCTTCTCCTCCTGCCAGTAGCTCTGCTTTGCTCTCCCTCTGAAGCTTATCATTTTTGATATAAGAGTTCTTCACTGGAAACAAGCCCTGAGTGGCGATGGTAGAATGTCAGTGTGACTGAAGGCTGTTGTTAACGGTTTCACAATAGTTTTGGTTGGTTTATTTCTGTGTAGACCATAGCCCAGTGGCGTAAAGCTGGTTACCAGGACATGCCCGAGTACGAGAACTTCAAGCACCTTCTGCAGGCACCACTGGATGATGCTCAAGAAATTCTGCAAGCACGCTTCCCGATGCCACGCTACATTAACACGGAGCACGGAGGCAGTCAGGTGAGTGAACTGAGCTCTAGCTCCAGTGGTTGGTTTGTTTTATGATAGATTGTTACGGCTATATATCCAAACAGGGTGGTTTTTTATGTGATGACATAAGTTGACACACAGGAATCTTCCAAATATGAGTTCTTTCTAAATGAGTGGTCAAAATATGCTTGTGTAAAAGGATTGCCAAAATAAAATACGTATTTTATGTTTTAGGATACTTAAATGGAGAGCCAGTGGGCTTAAGCCAAAGAAATAAGTTACTGTGCAGTAAAACAATTCTAGTTTAACCAAAAAAAAGTTGTAAAAACTTACCTTTTTTCTGTTACACTAATATTAATGTCACTTTTTAATCTTTAAACGTTTTTTTTGTTGTGTTGTTAAAGGCTCGATTCCTGTTGTCCAAAGTGAACCCATCTCAGACACACAATAACCTCTATGCTTGGGGACAGGTAAGAAATTGTCAGGTATTTGGGGAGGATGCCAAGCTAGTTTTTTAAAAAGTTGTTTTAAAATTCTACAAATTGGATCTGTTTTGGCCTGGAGACAGAATAACTGCATAACTTGGGTATTTTGCCAGGGAGTAAGGAGGAGGGAAACAAGTTGAATAACACAGTTGGGCCGGAGGTTGAGGGGGGCTCCCTGTGTGGGTCCCCTTCCACAGTACACAGTGTAACTTACCAGGTTCAGGCCAGGGGACAGAGCACTGTACTGTGGCCGCCATGAGGGTCTCCTCCTTCACACAGCAGCATGACCCCTAGTCCTCTCCCTGCCAAAACCACAGGGCAACTTCTCATCATCGGTTTTACCTCCTTCTCACTTTCCAGCCTAATTCCTTCCCTTTTCTTCCCCCACCATTACTGCTTTATCTAATTGTTCCCAGCATTTATGCCTCTCTCAAACGAGTCTTTTCTTTCATTCTGTCTCCTTCTAACATTTTTTAAATTAAACTTTTATGAGATAATTGTAAATTTATATTGTTGTAAGCAATGATACAGAGAGAGATCAGCTGTATCTTTTACCCATTTTCCTTTAGTGTTAACATCTTGCAAAGACTATTATATAGTATCACAACTGGGATATTGAGATTGATAAGGTCAACACGTGCAGCATTTCCATCACCACCAGGATCTCTCATGTGCCCTTTTATAGTCACACCAGCTTCCCTCCTGCCTCTGCCCCCCACTGCCAGTGCCTGGCGGTTGCTCACCTGTTTACCATTTCTATAATTTTGTCATCAAGAATATTATGTATAAAGTCACACAGTCTATAACCTTTTGGGGTTGGCTTTTTTTCCCTCAACATAATCATCTAGAGAGTCATCTCAGGTTGTTGCACGTATCAAAAGTTTGTTCCTTTTTATTTGCCAAGTAGTATTCCTCAGTATAGATACGTGTATTGCAGTTCGTTTGATCATTAACCCATTGAAAGATACCTGTGTTGTTCACAGTTTCTGGCTACTAGGAATAAAGCTGCTATAAACATTCATGTGCAGAAACCTTGTTATCTCTTTAAATCTTCATTTCTTTGAGATAAATGCCCAGGAGTACATTTGCTGGGTTGTATGGTAATTATATGTTTAGTTTTTAAGAAACTGCCAAACTACTAGCAATGTGTGAGTGATCCAGTTTCCCTGCATCCTAGCCATCGTTTGGTGGTATCATTTTTATTTTAGCCATTCTGGTAGGTATGTAGTGGTATATCATTGCAGTTTTAATTTACATTTTCCAAATGACTAATGGTGCTGATAATCTTTTCATGTGCTACTTTGCCATCTGTGTATCTTCTTCAGTGAAATCTCTGTGTCTTTGGTTTGTGGTCTAACTGGATTATTTGGATTTTTACTGTTTGAGAGTTCTTTATATATTCTAGATACTACTTTTCCAAATATGTGGTTTGTAAATATTTTCTCTCACTTGTAGTTTGTTAATTTTCTTTATAGGTTTATCCTATTTTGGTTTGCTCAGCTTTTTGCTTCTGTATGTTTATATCTCTTGCCAGAATAGGAAAATTTTCAGTCATTATTTCTTTGAATGCCTTTTCACCGAAAGAAGTGCTCTCCTTTCTTTCTTTCTTGACATCCGGTGACATGAATGTTAGATATTTTGCCATATCCCAGGTACTACGTTTCCATGTATTTTCTTTGTTTTGTTCATTTGGGTAACTTCTGTTATTTTGTCTTCCAGTTTATTGATTCTTTTTTCTGTTCCTTTTCTGCACTGAACTTATGCACTGAGCTTTCTGTTGGTCACTGTGTTTTTCAGTTACAAAATTTCCGTTTGATTCTCCATGTCTTCCACTTCTTTCTCGGGACATTGTTTTTCTTTGCCGAGGCTTCCTATTTTTTCATTTGTTCAAATGTGTTTGCAATTGCTCATGAAATATTTTTATCATGGCTGTTTCTAACAATTGTTGTCAACTCAGTGTTAATATGTGTCAATTGTCTTTTTTTTTTTGAGGCAAAGTCTTGCTCTGTTGCCCAGGCTGGGAGTGCAGTGGTGCAATCTCAACTCACTGCAACCTCCACCTCCCGGGTTCAAACGATTCGCATATCTCACCCTTCCAAGTAGCTTGGATTACAGGTGCTTACCACCACTAGCCCGGGCTAATTTTTGTATTTTTAGTAGAGACGAGGTTTCACCATGTTGGCCAGGCCGGTCTTGAACTCATGACCTCAAGTGATCTGCCCTCCTCAGCCTTCCAAAGTGCTGGGATTACAGGTATGAGCCATCGTGCCCAGCCTGTCAATTGTCTTTTTAAATTCAGTTGGAGGGCTTTGTATAAGTGATTTTTTGATTGAAAGTTGGACACTTGAGTATTTGTATGAGACTCTGGATCTTATTTAAAACTGCTACTTTTCACTGTTTTTTTCTTACACTACTCTGACAGGGAAGGTGGTTGCAAGGCTGAGTGGGGCAGTGGTGGGTTCCATTACTTCCAGGTGGAGAAGCCCAGATTTTCCACTGGCTTCTGTTGACACCGGGGAACACCTAGTGATTTCTCATTACTGCTTAGTGGGAATGGGAGTTCCAGCTCCCCCATAGCCTCCAATGACGCCACTGTGGAGATGGCCTTGTTACATCTGGGTGACGGTGAAAGTCCTGACCCTCCACCAGGCCTCTGATACCATCCCAGTAGGCAGGGGTGGGACATGTATTTTTGCCAGGTTGGGCTGGAAGTCCACGCTCCACAGATGGCCTCTACTGACACCACAAGTGTAGGGGAATTTTCTACTGGCCATTGGGGATGAACTTCCTGGCTCCATACTTAGCCTTCTCTGCCACCATCCCAGTGGAAGTGTTGGAGTGCCTTGTTACTGCCTTGTGAGGGTGGAAACTTGAGCTGCCCACCCAGCTTTTGCTGATTCAGGTGGGTCAGGGCCATAGTTTTTTTTCATTTTTGCCTGGAGTACAGTGGTTATTATCTAAGATTGTTCTGTCTTGCTGGGCTGCTTCAGTCTTTTGGCTAGAGAAAGTAGATGCTTTTCATTGTTTTGTTTCGTTTTGTTTGAGTCTGTGCTCAGTGACAATTTGCCAGCTTCCTCACTTCCAAATCCAGAGTATATAAGGCAAAAAGGAAGCCCAAGGACTCACTGCTGTGTTGTTCCTTGGGTCTCAAGTTCTTTAATTTGTCTTCTGTCTTCTCTTCAGCTTTCAAGGTCTTCTTATGTTTGGTTTATATAAATGCCCAAGGTTTTTAGTTGTACTTAGTGGGAGGAATAGAGAAAAGTATATCTTCTACTCCTTTTTCTTTGAAATCCTCTGAAAACATTTTGATCATGCTTATATTTTTCTAATTATAACAGCATGGTTTCATTTTAGAAAATTTGAATATGTTGCCGGGCGCGGTGGCTCATGCCTGTAATCCCAGCACTTTGGGAGGCCGAGGCGGGTGGATCACGAGGTCAAGAGATCAAGACCATCCTGGTCAACATGGTGAAACCCCGTCTCTAC
>NW_016107790.1:1373122-1375846 GCF_001604975.1 Cebus imitator | reverse complement strand
AAAAAAAAAAAAAAGAAAATTTGAATATGTTTAAAGAAATAAAATTTAGATTACCTAGAACGATTATCTAAAGAGTTAACTATTTCCAGCATTCTTCTGCATAATATAAAGTGTATTAATGTTTTGTGTGTGTGTATATATATATTTTAATTTCTTTACAAAATTGGAATCTTACTATAAATTGAGGTTTCTATTCTATTTTTTCCCCATAACATTAATACAATTATAAGCTTTTTCTGATATTTGAAACATCCATCCATTCAGTGGAGATACTGGTTCACTCATTCATGGGTACACCATTATCCAGCTTCTGTTGTAAGCAGAGCACTTAAGAGGAAGGGTGAGTGTGTAAGCTCTGTGAGCTTACATTCTTGAGGAGCTAGAATCTGGGTACGTCATCAGGGTTGTGGAGAAGAGGGTGAAGTAGAAGGCCTTATGCTTAAAACTAGCAGGTGCTGGCAGCCTGATCTCAGTGTATCAGGAAAGAGTTTTGTGAGGAAATTGTGCTTTAGTTGAAAGAAGTCGTCAGTAAGGCAGAGGATGAGGTTATGGGAGTACTCGTAGCAGAGGGGACAACACCTGTGAATGTTCTGAGGGAAGGCACTTGACAGCTCATGAATTCTAAACAGCTTCTAAGATTTCTGCCAACTAATCTTTATCATTACGTTTCAGGAAACTGGAGCACCCATCCTAACTGATGACGTTAGCCTGCAGGTGTTCATGGACCATTTGAAGAAGCTGGCTGTCTCCAGTGCTTGTTAAGCTGAGGATGTGGCCAGGAAATTGAAGAGAACGGTGTCAGATCTTGTTCAAAATGTCTGTAAAGGCTTAATAACATTCCTGTTACTTTTCTAGCAGATTTTAACAAATAATTAAGGAAATTTTGTATGTAACTCTTTAGATTATAATTTATTTGTATTCCATGTCTTTGTCTCTTTTCTTGCACTATAAAATTATAAGGTCATAAATGTTTTGGTACTTGTAGATGTTTATGTGCTTTTTGTATCCTAACTTTTAGAATCTCAATAAAATCAGAGGTAAATGTATTTTGGCAACTTGTTTAAGTAAGATTCTTAATGATTATAAAGGAAATAAAACTAGATGCAGAAAACACTGGCTAAAATATTGCTAATGCAAATGTGATTTCCTGAGGTCTCTATGTGAGTGTGTATGTGCTTTAAGTGACTTCCTCAAGAAGTGTTTCCTGAACTTAATCCTCATAATTAAAGTAATATATATGCAGGATCACAATGACACAAATACCTTATACTAAAGAGCTTATAACAAATAAGAAGTTACCTCCATTGCCTAAGCTCAAACCCACTTTTTGAAGATAACTGCTTTTAACTTCTCCTTACAAGATTTTTGTTGTTGATGTATTTTTTAGCCCATATCTCAATTCCCATTTTCAAAGAATCAAAATATTGAGACTTTTTTGTCTACCATCCAGTTATTATTTGTATACTATCAAGATTGGTAAAATTTATATTCCGGGTCAGATACATGGCTCACACCTGTAATCTCAGTGCTTTGAGAGGTCAAGGCAGGAGACTCACTTGACGCTGGGAGTTTGAGACCAGCCCGGGCAACATAGTGAGACTGTCTCTACAAAAAATTTTATAAGTTAGTGGGCCGTGGTGGTGCGTGACTGTAGTCCTAGCTACTTGGGAGGTGAAGGCAGGAGGATCACTTGAGCCCAGGAGTACAAGGTCACAGTGAGCTATGATCATGCTACTGTACTCCAGCCTGGGTGGGAGAGCAAGACCCGGTTTCAGGAAAAAAAAAAAAATTGTATTCTGGCCTATTATATTTTTTGTCACTAAATTGACTGTGAAAACTGAAAGCTCCTAAGAAGCATTTGCACAGTCATGATGATGTAAATATTGTTCAAGTCCAAGCAAGGTAGGATGACATTTTTCTCCAGGGTGCTAGTGTCCCGATCAGTCCCTATGCCACTTGTAGGAAAACATTCCAAAGGACAAAATCAGAGTTACTTTTGGCATTTCATCAGGCCGTATGTTGGCTTGCTCCCTATTTGGATTATGATCTCTTAGATTTGCTATGGTTTTCCCCAGAATTTCTAAGTTTTGTATGCTTTTTGAAAGAAGAAATATTTTGTTCTGTTTACTAGAAATTCTAGCTTATTCTACTGAATGAAGTCCTTTTTTTTTTTTTTCTTCTTTGGAGGCCACTGATGTCCCCTTTTAATGGGGGCCAATCACTTTGACCTGCTACACAACTGTCATCCAGGAATTTCTTCTGTTGGGAATCTTGGGTTAGTTCCACTCTTCCCTTTATCCCATAAGGCATTTTGCAATCTCAAATGACTTTTACTAAAAGGAGTACTTGGAGAGAACTCATTGGATCTAAGCATATCTACAAATCTATTCTGTCTTCATACTTTATGACTTTGCCAGGTAATATGGTTTGGATATTTGTCCCCTCCAAGTCTGTCATTGAAACCTAATCCCCAGGATTGGAGGTAGGGCCTGGTGGGAGGAGTTTGGGTCATACTGGTGGATCCTTCATGAATGGTTTGGTGCCATCCTCACAGAAATGAGGGAGTTCTTGTTCTGAGTTCAAATGAGGTATAGTTGTTTAAGAGTATGGTGACTGGAGACTGTGGCTCATGCCTATAATCCCAGCACTTAAGGAAGCTGAGGTGGGTGGATCATCTGAGGTTTGGAGTTCAAGACCAGCCTGGCCAACATGGTGAAACCCTGT
>NW_016107790.1:1370213-1371507 GCF_001604975.1 Cebus imitator | reverse complement strand
ACGGGGTTTCACCGTGTTGACCAGGATGGTCTCGATCTCTTGACCTCGTGATCCACCCGCCTCGGCCTCCCAAAGTGCTGGGATTACAGGCTTGAGCCACCGCACCCGGCTTGGGTATAATTTTTAATACATCATATAAAAGAATACATAAAGCTGTCTGTACAGATTAAGGCTAAAACTTTCTTCTTGGGCTTTTCTGTTTCAAATTAACAGAAGAAAATGTGTGATAGACCCAACTCACTCTGGGCTTCCCTTGAGTGACAGTGAGTTAAGTAGCTGAGAAAACAGCACAGCATGACACAGCCATGCAGGTCCCACCTTGGGGTACCAGTGACTTTTTCCACAGAATGTGGGGAATGGTGGGGTGATAGTGCTGTGTGGAAAACGACCATCTTGAGAAGGGGCCACTGAGTCACTGAGTCCTGTATGCCCAATGAGGACTATGAATTTTATCTTTTTATTAATTGTTAATTTTTGTGGGTATTGAACTCTGCATCTTGAAGGTAAGGTGAGCCACTGACTTATCTTAAGCAGGGGTTGAAACGGTAATATAAGGTTTGAAACAGACGCCATAGGAGTGGCAAGAAGGATGAGAGGAGACTGTAATCCAGAAGAGAAATGAGGCCTAAACAGAGACAGGGTATTTAGAGAGACGTGACAGACAGGATGTCAGGTGAGATGGTTCCAAGTGTCTGGCTTGGGTGATTTCTTGATCACTCTCTGAATTAGGGAAGAGAAAGAGAAGGTTTATTTCCTATTGGGAATGGCATCGATAAATTCTGAACATTTTTTTAGTTTCAGGACCTTGTGGGATATGCAGCTGAGGATGCATAGCAGGTTGGCAGTAACATGAATTTGCTTTCAGAGAATCTGGAGTCGATTTGAGAGTTATTAACATATAAAATAGGTATGAGTAAGGCTGATAAGAAGTAAGGATGAAAAGAGACACAAGCTTGAAACAATACCACTTTTTCTGATTTGTTTATAACTACTGAACTACAGCTCACATATAATAAATTGCACCCATTTAAAGCATACAATTGGATGAGTCTTCACAGTTGCGTACCCCCATGAAACCACCACCACCATCAACATACAGAACATTGCCATCACCTCTCAAAGTGTCCTCAGATCCCTTTTAGTCCTTCCCTTTCTCCACACCCTCACAGCAGACAACTACTGATCAGCTTTCTCCGACTATAGATTAGTTTGCTTCTAGAATTTTGTGACTGGTTTCTTTTTGTGTCTTGCTTGCTTTTTCACTTAGCATAATCTATTTTGATTTTTTTTTTTT
>NW_016107790.1:1363588-1368143 GCF_001604975.1 Cebus imitator | reverse complement strand
AAATGTATGAATAAGTCAAAAGCTGGAGGTAGACAGAGTTGAAGATGTTTTGTGTTTGAGACATGGGCATGTTTGTATGAAGGATAAACGTCAATAATGAAGATGGGGGAGGACTTAGGGTGTCAATCCCTTAGGACTGAATGGAAAGGCCCCTGTGGCAGGAAAAAATAGGACCCAGAGCCTAGTGGAGGGATTAGCTTTGGACTGGAGGTATTTAAAGTTCACCCAGATTTCCGGAAAGGAAAATGGGGGAAAAGATGAGTTGTGGGGAGAGACAAGCGGTATCCTTGCAAATCTGAAAACTGGAAGAGGAATTGGAAGTAGCCTTTTCTGATACCGCCTGGAGACCATGAAGGCATCACAATTTTGCAAGTGAGAAGCTTCTCTTCAGAGAAGTTGTCATTTAGTCCTCGTCACGTGGTAAAAAGTGTCGCCCGCCCACAACTCTGCATCCGAAAGTCCGAACACCGGCGCAGCTTTTCGGACCAAACGCCGCAAGACGCATCCGGGCAGAGCCGGAAGCGGACGCGGAACACTGGCGGCTCCTTAATAGTTACGGCGGCAGCGCCAGCACCGACGCCCTCACCGGAAGTCCCGCCTCCACCGTGGGCCTGCGAGAATTGAGACCGTGCGAGAACTGAGTCCCTCGCCGGTGTCCCCATGGCTAGAAACCCGTTCACGGCCTGGTACCGGCGGATGTCGGTCGTCTACGGGCTTGGCGCCTGGTCTCTGTTTGGCTCACTGGTTTACGTAGGCCAGAAAATGATGAAGTCGTCAGGTAGGGCTGTCTGGCGGGGCCTGCCCCGGGACACACCGCCTTCGGTGGAGAGTTTTCCGGGGTCATGGAAACGACCTCCCTGCCTTTTAAACCCCGGGTTTATTCTGCAAAACTAACTGAAACCGGTGCTTAGAGCCGTTTGTTATAATGGAATCTGCAAAGAACTAGACTCCGGGAACTATTAATACCTTGTAAATAGCGTTACCTAAATCTTAGTTATTTATGGGATAGGGCCGTCCCCATTCTCAGAATTGGAGGAATCTGTGTAAACTGCAAGGTGGAATTTTAGAGACTCTGACCGGTTATTTTTAAAGAGTGATGCTTCTTTTCTACTGTCCCTCATCGTATATGGCGAGCAGTTTCAGGACTTTAAGCAGACAAGGCATATTGAAATCTTCCCAGGCGCAAAAGGAGGAAAGTCTCAGCTTTCAAAAATATGCTGGAAATCTGTAGAGGCGTTAAGTTGATTAGTGTGGTTGCTAGGGGCTGAGGAGTGGTGGGTAAGATGGGAAATGACTGCCAAATGTGTGGATTCCTTTTGTGGATGAAAATATTTTAAAATTGATTGTGGTGCTGGTTGCACAAATCTGAATATACTAAAAAACATTCAGTTGTATATTTTAAGTGGGTTAATCGTATGGTGTGTTAAGTATATCTCAGTAAAGTTGTTGTGTGAAAACTGTGCTGAAGATTACATTTGGTGATGAAGCTATCAGTGGCCTGAAAGCACATGTGTCCAGCATTAATCATTTAAAAACATTCTGGCTGGGTGCAGTGGCTCATGCCTGTAATCCCATCACTTTTGGAGACTGAGGTGGGGGATAGCTTGAGCCCAGGCGTTCAGGACCAGCCTGGGCGACATAGAGAGACCCCCATCTCTACCAAAAAAAAAGAATATATATAAAATATTTTATATTTATGTATATAGTAAAAATATTTACTTCATGTATATAAATTAAAAATATTTTAATGTCCATAATGTTTATGTTTTCTTTTGTTCTTTCATTTGTCCTTTTTTTTTTTGAGACAGGATCTCATCCTGTTGCCCAGACTGGAGTACAGTGACACCATCTCAGCTCACTGCAACCTCCACCTCCCAGGCTTAAGCAGTCCTCCTGCCTCAGCCTCCCAAGTAGTTGGGATTACAGGTGCACACCATCACACCTGGCTAATTTTTGTACTTTTAGTAGAGATGGGATTTCACCATGTTGGCCAGGCTGGTCTTGAACTCCTCACCTCAGGTGGTCCACCTGCCTTGGCCCCCCCCAAAATGCTGGGATTACAGGTGTGAGCCACCATGCCTGCCTGCTGTCGTTCTTTCTTTTCTTTTCTCCCTTCCTTCCTACCTTCCTTCCTTCCTTCTTCCTTTCCTTTCCTTTCCTTTATTATTGGGGTTGAGGGGACTGGATTTAATTCTTACCTTAGTTAATTTCTAAGACTTTAATGACTGCTTTCTAAGTTAATAATTCAGGTGTTCATTATTTTTTCTCTTAAAGGTGATGACGTAGACCTAAAGCATGGCTCAACAAGTGAAATGCTCAGTGAACCATCTGAAGCCCCAAAAGGATTTTATGTGGAAACAATTGTCACATATAAAGAAAATTTTGTTCCAATTACGGAAAAGATCCACAGATATTGGCAATCATGGAATAGTGGCCGTGGAACAGAACCATAATTGGCTGCTGAATTCCAAAAATCAGGACTTGGTTTAACATTTGAATTTGATAGATGTCTTGATTCCCATTTTATGTTTGTGAAAAGTGCATGTATTTAAATTTTTTGTAAAACATAATCACTGATAATATGCACTAAATATTTTCTTGGAGGAAACTATTTGCATTTTTTCCCTCTATATTTACGTGAGTGAAAGATTGATATGAAATTTCACATAGAGCTTCCATAAGCTTGATTTTCTGAAACTGGTTAATGTAGCTTTATATTGCTTTCACGTTGCTATTAGGCACAGCTTTAGTGGTCACTTTAAGGTTAGTTTCAGCAAATCTCCTTATTCAGTTTGGGATTCACAGTAGCCCTTTGGGTACTGTTGCCTACTGGGTAAGCATGTTATGAATTAGATTCTAACTCGTGAATTAAATAGACTGGACCTGTTCTTTAGGACCAGTGCACATACCCCTCATTCCTTCAGCAGATGCGGATTACCCGCCAATTGTGGCCAGTATTATTGTAATGCTAGGAATGCAGTCAGGACGACATGATTGATGCTTAACCAGTTTCCTCAGTGGTCTGTTGGTTGCAGGCAACAAACAAGTGAGCTTAAATCAAAAGGGGGTGTCTATAAAAAATGTGTATTTGTAGTTTGGAGTTAAAGCAGGGAGTACGTTGAGGTCTTCAGGGGCCTGACACTAGGACTGGAATGCAGGCAGCCACTTGCTGAGCCTGCCTGGGCTCTTGGCCTTGCTTTTCTTACTGCACACCAGCTGCTTTTCCTACCTTTCTGGAGTAATAGAACTATCCCAAGAAGATACTACCTCCCATGTGCAGTGCCAAAGTCTGACCAGCCTCTCTTCAACCCAGTGGTTGACTTCTACCCTTGCGAGAGCCTCAGTTCAGTTTTTATCAGATCCCTGCCTATGAATTATAGAGTACTGCCTTAGTTATGAATACAGTGGCATTTGTTTCTCATTTGGATAGTGTTTTCTTGTTCATAGCTATCGGGACCCTGTGAGTAGAGATGTGTGGTAGGACAGGAATTGGGCATTTCTGGGTTCTTGTACTCTGACCTTCAAACTCTCATCTTAATTTCTCATTGGCATCAGTTCCACCATATGGGTGGCCTGAGCAGTGCTGTGGTGCAGTCAGCCTTAGTGACAAGGATTCCAAAATCACAAGTAACAGCTCCAGATGCTGGCAGGAGACACTCAACTTCCCAAGGGATATCAAGTCAAGCATGGATTTGTGTCAGTTGGCTGTGTATTCCAATGGACCATCTTGCTTGGCATCAAACTGATGAGAGAGAAGCAGTGTGTGACAGTAGACAGGGAAGGTGAGAAGCAAGTGAAGCAGGGAGAGATGGGAACAGTAGCATGAACCTCTTGGAAGACATTTCCTAACGTTAGAGACTTCCAGCAAAACAAAGGGCAATGGCTGAGGGGCTGTGGCACTTGGCAGGTGAGAGCTATTAACAGAACACACCTAGGATAAACAGCTCTCACCTGGCGGTCAGTGTACCTAGGATCCATACACTTGTGGGGCTCAAGGGGACAGTCAGGTTAGCTTTCCTTGGGAATTGATTGGGTTTATTCTTAGATCTAATTCTCTTATTTCAGCCCAGAGCTCTCCTGAACTCATGTCCATCTAGCATTGTTACTTGGATGTCTAGCTACATCAGCTTGGTCCATAATTTAAATTGCCATCACCCACAAGCCTGCTCTTCTTTCCGTTCTCTTTCTCAGAGAGTATTCAGTTCCTCAAATCATTCTAGACTTCTCCCTCTTCTTGTTCATTCTCATTCTAGCCGCCAGGTCCCATCATTTCTACTGCAGATATTCCATTCCATTCCCACCTCCCCATTCCCTTTACCACTACCTTAAGTCCTCCATTCTCTTGGCTTATGTAGCTTCAACCTCCTACTCTCTCTTTGTCTCTACTTGGAGTCCCCTCCAATTGGTTTCTACAATATTAGCCAGCTTGACTTTTTTGAAATTAATTTTTTTAACAAAGCAACAAACTCATTAAAAAATTAAATAGTGATAAAAACTTTGTAACCAAAGGAAAAAAAAAATAATAACAGTTCCTGCTTTTTTTTTTTTTTTTTTT
>NW_016107790.1:1358724-1362733 GCF_001604975.1 Cebus imitator | reverse complement strand
TCACCGTGTTGACCAGGATGGTCTCGATCTCTTGACCTCGTGATCCACCCGCCTCGGCCTCCCAAAGTGCTGGGATTACAGGCTTGAGCCACCGCGCCCGGCTGCATTCTTTTTTTTAATTTGCTTTGTTTCCTTGATGTTTCTCTTTACATCTCTGTACATTCTTTACATACCCTCTAACCTCACAATATAATTTTCTACACAAACCTTTCTGGTTTATCTTTTTTTTCTTTAAATCTTGAAGCTCTTTGTCTTCTTGCTACCAACTAGACTGATCACTCTAGCTCTGCTTCGCACACTTATTTTTTTGCTGTTTTCTTTGCCATCCTATAATGGATCTCTGTGTTCTCGATCCTGTGTTCCCACAATTCTGAGAAAGGGTATATAATTTTTTGGCGATTTTTCGTGTCTGAACATGTCTTTTTTTTTTTTTTTTTTTTTGAGAGGGAGTTTTGCTCTGTCATCGAGGCTGGAGTGCAGTGGTGCGATCTTGGCTCACTGCAACGGCTGCATCCCAAGTTCAAGTGACTCTCATCCCTGAGCCTCCCGAGTAGCCAGGATTACAGGCTTGCACCATCACATCCGGCTAATTTTGTGTTTTTAGTAGAAATGGGGTTTCACCATGTTGGCTGGGCTGGTCTCAAACTCCTGGCCTCAAGTGATCCTCCTGCCTCTGCCTCCCAAAGTGCTGGTATTACGGGTGTGAGCCACTGTGCCTGGCCAGAATATGTCTTTGTCGTATTCACATCCTCAATTACTAGTTGGCCTGGGTAGAGAACCCCAGGTTTGATCATTACTCTCCCTCAGAATTTTGAAAGCATCAGTCTCCTTTATTCTAGCAATTCCAATATTTTAGGTGAGAAGTCCTAATCTTTGATTATTACCTTTTTCTTCCCTCCAGAAAGTCTTAGGATCTCCTTTATCTCTAGGGTTCTGAAATTTTACAATGATGCACCTCATGTGGCTTGAAAAATTTTTTTATTAGGTTGATCACTCAGTGGGCTCCTAGTTTATGGAAACTCTTGTTTGGTTCCGGGGAATATTCTTAGTTTTTAGGAATTCTATTTGCTTTTTAATTTTTTTCTCTGTGTCTGGAATTCCTAATAGACATTCCAGACTACTTTTTATTATTTTATAATTTTTCTCAACTACTGTTGATCTCTTTGCTTATTTTGTTCTACTTTTCAGTGAGAGAGTCATTCATTTTACTTATACATTTGTGGAGGAGGCAAAATTTTACCTATACTTTTTAGGGTTTCTGGCTGGGCCTGAGAATTAAATTGACATAAAACAGATTAGCCTAAGTAAAGTATACAGATTATTACATGCACGTGGGAGTCCCCATAGAAAAATGGAGACCCACAGAAATGGCAAAACCTAACTGCTTACATACTGAGTTGAATGAAGAGAGGCAATTATGGAAAAGTAACTGAAAGCAGAGGAGGATAACAGTTATTTAAACAAGGTCTGTTTGTACAGAATTATTTCCACCTTAACCCTCCATCTCTGATGTCAAGAATGGTTCTTTCCTCCTGGTACAGGGAGGGCATCTTCCATATGGGGGTTTTATCTCTTATTTTCTTTTTTTTGAGATGGAGTCTCACTCTGTTACCCAGGCTGGAGTGTAGTGGTGTGATCTCAGCTCACTGCAACCTCCGTCTCCTGAGTTCAGCAATTCTCCTGCCTCAGCGTCCTGAGTAGCCCAGCTAATTTTTGTATTTTTTTTTTTGAGACGGAGTTTCACTCTTGTTACCCAGGCTGGAGTGCAATGGCACGATCTCGGCTCACCGCAACCTCCGCCTCCTGGGTTCGGGCAATTCTCCTGCCTCAACCTCCTCAGTAGCTGGGATTACAGGCACGCGCCACCATGCCCAGCTAATGTTTTTGTATTTTTAGTAGAGACGGAGTTTCACCGTGTTGACCAGGATGGTCCTGATCTCTTGACCTCGTGATCCACCCGCCTTGGCCTCCCAAAGTGCTGGGATTACAGGCTTGAGCCACCGCGCCCGGCAGTTAATTTTTGTATTTTTAGTAGAGATGGGTTTTCACTACGTTGGCCAGACTGGTCTCAAACTCCTGACCTCGGGTGAGCCGCGTGCCTCGGCCTCCGAAGGCGCTGGGATTACAGGCGTGAGCCACCGTACCCAGCCTATCTCTTGCTTTCAAAAAGAAAAGAGGAGGTCAGAGCACCCTTTCCGTACCTGCTATTTTTCAAGTGTCTTTAGCTCAAATAAAATCTATGCCAAAGTGGCTCACGCCTGTAATCCCAGCCCTTTGGGAGGCCAAGATGGGTGGATCACTTGAGGTCAGGAGTTCAAGACCAGCCTGGCCAACATGGTGAAATCCCCTCTCTACTAAAAATACAGAAATTAGCTGGGCAGTCTGGGCGACAGAGTGAGACTCCATCTCAAAAAAAGGAAAAAAGAAAAACATTCATTGCTGGAGGAAAAGAATGTGCCCCTTTCGACCCCGCAGGAAGAGGACTTTGGAAGCCTGTGCCCATTTTCCTTCGGATTTTGCCCCATGCACCTCTTTTTCTTTGCTGATTTTGTTTCATATCCTTTTGCTGTTATAAACCACAGACATGACGATAACTATGTGCTGAACCCTGCAAGCCCTCCCAGCAAATCACTGAACCTGAGAGTGGTCTTGGGGACCCTGGACGTGCTACCCAGGCAAAGGCCACCCCACTATGGAAGGATGAATATTATAAGTCCCATTCTATGTCTGTGAAGTATAGAGGCTGAGGACTGTCAAGTATACTTTTCAAAAGTTAAAAACATGAGTCTAATACAAGAATGAGCAAATGTCAAATATTTATTCAACTCGTGAATGAGAAAACCAGCAGCATGGTAAAGCTGATTCAAAGAAGAGAGGACCAGGGGTTATGTAGACACTGGAGAATAAGATTAAGTTAGAATAAGATTTCTGGTTAATGTTCTAGTGGGGATACAGCCCTAAACTTTGGGTCATTGTTTTGTTTTATTTTATTTTTAGACGGAGTCTCGCTATCGCCCAGGCTGGAGGGCAATGGCGTGATCTCGGCTCACTGCAACCTCCATCTCCCAGGTTCAAGCGATTCTCCTGCTTCCGCCTCCCGAGTAGCTTGGATTACAGGCACCCACCCCTATGCCCGGCTAGTAGTTTTGCATTTTTAGTAGAGACGGGGTTTCACTATGTTAGCCAGGCTGGTCTCGAACTCCTGACCTCATGATCCACCTGCCTCAGCCTCCCAAAATGTTGGGATTACAGGCGTGAGCCCCCTCGCCCGCCCTGGGTCATTAATTTTTCATGGACAGAAATCATTTTAATTTTTATCAGACAAAAGTTTACAAGTTAACATGAAACGTCTCGAAATCCAAGCCTTTAATTAAAAGTAGGTGATGGTGCCTGGGCAACATAGTGAGACCCCATCTCTACAAAAAATTAAAAAATTAGTGTGGCGCAGTGGTGCGTACCTGTAGTCCCAGCTACTTAGGAGGCTGAGGTGAGAGATCACTTGAGCCCTGGAGTTCAAGGCTATAGTGAATAATGATCGCACTGCATTCCAGCCTGGGTGATAGAGCAAGACCCTGCCTCAAAAAACAAAAACTAATTTGGTCAGATGCACTGACTCATGCTTGTAATTCCAGCACTTTGGGAGGCCGAGGTGGGCTGATCACTTGTGGTCAGAAGTTTGAGACCAGCCTGGCCAACATGGCAAAACCACGTATCTACTAAAAATAGAAAAATTAGCCAGATATGGTGATGCAAACCTGTTATCTCAGCTACCTGGGAGGCTGAGGCAGGAGGAGCGCTTGTACACAGGAGGTGGAGGTTGCAGTGAGCTGAGATCACTCCTTGGATTTTGAGAAATTTCATGTTAACTTGTAAACTTTTGTCTGATAAAAATAAAAACGATTTATGTCCATTAAGAAATAATGACCCAGGCTGGGCGTGGCTCTCAGCTCCAGCCTGGGCAACAGAGTGAGATTCCATCTCAAAAAAAAAAAAAGTAGGCCGGGTGCGG
>NW_016107790.1:1352582-1358514 GCF_001604975.1 Cebus imitator | reverse complement strand
GAGGCTGAGGCAGGAGAATTGCCTGAGCCCAGGAGGCGGAGGTTGCGGTGAGTCGAGATCGCGCCATTGCACTCCAGCCTGGGTAACAAGAGCGAAACTCCGTCTCAAAAAAAAAAAATACACAAACACACTGCCCCAAGATTACATTGAAAGAACTTACTACATCTTGCCTTAGATTCCAAGTTCCTGATAATTTCCCCTAACAATATCCTGATGGAAGTTGGTCATTGGAGGTCCCAGGCCTTGGTTGTTGTTCAGTGGCCAGGCCTGCCCTGTAGTTGCTGCATTGCCAGTCACTGTAGATGAATCAAGGTAACATCCAAGGTGAGGAGGTATTTTGAGTGGATTCTCTGGAAGGGCATGTGTAGTTGGAGACCAGGCACGCAGAATTCAGAGAGACTTTCTGGTGATTTCACATCGGAGGACCATCTGGCTATGTTTTTGGATTTTTCCATCTCAGATCCAGCATGCTTCAAAGCAAACATGAGAATCTCCTGGACGAATCCATTTTCAGAGAAGAAAATTGCTCTCCAGTTGTGTACTGATGGATTAGAGAAAAATGTTGAAATAGCTGATGTCAAAGAAGTGATAGAGTTAAGGTGCTCCTGGCAACGGAAACTCACCCAGATGGAATGAAAACCATGCTTTTTAGGGTGCTGTGCTCCAGTGGGTTCTAGTATCCACAGCACTGGGCTTTCTACCCTCTGGGGGGCTCTGCTTTAACTACCTGAATTAGACTTTTAAGATTAACGATGGCCGAGTATGGTGGCTCACGCCTGTAATCCTAGCAGTTTGGGAGGCCGAGGCGGGCGAATCATGAGGTCAGGAGTTCAAGACCAGCCTGTCCAATATGGTGAAACCCCCATTTCTACTGAAAAAATGCAAAAATTAGCGGGGCACAGTGGCAGGAGCCTGTAATCCCAGTTACTTGGGAGGCTGAGGCAGGAGAGTCACTTGAACCAGAGCGGCAGAGGTGGCAGTGAGCCAAGATTGAGCTACTGCACTCCAGCCTGGGTGACAAAGTGAGACTCTGTCTCAAAAAAATGATTAATGATATGACCTATCATCATTTCCAAAATGGCAGATATGGCCCAATCATATCTGTGTGGTTGTGAAATAGAATGTTTGCTGCAAGATAGTTTTTTGAGTGCTCCTGTGTTATATTTACTCCTCACTGCAATCTTGAGGAGAAGATATTGTCCGCACTTTACAGATAAGAAGACTGAAGTTGAATCAGGCTACGTCACATTTCCTAAGGTCACATAGAGAGTGGCAGAGCTAGGACAGAAGCCAGAGTTTTTCTGGCACCAAAGCCAAAGCTTTTGGCACCATATGAACTTCCTCGCATAAAGCAAAGAAAGGCAGTTATTGACTACATGCTTCGAAAAGAAACACTGAAGACTTTTTACTTTTCTAAGATCCAAATGCCAGGAAGCGCCAGTTTCCAGGATGTTTCATGCTTTTGTGAGAGCCAGAGAACAAGTCAGAAACTACCACCAGGGCTCTATTAAAAACAAAAGTGCAGTGAATTTAGAGTAAGCAGCAGTTTGGCCACACATTTTACCCACTGGCTTTATGTATTTGCTATGTAATGGAGTGGTGGTAGATGATTTGGGACACAGCAGCATCTTGTATCATCAAAGAAAGGTTGAATACACAAAGGGAACTTTTAGTATTAAATATATTTTATTCTAGTGGCAAATAAAAAAGCTATATCCAGATATTATTATTATTATTATTATTATTTGAGAAGGAATCTCTCTCTGTTGCCCAAGCTGGAGTGCAGTGGTGTGATCTTTTTTGGCTCACTGCAACCTCCGTCTTCTGAGGTTCAAGCAATTCTCCTGCCTCAGCCTCCCAAGTAGCTGGGATTACAGGTGTGCACCACCATGCCTGGCTGATATTTGTATTTTTAGTACAGACAGAGTTTCACCATGTTGGCTCGGCTGGTCTCAAATTCCTGACCTCAAGTGATCCATCCGCCTTGGCCTCCCAAAGTGCTGGGATTACAGGCGTGAGCCACCGTGACTGGCTCAGATATTAGTATTAAACAGACGATGTCTCCCATAGTACGACTAATACAGAAGCAGGAACATAAACTAGGCAGTTCATTTTTTTCACTCATTCTTCTTTCACTTATTCATTCATATATTCATGTCACATCTATAGAGTACCTTCAATAGTCATCACTCTGTAGGAACAGGAAAATAATTATTAGATGCATAATTCATAGGGGCTGTGTAAATAAATAGATCAGATTTATATTAGGTCAATAATATTTTCTATTTAACATGATTTCTGCTAGGCGCAGTGGCTCATGCCTATAATCTCAGCACTTTGGGATGCCAAGGTGGGTAGATTGCTCAAGCTCAGTAGTTCAAGGCTTTCCTGGACAAAATGGTGAGGCTCATCTCTACCAAAAATACAAAAAAATTAGCTGGTCATGGTGGCGCACGTCTGTTGTCCCAGCTGCTTGGGAGACTGAGGTGGGAGAATCTCTTAAGCCCAGGAGTCGGAGGCAGCAGTGAGCTGAAATCGTGCCACTGAACTCCAGCCTGGGCGACAGAGTGAAATCCAGTCTCAAAACAAAATAAAATGATTAGGAAAAGTTACTTCATTAGTATGGCAAATACTTCCACAGGAGTATTTACCCAAGTCTGAGACCTCATTGAATCATGGCTCAGCTTCTTTCTCAGGGAGTAGGGCCCCGTTTCTAAGGGAGTCTGAGCAAGAGCGCTGAGTGCACTTGCGGGCACGCCTTTCTCTTCCTGATGCCCGTTTCCCCCAGGAGCCATCTCTGACCACTCAGATGAATGATGGACGGTAGAACAACAAAGTGGAAGGAATTCAGTTCTGTGGCCTGTGGAGTACCATCCTAGCCCAAAATTTTATGAGAGAATCAACTATGAAGTTTAAGCCATTGTTACTTGAGTCTCTGTTACAGTTTATGTTGCTATAAACACGTTCCACCTCCTCATTATTTTTAAAAAGCGAAACTGGCTGGGTGCGGTGACTCACACCTGTAATGCCAGCACTTTGGGAGGCTGAGCCAGGTGGATCATCTGAGGCCAGGAGTTTGAGACTAGCCTGGCCAACATGGTGAGACCCCCGTCTGTACTAAAAATACAAAAATTATCTGGGCGTGATGGCGTGCGCCTGTAATCCCAGCTATTCGGGAGGCTGAGGCAGGAGAATTGCTTGAACTCGGGAGGTGGAGGTTGCAATGAGCTGAGATTGCACCACTGCACTCCAGCCTGGTGCTTGGTGACAGAGCGAGACTCTGTCTCAAAAAAAAAAAACAAACAAACAAAACAAAACAAAACAAAACAAAAAAAAACAGTGCACAAGGGTTCCAATGAAATAACACATTTCTTAAAATTTTGAGCCATTTTGAGTTCCATGCAACCAAAAAACATCCCAGCTGATCCAGACCTAAATGTTCATCAATAGGAAAAACTGTTTAGGGGAATTATAATACATATATTAGCCCTTAGCATCTGCACATCTATTAATAGAGAAATACTGTAAATCCATGATATACTGTTAAGCCAAAAAATGGGCTTCCCACATTTATTCATTTGGCAATATTACCTGAGCCCCAGGTACTGTATTAGATGCTGAGGATTCAGTAGTAAGCATGAGAGACACAGGTAGGAGAATATGGCTTACTAGGCAAATAGAGTAATTGAAAGTTGCCAGAAGATTATGAAATAAAACCCACAGGACAAACACGAGAGAAACAGGGAGCAGGGACACCTACTTTTCTTGGTGTGGACGGAGAAGGTCTGTCCGAGGAGGTGGCACTGAAGCTGAAAACCTAAAGGCAGGAAAGCATGTTGTACAAAGAGTGGATGGAGGTAGGAGGAACCTACCTGTTCCGGGTAGAGGAAGAGCAGATGCTGAAGTCCTGAGATAGCACCCAATGGGTATCTGAGGAATTTAAAGGTGGTCAGAGTCTGGATTGTTAAGACTTTATATTCTAAGAGTACCACTTTCATCTGTGCGTGGAGAATGGACTGGAGAAGAACAAAAGGGGAAGTAGGGAGACTGGTGAGGAAGGTGCGGTAGAAATCCAAGTGGAAAGGAATGGTGGGCCCTGGAGCAGGATGATGCAGGAGGGGTGGGGAGAAGAGGGCACTCTGGGATAGGGTTTGCAGAGGGAGAAGATTTGCCGATGGACGAGATACTCAGGGAGAGGGAAAGAGAGCAATCACAGGTCACTTCTGGCTCCAGTAAATGACTGGAGCCACTTATTTAAATGGGGATTGGCCGGATGCCGTGGCTCACATCTGTAATCCCAGCATTTTAGGGGGCCGCAGCAGGTGGATGACTTGAGGTCAGGAGTTCGAGAACAGCCTGGCCAACATAGTGAAATCCCGTCTCTACTAAAAATACAAAAATTAGCCCGGCGTGGTGGCGCCTGCAATCCCAGCTACTCAAAAGGCTGAAGCAGGAGAATTGCTTGAGCCTGGGAGGCAGAGGTTGCAGTGAGCCAGAAAGGGCCACTGTACTCTAGCCTGGGCGACAGGGTAAGACTCTGTCTAAAAAAAAAAAAAAAAAAAAATCCAAAAGAGGTGACTCATATGGTGGAGTATGGAGGGCTTGGAGGTTCATTGAACACCAGCTGATGAATTGCAGTTCAACTCTGGCACGAATCACCTGGAGTTAGAACAGATCCTGCAAGTTTAAGAGTACAGTTTCCAAAAAGGTTGCCCTTATTTCAGGTGCCAACCACACTGGGGTGACCCCACACCACTTGCACTTCAGACCAACTGGCTACACAGTCAAGAGTATCCATGACCCCCTCAAGGCTGATAATGCACTAGAATGACTCACAGAGCTGAGGAAAGTGCTAATTATAATTTATAGTTTTATTATAAATAATACAAATTAGGACAAGCCAATTGAGGAGATGCGTTAGGTAAGGTCTGCGAGTACCAAACACAGAGCTTCTGTGCTTTCTCCCTGTGGAATCAGGGCTGTCGCCCTCCCAGCACATCAACGTGCTTAGCAACCAGGACGCTCCATGGAGCTTCAGTGTCCAGAGTTTTTCCTGGGATTTCATCATGTAAGCGTGACTGATTGAATCACTGGCCACAGGTTGAACTAAATCTCTGTCTCCTACCCCTCCCACAGGTTGGGCTGGCTCAGAGCTCCAGTCAGGATTGGTCTTTCCAGTGACCAGCTCCCAGTCTGAATTGTCTTGTTAGTAACTCAGGAATAATCAAGGAGCTCATGAATAACAAAGATACTCCTGTCTCAAGAAATTCCAAGAATTTTCGAAGCTCCATGCCAGAAACCCAGAATTAACAAAGACCAGAGGAAGTCTTTATTGTACAATAGGGGTGAACATTTTGAATTCCTTTAAGTATGTTAACTTTGTTTTCCTTTTTTGAGAAACAGTTTCACTCTGTTACCCAGGCTGGAGTGCAGTGGGAGAGATCTTGACTCACTGCAACTTCCGCCTCTGGGGTTCAGGCAATAGCGTCCAGATAGCTGAGATTATGGGCGCCCGCCACTACACCCGGCAAATTTTTGTATTTTTAGTAGAGATGGGTTTTGCCATGTTGGTCAGGCTGGTCTCGAACTCCTGACCTCAAGTGATCCACCTGTCTTGGTTTCCCAAAGTGCTGGAATTACAGGCATGAACAACCACCACTGGCCCAATTTTGCCTTTTTTTATTCCTATTCCTTCAGGAGTGCACAATGGAGTTTTCCTGGGGCTCCATGGCATATAATGACTCCATTGCTTTGATATTAATATGTAGAGGATTTATTATTGCTATTTTAAATGAATTAATAAATCCATGTTAATTATTTCTCTTAGTTAAAAACAGCAAACATTTTTAGATATAATACCTAAACAAAAGCTATTTGTTGGCCGGGCGCGGTGGCTCAAGCCTGTAATCCCAGCACTTTGGGAGGCCGAGGC
>NW_016107790.1:1344883-1351377 GCF_001604975.1 Cebus imitator | reverse complement strand
TTTTTCTTTCTTTCTTTCATTTTGAGATGGAGTTTCATTCCTGTCGCTCAGGCTGGAGTACAATGGCACGATCTTGGCTCACTGCAACCTCCACCTCCTTGGTTCAAGCCATTCTCCTGCCTCAACCTCCTGAGTAGCTGGGATTAGAGCCATGCACCACCATGCCTGGCTAATTTTGTATTTTTAGTAGAGACAGGGCTTCTCCATGTTGGTCAGGCTGATCTCTAACTCCTGACCTCGGGTGATCCACCCGCCTCGACTCCTGAAGTGCTGGGATTACAGGTGTAAGCCACCCTGCCCGGCCTCCCTTTCCTTATTTTTCTGGCCAGGATACCACCCAGGTTAACTTAGTTTTCCTGTCTTTTTTATTTTTATTTTTGACAGAGTTTTGCTCTGTCACCCAGGCTGGAGTGCAATAGTACAATATCTGCTTACTGCAACCTTCACCTCCAGGGTTCAAGCGATACTCCTGCTTCAGCTTCCTGAGTAGTCCTGAGACATGAGCCACCACACCCAGCTAATTTTTGTATTTTTGGTAGAGATGGTTTTCACCATGTTGGCCAGGCTGGTCTCGAACTCCTGACCTCAAGTGATCTGCCCACCTTGACCTCCCAAAGTGCTGGGATTACAGATAGTTTTCCTGTCATTTAAGGCCTCATTAATTCTCAGAATCCTACCTAGTTATTTTGTAGAATGTTCCTCAATTTATATTTGTCTTATGTTTCATCATGATTGGATTCAGGTTATACATTATTTGGCAGAAATAGCACACTTTTGATATTGTGTCTTTCCCAGTGCAATATCAGGAGGCACATGATGTCTTGTTACTGGTTATGTTAACTTTGACAACTTTATTAAGGCAATTTAGTATTCAGTATATAACAAGCAAGCATGCTAGTTTGTAGTCTTTTCTGGACAAGTAAGGGTTCCTTCTCCATTTCAATGCCTTTTCTACACCCACCAGTGCTATTAGTCACCTTCAAGGGGAAGACTGCTGAGATGGAATTATTTTTAGCAATGACAATAATTTGTTGGGGTAATAGTTGTGCAGCCTGTTGCCGCCATCTAAGCATTTTTACATGGTTTCGTTCATTTAAATCTAACAAACCAGTGAGGGGGCCAATTATTAGTATTTGTATTAAATGAGAAATTAGAATTCTAGAATCACATACCTATTTATTATCATGACATGGCTAAATCGAATTAATAGATAGTTAAATGGTTATTTTAGGCATCAGATCCTTTTGTATGTGGTATCTGAGAAGCCACTGAGGCAGGAGACAAGGGAAGAATTTGGGAGGATCTGCGTGCAGAGGAGTGGGAAAGAGAAAAGAGGAATACAATTAGAAATAGGATTCAGGCTGAATTCAAAGCCTTAGTGATGATGACGGGTTCTTAGGTTCGGGTATGTGGCAGAAAAAAACCAACTCGGAGACTACCTTCAGGGCAGAGCGGATTCTTTGCAGTGGGTAGGGGCTGGGCCCGGGATGGAGGGGTCGAAGGGCTCTGGCTGGACCCAGATGAGGGTGGGGCAGGGCAGAGTATGGGGGCGGGGATTTTCAATGACGGGCGGGGTTACGGTTGGGCAGCAGGTGGGCGTGGCAGGCATGGGCGGAGCCAATCTGTGAGTGGGTGGGCTTATAGCAAGGCCGAGGGTGGGCGTGGCCGACGTGGGGTGGGCCGCAGCCGACCGAGTCGGACCCGACCGTCGGGGCGCTTCCGGGTGTCACCTCCAGAGGGCGCCGGCCGCGGAGCCGTCCTCAGAGTCGCGAGGCCGGACGCAGCGCGGCGCCGACCCACTCGCCCCAGCCGCCGCCATGAAGGCCGTGGTGCAGCGCGTCACCCGGGCCAGCGTCACAGGTCAGTCGGGCGGGGCCGGGCCCGGGAGGAGCCGCCCCTGACCCCCACGACAGGCTGTCCTGCGTGGGGGTCCCTCCGCGCCATCCTCGGGGTCGCTGCGGCCCCTCCGCGAGCCTGGTTCCCGTCGCGAGCTCGGTCCCCGCAGCCACGAGTCCCCGGGGCCGGCTCCTGGGCAGCGCGGCGGCCGGAGAGCTCCTTGCACGTGCCCGGCCGGCCCCGGCGCGCCCCTGGCTTAGGGATCTCGGCAGCGGATGCCGGAAGAGCGCGCCTCATTCTCAGCACCTTTGTCCTGTGTGCCGGGTGGCGGAGCCTAGGAGCATCCCCGCAGCCCGCTCTTCAGGGAGTGTTGATGAACCACGCGTAGAGCATTTCCGGAGCAGGCATTCCTCCCTTTTCACTGCTGTATTTTAAACGTTCCATTTTTGCTCATTTTTACGTATTCCAATTTTTATGGGGCTTGACTCGGATGAAATGCACAGATGCGAAGAGTTGCTCCTTGGGCTGAGCTCTGATAGTTGCATGCACGCACGTGACCGGAGCCCAGGCTGGATGGGGGGCGCCCCCGCCAGGACACCCCTTGCCCTAGCTCGCTGAACCCTGTGCCAAGGGATCGGGATCTAAAGAATTGCGGATGAAACGTTTATCTTTTTCACTCATTTCTTGTGGACCATCCCACCCGACCACTAGTCATCACTTGAGAACCCTAGTCTCGGTTGAGCATCAGAGGTCCAGATGATTAGTGTAGATAATGTAGTCGTTTTAAGAAAACCAGGGTACAAAAGATATTTTTAAAAAAACATGGAAATGACAAGCTTTATATTGTCTTTAGTCTTTTCTGTCTTTATTGGCAGAAATATATTGTTTCAGTTCAGATAATTTCAGATATCCTCTCCTTGGAGCCAGTCTGCACCAAATATGTGTTCTTATGTTCACAAAAGTATGAATCTTAAAAACAAAACAGGCCGGGGGCGGTGGCTCACGCCTGTAATCCCAACACTTTGGGAGGCGGAGGCGGGAAGATCACTTGAGGCCAGGAGTTTGAGACCTGCCTGGTCAACATGGTGAAACCCCATCTCTACTACAAATACAAAAATTAGCCGGTATTGGTGGTGGGTGTCTGTAATCTCAGCTACTCCGGAGGCTGAGGCGGGAAAATCTCTTGAACCCGGGAGGTGGAGGTTGCAGTGAGCCGAGATTGTGCCACTAACCTCCAGTCTGGGCCAAAGGGTGAGACTCTGTCTCAAGAAACAAAACAAACAAAATCCTCCGAAACAAAAAAACAAAACAACGAAAACCCCTACAGAAATAACCAAACCCACCAAAACTATATATTTAAATCTGAGAGTCTACTTTTCACCCTGCCTAATGATTTCTGAGCTGTTCTGGTAACTTTGGTTTTGGCAATGGTCCTGGAATAATAGGGGGATAGAGTAGCACTAGGATTTCGGAATTTCAAAGGTTTTTAACAATTTTGGTAAATATTTAAATTCATGAAAACTGGGAAGATTAATAGATGAAAGATGTTTTGCTTTATTGAGAAGAATCGTACAGCCTCCTGTACTTTTGGGAGGCTGAGGCATGTGGTCATCACTGACAGATTTAAATTTTGATATTCTCTCTGCTAAACTCTCTATCCTGCTAATCTGGAATATTGAAAATGTGTATTCTGTGAGATATGCTGAATAGAGTTCAGGTTATTTTGGTTCATTATTTGAATTATATGCTTTTAGTTAGAACAGCCAAACCTGCATATTTTACCTTATCTTTTTTAGATAAGGATGTTAATTATAGGAAAATAAAGAATTTGGGAATTCTGGGTTGGGGAACCGTGGAATTCTGTGTTAGAGGGGCCCTCTACTTATGCAGGCCTTCTAATTGCGTTGTAATGGAAAGGGATTTTTCTCATTCCTTTAAAATGTGGCTGATTTCACTGAAATGTGGCTGTGTTTGAATGGCATTTTATTTTAGGGGTTCTAAAAGGTTAACTTCTTGTTTTATGGTCAGGACAGCGTAGAATATCAGGAGTCACACATTTTATTTTATTTTAAAGTAGTTGGCTGACTTTACCTTTATTTTTAAATTTATCTATTTATGGTTTATTTGTTTTAGAGATGGGGTCTTGCTCTGTCACCCAGGCTGAAGTGCAGTGGCACTGTTATAGCTTACTACAACGTCAGACTCTTGGGCTTAAATGATCCTTTCTCCTCAGCCTCCTGAGTTGCTAGACTATAGGCATGTGCCACCATTATGTTCAGCTTAGGAGTCATACGTTTTACTTTGTGGTAGATTCAATTTATGTGATTGGTCAAACACATTTTTTTTTAATAGTAACCCTTTAATATCATTTGATGCCTAGTCCATCAGATTTCTCCAATTGGCTAGTTGGTTTTGTTTTTGTTTTGAGACAAGAGTCTCGCTCTGTTGCCCGGGCTGGAGTACAGTGGCACTCTCTCGGCTCACTGCAGCCTCCGCCTCCTGGGTTCAAGTGATTCTCATGCCTCAGCATCCTGAGTAGCTGGGCTTACAGGCTCACACTTTTGTGCCTGGCTATATTTTTTTGTATTTGTAGTGGAGACGGGGTTTTGCCATGTTGACTAGGCTGGTCTCCAACTCCTGGCCTCAAGTGATCTGCCTGCCTCAGCTTCCCAAAGTGCTGGGATTACAGGTGTGAGCCACTGCACCCAGCTTGATCAAACACATTTTGATGCCTTAGGTTGGGTATTGTGATAATCTAATTTTTAAGTTTATTATGGCACATTTCAAACATATTAACAGATGGAATAGTGCAATAACCCCCATGTCCCATCACTCAGTGTCAGCAGCTAAAATCTGATGCCTGTAAACACACTGTTGGAAGAGGATCTAAAATGTTTGGGTTTAAATAGGTTAACTTAAAAGGCTGTGAATTCTTGAAGAAATCTCAGGGCTGATGCCACTAGTAGGTAGAGAAATTGACCAAACATCTCAGATCTTTTCCAGCCCTGTGATCTTTTGTTTAAAGTGGTGAGTCTCAGATTTTTTCCTTTGGTGATCCATTTGTTTATAATAAAAGATCCCTTTGAACCTCCTTGTCCTTCCATGCTTCCCTGGAGGAGAGACAAAACTGCTCCAAAATAAGACACCAGTCTCTGTGTCATATATAGACTTTGGGCCATAATTTATTTCATGTTAAGATAATTATAAAACTGTCAAAATTCTTTGATAGTGATTCTGCTTTTGAGAATCTACTCTATGCAGATAATCCTAATTGTAAAAAAGGCCTTAGGGCACAAAGATTTTCACTACATTATTTACCGAAGTGAAAATTTTGAAACAAGCCATATATTCAGCAAAATGGGATGGTTAATTTGTCTGCTAGATCAGATGAATCTATTCAGAGGTGTTTAGGAAAAGGTTATGGCATGAAAAAGTTCTTATGCAATATTATTACAAAAATTTATAGGCAACGTTATTATAATAGTTGAAATCAAATAGGAATTAAAATATATGGATAAAGAAAATATTCAAAGGATATCATTAAAATATTAAAGTGCTTACTTTTGTGTGTTCTTTTTTTCTTGTTTCTCATATTTTCTAAAATGTGTAATCCTTACTTTAATGATAGATATAACTTCATGACCTTTATTTTTTAAAACCTACTTTGGGAAAAATTTAGAAAGTATATCAGCATTATAAAAAGTAATGTTGATATATTCAAAGAACAAATAAAGCCAAAGGCTTTTTCTAAAGCAATGCAAATGAGCAGACCAACCCCAATTGTTTACTGCATATGTCAGGATAGATTATTTCTGTTTCAGCCTTTGAGGCAGTAGCTCAAAGGCCAGTAAGTCACACACATATAGTTATTATAAGAAAAGCAGTGCAGAAGAAAATATTAAAAAATGTTTAGCATAAAAGTAAGAGAAATTAAGTTACTGATATTTCAGGAATGGATTGATGTGCTCCCCTGGGGTCTGAATACCAGGTGGTCCCTTGTCATTATAATTGAAGAAAGAGGGAAGTTTCTCACCCCTTCTTTAACTAGCAATATATTGCAACATGGCATAGTCTATGTTATGGTGTTATATTTATAGCTATTATCTAGCAGAAGCAAGCAAACACCAAGAAAATGGGTGAGTTGACCCTTCTATTCCTGATTAGAACATTGGGTCAGTACAAGATGAAGTAGTAAAACAACATAATCCAATAAGATTGGCAAATGATTGGCCAAAAAAAAAAAAGTAGAAAATTACCAAGAGCACCACTTGAAATACTGATTTAGTTGGGTGCGATGGTGTGCCTCCATAGTCCCAGCTACTCTGGAAGCAAAGGCCAGGAGGATTTCTTGAGCCCAGGGGTTCTGGGCTATAGTGCACTGTGCTGACCTGCTATCATACCAAAGTTCTGTATCAGTAGAGTGAGTTCCCAGGACCAGAGGACCACCAGGAGGGATGGGCCAGCCTAGGTTGGACACAGAGCAGGTCAGAACTCCTATGCTGATTAGTAGTGGGATTGCCCCTGTGAATAGCCACTGCACTCCAGCTTGGACAACATAGAGAGATCCTGCCTCTTAAAAGAAAAACAAGTAAGAAGGCCGGGCGCAGTGGCTCAAGCCTGTAATCCCAGCACTTTGGGAGGCCGAGGCGGGTGGATCA
>NW_016107790.1:1340452-1344343 GCF_001604975.1 Cebus imitator | reverse complement strand
TTTTGAGATGGAGATTCACTGTTGTCACTGAGGCTGGAGCATAGTGGTATGATCTTGGCTTACTACAACCTCCACCTCCTGGGTTCAAGCAATTCTCCTGCTTCAGCCTCCTGGGTAGCTGGGATTACAGGCGCCCGCCACTGTGCCTGGCTAATTTTTATATTTTTAGTAGAGATGGGATTCTGCCATGTTGGCCAGGCTGGTCTCAAACTCCTGACTACATGTGATTGCCTGCCTTAGCCTCCCAAAGTGCTGGGATTACAGGCATAAGCCACCATGCCTGGCCCATGATGATGCTTCTTGCTACCATTTGAGAGGCTGTCTAATGGTATTAGGGCATACATTTGGTTATAAATACATATGCAAACATTAGGAGTGTGGGCTTAGAGACTTTTATTTATTTATTTTTTTATGGTCAACGTGCATGATTGAAAAAGATTTGGAGATCATTGGGTTAGAATGTAACCACAGAACTGAAGTGGGAAATAATAGCAGTTTGATGAGTTGAAGCTTAACACATAAATTGTGATTTTTATGTATTATGTATTTGTCTTCATAGTAGGTAGGAAAATCATTTGTTTTTATGACATGAACATTTTCCACTTTGTGCTTCCTGTATACTGTGTTACCATATTTGCTGATTTTCCACAAAAAGCAGGAATCTCCTTTCTAATATAGCTGAGCTGGCTTCTCTGGGATAGGAAAACACAGTTCTGTTTTTACAGATGGGCAAACTTGACCATAGAAACTTTTGGGTGTCTTTCTCAGGGTAACATAGATGAAATATGGCCCTAAGATCCTGCTTAATGGTTGTTCACTTTATAGCTCCCATTCATTCCAAAGGTAAAATCAGAATGGATGGCAATTATTATCATCTCACTGCATTTATGTAACTCTTTTCATTTTTGACTATATACTGACTATATATAATGTATGATGTTTAAAACACTCCTTTGGTTACTTAAAAGTGCTTCATGCCCTTGTTTGGTTCTGAGTTCTTCTTTCCCTTTTCGTTCCTTTCTAGTTGGAGGAGAGCAGATCAGTGCCATTGGAAGGGGCATATGTGTATTGCTGGGTATTTCCCTGGAGGATACACAGAAGGAACTGGAGCACATGTAAGATGCATTTCTATCATTGCTATTTGAGTGGGCTATGTGATGGTGGTTATGCTGGGAAATTCCACAGTATTATGTGCCTGTGAAGCGAGCCCCTGTCACTTTTAACCATTGTCCCACTGGATGTAGTATGGCTGTCTCCGTGTTCCAGAGGAGGAGACCGAGGAAGAGTGATCTGGGAGACCTCACCGTTAAGTCAGCCTTGGAGCAGGAACAGCGCCTATCCTCTGTCCATTTGCTGCTATGGCCTCAGATCATGCCTCTTGTTCTTTTAATGCAAAAACGAAGCCTCTTTTCTTACGTTTGGTTTCTCTTTTTTCAATTGGGCAGTGTTATCTGGGCACTATGCATTTTTAGAATACCTACTAGCTCACTGTGCACATAAGGATCTAGAACTCAGAGAGGTTAAATTCCTTGCCGCAGATTATGCACACACACTTAGCAAAAAGCCTGAACCCCAGTTAGAGTCTGGACTCCCAGACTTTGAAGCCAATGATCTTTTTACTAAGGTGGTGGTGGCAGTTGAGGAGCAGGGGTTGCCATTGCTGCTGTCTGCCTGGCTCTCTGAGTTTACAGATGGGCAAACTCCACTGTAGAAAGTTTTAGGTGTCTTAGCCAAGGCAACACAGATGAAATGTGGCCCTAAAATCCTGCTTAACGATTGTTCACTTTACAGCTCCCATTCATTCCAGACATAAAATCAGAATGCGCCCTTTGTGTACCCCCTCCTCTCCAGCACCATGGAGCACATTTACTTTAGTTGCTGGATCCATTTATCCCATCCCTTGGTGCTCAGAGCCTGGGTATAACCCTGCCCAGCTGTCTCTTCTGTATTAGATTGAAAATCAGACTTGAAACTGAATTCCTGCTAAGGTGTTGATGATGAATAACTATCATTCAATACTACTTCAGTGATGGTGATATTTTAGGAGCTGTCCCCTGGATACTCAAAGAAGCAGTAGAATAGTGTAATGGCTAAAAACAGGCTATGGGTTTGAATGTCTTTATGGCTTTGACATACTACAGAGCTAGTACTTAGCCTGGTACTTAAGGGGTACGACTGAAAATAAGACAAATCTTGGCTGTAGAGAGGAGGTAATGAGTAGCACCTGCTCCTGAGGATACCCATATTAAGAGTCAGTGAATTAGTAGTATTTGCAGAGTCTTTGAAACTGTCATTGACTTCAACATCATCCAGAAGGTTGACTCCCAAATGGTGAGATTTCAACTTTCACGCTGGTGGTTCTCTGCTGTGCTTGTCAAATCTAACCCTATAGATGTCACCTGGTCTACTTTCTTGCCATGGTGACTATCCTTCATCCACATGTATAGGGAAAGCCCCTTTGGGGCTTAAGGAGCATGTGACATAGTTGTCAAAGTGTCTTTCTCCAGGTCTTTTTGCATATTTGCAAAAACCATGATTTTTCTCTCCGTGTATTTGCTGAATTGTTCTTTTTTTTTCTTTTTGAGACAGAGTCTCACTCTGTTACCCAGGCTGGAGTCCAGTGGCATGATCTCAGCTTACTGCAACCCCTGCCTCTCTGGTTTGAGTGATTCTTATGGCTAAGCTTCCTGAGTAGCTAGGATTATAGGCACCTGCCACCACACCTGGCTAACTTTTGTATTTTTAGTAGAGAGGGGGTTTCTCTATGGTGGCTGGACTGGTCTCAAACTCCTGACCTCAGGTAATCCAACTGGCTCGGCCTCTGAAAGTGTTGGGATTATAGGCATGAGCCACCCCGCTCAGCCAAATTGTTTATTTTGAGCAGCTCCAAGAAGCGGTGTAAAAATAGATGTCATTTATCCTAATGTGATGAGTTAGTCTATGAAAAATTAGAATCCCATGTTTTGACATATCCCTGACCTAAAGGAGCAGAGAATAGGTGGTTGTCGCCTTAGCCCTAGCTCCCACCAGTAGCTGCTGTGAACTGGAGAGACTGGCAAAAAAGAAGGCAATCTCAAAACAACCCTGTGAGGTAGGACTGTTGTTATTCCATATTGCAGCTGAGGACATGAAGCACAGGGTGGATAAGTGACTTGTCTGAGGTCATGCTTCCTGTCAGCATTGGAGTCATTGTTATGTCCTTATTTGGCTGGAAGCTGGTGACATTTTGGGGGTATGGAGTGTGTTGGGGGGCTTGTGATCTCTCAGGTAGCTCTCATCGCTCTTTTTCCCTTTAGGGTCCGAAAGATTTTAAACCTGCGTATGTTTGAGGATGAGGGCGGGAAGCACTGGTCAAAGAGTGTGATGGACAAACAGTACGAGGTTCTCTGTGTCAGCCAGTTTACCCTGCAGTGTGTCCTGAAGGGGAACAAGCCTGACTTCCACCTGGCAATGCCCACGGAGCAGGCAGAGGGCTTCTACAACAGCTTCCTGGAGCAGCTGCGTAAGACATACAGGCCGGAGCTTATCAAAGGTAAGCAGGAGAACCACATCCAGGAAGGAGTGTCTGGGATACTCCTGGACAGAGGGAAAAGGGGGCCTGTAATTGTAGCATCTCCTTTCCTGGAAAGTCATTGTTTGTGCTTATTACTTAGAACCACAAAATAGCTGCTACTATTGCTGGTGCTGTATTTAACACATGTCCTCAAACTGCTCCTGCTGGCATTTGCCCTCCCCTCTTCTTCTGTTCACATTTTGAAACTGTTTGGGAACCCAGAGGTGTGGCTAATACAGTGGTGTTTCTTTGATTGTTTAGCTTAGCTCTGTCCAATAGAAGTATAGTGTAAGCCCCAAATGTGAACTAAATATGTCATTTTAAGTTCTAGTAGCCAT
>NW_016107790.1:1329830-1340377 GCF_001604975.1 Cebus imitator | reverse complement strand
AAAAAAAAAAAGTAAAAAGAAATAGGCAAAATTAACTTTAAAAATATATTTTATTTAACTAAATATATTCAAAATATGATTTTACTATATACTCAGTATAAACAATGATGAAGTAGTTTACATTCTCTTTTTTTCTAAATAAAGGCTTTATTTGATTAAAACATTTTTAAGTTCACAGTAAAATTGAGAGGAAGGTACAGAGCTATTCCATATATCCCTGCCCCCACATGCATACCTTCCTCATTATCAACATTCCCCACTAGAGTGGTGCATTTGTTACAACTGATGAACCTAAGTTCATTGTTGGATTATGACAGCTGTTCATGGCACATCGTTATCACCCACAGTCCACTGCTTATACTTACTAGAAAATGGAGAGACATTCCATGTTTATAGACAGGGAGATTCAATATAGCCAAGGTGTCAGTTCTTCCCAATTTGATCTATAGACTCAGTGCAATCCCAGTCTAAATCCAGCAAGTTATTTTGCAGATAACAACAAACTGATTCTAAAGTTTATACGGGGAGGCAAAAGACCCAGAATGGTCAACAGAATATTAAAAGAGAACAAAGTTAGAGGGCTGACACTATATGACTTCAATACTTATAATAAAGCTACGATAATTAAGACAGTGTGGTATTGATGAAAGAAGAGAGAAATAGACCAATGAAACAGAACAGAGAGGCCAGAATTTGACCCTGATAAATACAATGAATTGATCTTTGGCAAAGGAGCAAAGGCAATACAATGGAGCAAAGGGTCTTTTCAACAAATGATGTTGGAACAACTGGATATCCATGTACAAAAAGTACATCTACACAAAGACCACAGACCCTTCACAAAAATTATCTGAAATGAATCTTAGGCCTAAATGTAAAATGCAAACCTATAAAGCTCCTAGAAGATAAAAGGAAAAAAATCTAGATTATGGTGGGTGGGATGATGACTTTTAGATACAATACTAAAGGGACAATCTATGAAAATAAGAATTGATAAGCTGAGCTTTGTTAAAATTAATATTTGTTTCCTCCGTGAAAGACACTGTGAAGAGAATGAAAAGACAAGCCACAGATTGAGAAAAAATATTTACAAAAGACATATCCTATAAAGGACAAATATTTGCAAATTGAATATTCACAGAAGGCTTATTTCATAAAACATAAATATTTGCAAGTTGAATATTTGCAAAAGACATATCTGATAAAGAACTAGTATCCAACATATAAAAAGAACTCTTGAAACACAGTAAGAAGGGATTGGGAGTGGTGGCTCATGCCTGTAATTCCAGAACTTTGGGAGGCTGAGGTGGGTGGACCATGGGGTTAGGAGATTGAGACCATCATGGCTAACACGGTGAAACCCTGTTTCTACTAAAAATACAAAAAAAACTAGGTGGGCGTGGTGGCACACGCCTGTAGTCCCAGCTACTCAGGATGCTGAGGCAGGAGAATCGCTTGAACCTGGGAGGTGAAGGTTGCAGTGAGCTGAGATTGTGCCACTGAACTCCAGCACGGGCAACAGCAAGACTCCGCCACAAACAAGCAAACAAATAAAAAAACACAGTAAGAAAACAATCCATTTTTTAAAAATGGACCAAAGACCTTAACAGATACCTCACCAAAGATGACCTACAGATAGCATATAAGCACATGAGAAGATGTTCCATATCATATGTCATCAGGGAAATGCAAATTAAAATGAGATACCACTACATACCTATTAGAATGGCCAAAATCGAAAACAATAACAACACCAAATATTAGCGAGAACAGGGAGCAATAGGAACTCTTATTTATTGCTGGTGGGAATGCAAAATAATGATCCAGCCACTTTGCAAGACAGTTTGGCAGCTTTGTTTTGTTTTTTTTTTTTTTTAAATTTAATTTCCCACAATTACTTTTTCAGCTTCTTGCCAAACTAAACATACTCTTATTAAGTCTAGTAATCACACTTCTTGGTATTTGTACAAAAGAGCTGAAAACTTATATACATGCAAAACCTGCTATAAACAAAGATGTTTTTCTGGGCGTGGTGGCTCACACCTGTAATCCTAGCACTTTGGGAGACTGAGGTGGGTGGATTACCTGAGGTCAGGAGTTTGAGGCCAGCCTGGCCAACATGGCGAAATCCCATCTCTATTACAAATATAAAAATTAGCCAGGTGTGGTGGCATGCACCTGTAAACCCAGCTACTCAGGAGGCTGAGGCAGGAGAATTGCTTAAACACAGGAGGCAGAGGTTGCAGTGAGCCAGGATCATGCCACTGCATTCCAGCCTGGGCAACAGAGTGAGACTCCATCTAAAAAAATAAAGTAAAATAAATAAAAAATAAAAGAACACAGATGTTTATGGCAGCTTTATTCATAACTGCCGAAACTTGGAAGCAATCAGGATATCCTTAAGTGAATAAACAAACAAACTGGGGGGGTGGGGTAGAGGGGAAAAAAGAATTTTAAATAAAAAATAAAAAGAAAAAAAAATCAACAAATTGTGATACCTCCAGACAATAGAACATTATTCAGTGCTAATACAAAATGAGCCATTAAAAAGAGGAACTTTAAATGCATACTGCTAAGTCAAAGAAGCCAATCAGAAAAGATTACATACTATATTATTCCAACTACGTGACATTCTGAAAAAAACTATGGAGGCAGTGAAAAGATCAGTGGTTTCCAGGAGTTAGGGAGGAGAGAGGGATGAATAGCCAGAGCACAGAGGATTTTTAGGGCACTAAAAATACTCTGTATGATACTGTAATGGTAGACATATGTCATTATAAATTTGCCCAAACCCACAGAATATTAGAATTAATGCTGGTATATTAGAGCCTATACGGCGCCTCTGCACTCCACTCTGGGTACCTCTGCACTCCACTCTGGGTGACACAGCGAGACTCCATCTCAAAAAAAAAAATAAGAAAAAGAAAAATAGACAACCTGAATAAACTTATATCCATTGAGGAAATTGAATCAATATTTAATAACCTTTCAAAAAGAAAGCACCCAGGCCCAAATGGGTTCATCGGTTTATTGGTGAATTCTGTCAAGCATTTAAGGAATAAGTTATACCAATTCTCTACAATCTATCCCTTTCAGAAGATAGAAGCAGAGGGGGTACTTCCTAACTCATTCTATGAGGCCAGAATCTACCCTAATACCGAAACCAGATAAATAAATTACAAGAGCTGGATGCAGTAGCTCATGCCTGTAATCCCAGCACTTTGGGGCCAAGGTGGGTAGATTACTTGAAGTCAGGAATTCGAGACCAACCTGGCCAACATGATAAAACCCTGTCTCTACTAAAAATACAAAAATTAGTCAGGTGTGGTAGTACACACCTGGATCTCAGCTACTCAGGAGGCTGAGGTGTGAGAATTGCTTGAACCCAGAAGGCGGAGGTTGCAGAGCTGTGATGCACCACTGCACTCCAGCCTGGGCAACAGTTCAATACCTCTCATTAAGACAGACGCAAAATCCTCAACAAAATAGCAAATTGAATTCAACAATGTATAAAAAGAATTATCCACCATGATCAAGTGGGATTTATCCCAGGTATGCAAACCTGGTTCAACTTAAAAATCAATTGATAAATCAAGCTAAAGAAGAAAAATCATATCATCACATCCATAAACACAGAAAAAGCATTTGATGACATATTAAAATGGGGTTTCGCTATGTTGCCAAGTCTGGTTGAACTCCTGGGCTCAAGCAATCCACCTGACTTGGCCACCCAAAGAGCTGGGATTATAGGTGTGAGCCACCAAAGCCAGCCTAATTAACTCTGTAGTGTTTCCAATGCTTTAACTTTCTTTCTTTGGATTAAGGAAACCCAGATTTTTAAAATTAGGCCTGTTTTCAACCTTAATAAAATTCATGAAAATTTTTTGAAGCTCTGTAGGAGAGCCCACATTGAGGATTGTCAGCTCATTCAATGTGCTCATGTTTAGATGGGTGACATTCCTACTCCTCTTTGGCATTTGCTTTTATTTTAATTCTCTTCCTACTTGTGAAAAATGTCCATTTGCTATAAGAATACATGGATTCTAGATGAACAGGACATTCTTAATTCAAATCCCACTCTTACTTGGGTTCTGATAGAGCGGAATAGATTTGCTTCTCCAGAAAATAACCAAATTTAGAACTCCATTTATAAGTCTGGTCATGGATATCTCCGGTGGTTTTTCCTATCCTGTGTCACTGGGATTCTCCAAAGTGGCTTTGCTGCAAACATGTTTCTTCACAGAATGAGTAATTAAGTCAAGTCCTCTGAGTAATTATTTTTCTTGGCTGAGACAAGGATTAGATGCTGCCAGCATCGTTCTTCTCTCCTTGCAGGTGGTTGTGCAATCATTCCATTTCTGAGTAATCTCAGATGCATTTTAGAACACTCTGAAGTCCCTTGAAACATTGATAAAGGCAAGGAATATCAGAAAAGCATAAGTGAAGGCATTTTAAATGGGTGAACATTTATAGTTGGTAAGGAATGGTTGAATGAAAGCAAAAGCGCTTTCATCTACATTTTTAAAGAGGAGTGTTTATTATTATTGGGTGTTTGTATTCCTAAAAACACCTTTTATTTACTTCTTTTTGAGAGAGAGGGTCTTGCTATGTTGCCTAGGCTAGGCTTGAACTTCTGGGCTCAAGTGATCCTTTCTCCTTCGCCTCTCACACCTGGTATATTCTTTGAAATAATGTACATTTTATCTAGGTAATTATTGCCTGAGACAATGTATCATAAACAATATAATTTTATAATGAATCAGAATTTAAGCTCATGGTATATAATACATCTGATCCTTTTGATGAAAAATTGACATAAATTATACATGGAGTTTTTTTTTAAAGGATTTTAAAACTACAATTTAATGCATTTTGGAAAAGCCAATGTAAAATGACTTAGGCTTATAAAACCAGAATTTATGGCTGCGCATGGTGGCTCATGCCTGTAATCCCAGCACTTGGGGAGGTTAAGACAGGTGGATTGCTTGAGCCTGGGAGTTCAAGACCAGCCTGGGCAACATGACAAATCCCCATCTCTATTAGAAAATGCAAGGAAAAAAAAAAATAGCAACACATGCAGCTTGTGTGCCTCTAGTCCCAGCTATTCAGGAGGCTGAGGTGGGAGGATCGCGTGAGCCCAGGAAATTGAGATTGCAGTGAGCTGAGATGGTGCTGTTGCACCCCAGCCTGGGCAACAGAGTGAGACCCTGTCTCAAAACAAAACAAAAAGCACTAGAACTTATAATTCTGCGAATAGTCAAAGACAAATCATAGAATTATTTTGATAAATGCAAAGTAATTTTTTTTTTTTTTTAAGACAGGATTTCACCGTGTTGGCCAGGCTGGTCTTGAACTCCTGACCGCAGGTGATCCTCCTGCCTCGGCGTCCCAAAGTGCTGAGATTACAGGCGTGAGCCACCACACCTGGCCTGCAAAGTAATTTTAATGTTGGTTGTAGATTCACTTTCTTATTCCCCTAATAAGAGTCAAAAATCGTGGTGAGATGCCACGAAGCAGGTGGCAATGCCCTAACCTTATGTGTGTTGTCAGGCCCAGGGGCTCTTTCCGTCCTTGTCAAGGCCTAACCTTGTCTCCTTTTACACAGCATATGCAGACAATTTTAGTCAAAATTTATTTCCAAATGTTTTGGACTTTCAGAAGTCCTACAATTATATCAACAGTGTGTCACTTTTTTTTTTTTTTGGCCTTATCTCTTTTACAGCCTCCAATGAAACAAAATTCATAGAGCATGCATTATATATTTGCTGTCTTTTGGCTAATTTTGAGAATTTGGCTTCCAGCTCCAATATGAAAAGCCTCTGTGAGCCTAAGGGATGTAGCAATTTGAATGAAATAATGAATACATTTTCTTTATTTTAGGATTTTTAAGACCACTTCAGCAACTTTAAAACGTAGAGTCTAGATTTAACATTTTTTCACTACCCTCTCCTTTCCTAAGTGAAAATTTATTTTACATTTATATTCAGTTTGTTTCTCTTATTTGTTGTTAGTGACAGAGAGAAGATTGTTGTCCCGTTTGTTCCTTCTCTGTGTGCCTCACATCCCTGCCAGCACCCATGCGGTTAGGGACATTTCCTCACCTGCCGCAGCTGTTTCCGCATGGTCCCCGCTGTGGGGCATGTGCCGACAGCAGGCCTGACTCTCTTCGCTTGGTGATCTAACCCCAAGCTCTTTGACTTGTTCTGTATACAGTGGAACCCTGGAGAGGATGCTGGATATGGTTGGGTCCTCACATTATTATTGTTAGTTAATAATATGCCAAAATACCTCCGTTGAGGGCTTGTTATATTCCAGGCCTTGTGCAAAACAAATACTCCTTCATTCTTTATCTCATTGAATCCTCACAACAATCCTAAGAGGTAGGTGTGAGTATTACCACCATTCTGTAGGTAAAGTGCAGCAGGGTTACCTATGGAAGGTCACATAGCACGTAAGTGGCATAGCCTGGAATTGAACCAGCAGCTTTCTCTAGAACCTGAGCTTCACTGTTATCATTGCTTCACTGTAAAAGTCACGTCTTCTGCGCTTATTGGCCTTTTCTGTTATCTTTCCTTCTTTCTCTTTTTTTTTTTTCCTGAGGCAGAGTCTTGCTCTGTCACCCAGGATGGAGTACAGTGGCGCAATCTAGGCTCATTGCAACCTCCCCCTCCTGGGTTCAAACGATTCTCCTGCCTCAGCCTCCTGAGTAGCTGGGAGTACAGGCTTGCTGCCACCACACCCAGCTAATTTTTCTATTTTTAGTAGGGATAGGGGTTTCACCAAGTTGGCCAGGCTGGTCTGGAACTCCTCACCTCAAGCAATCTGCCCGTCTTTGCCTCCCAAAGTGCTGGGATTACAGGTGTGCGCCACCGTGCCTTGCCCTTTTCTGTTATTTTTCTGTATTCATTGAGTCTACTGGGACTTTCCTGCCTTCTCCGTCATGATCAGGGAAATCAGCGGTGGGGTTTTTGGGCCTCATTTGGGCCTAGGAAGGGGAGCAGTGTGCCCTGAGATCAGGGTGTCCTTCCTCTCTGAGCAGTGATGTTCATCCAGGATTTTAATCCTGTTTCTGCTGGGGGAGATGTTATTGGTTCCATTCAAGTCAGTCTGGTGACTTATCTATCAGTAAGACACTTTATCTGCCAGTGTGCTAGGCTCTGGGTATACAGTGCCGAGCAAGAGTGGTGCAGTTCCTGCCCTAAAGGAGCTCACGGTCTAGAGAAGAGAGATGCTGAACTGGTGTGGCTGTTTCTGCAGCAGCGTGGTAAACGTTCCTCAGAAACCTCCTGTTCTGCAAAACTGCCGCTAAAACTCTCAGGGCTTATGGGAAAAACGGAGTTAATAGCAGAACAGTAAAGTCCCATGGCTGGGTTGGAAGGCAGTAGACACTTGTTTTTATTTTCATAAGATACAGTCAAGGGCTTCTGCTGCTAGTGCTGAGGGCTTTTCTGCTGAAGGCTGTCATTTTATTCCCACTGTTGTGGCTCTCCCTGCCGAAGAAAACCCACCTCTGCCCAGATACAGCCTCTGTGGTATATGCACTTTCATTTACCACTTGTATATGAGCGATTCTCCTTTCAGAAACGAGTGTTGTCAGAACCTTCTGAGGTGAGTGGTGCGATGCATGCTTTGCGGGAGTGTTAGGGATGAATAACAGGGTTAGGCACTAACGTGGTGGCTGCACATGCGCTTGGGCTTGATTCCATCTGATCTGTGTTTAGGTCATTTGTTGAATTTTCATGACTCATCAAACCAATACCCATGCAGAATGTTGTTGCTTTTTATGCTTGTACGTGGATATGTACTGTCGCCCCTTGTTAAATATTGACTGGCCACTAGGGGGCATATTATTTAAATTCGAATCACCTCTACTGTTTTTCTTTTATATTTTACAAGAAATGTGAATAGAGATGGTTTTGCCATGTTGCCCAGGCTGGTCTCAAACTCCTGGGCTCAAGTAATCCATTCATCTTGGTCTCCCAAAGTGTTGGAATTACAGGACTGAGCCACTGCACCCAGCCTATTTTTCTTTAAAAATTCTCTGAGCGTCTTCTTTTGGTGTAATGACCCGGGGAACTGCACAGGCCAGCCTCAGAGCAGAGATCAGGTTTTCCCAGCATACTCCTGCTCAAGCACTGAGCATCCCACATCCCTAGAAACCCCTAAGTCCTTGGCAAACTAGGATGGCTGGACACCCTAAGAAGCAGCCCTGTGGCAGTGCAGTTCTCAGAACAACCTGGGCCAGGTGGTATCCTGAATGCATTGTGTAAAAACGTACTCCTCTTTGCATAGGAGACGAGGTAGGGATATGATGAATATCAGGGCAGGAGGATTGGCTGTCTGCTTCAGCTAGAGAAATGATAGAGATCATGGCCAGGTCCCCAGTGAAGCTGCTGGAGGGCCCAGCTCTAGGCAGGTGTGTGACTGGCCTGAGCAGGTTCAAGAGGTTCAGGGACAGACTTGGATGAAGGAGTAGAAGAGAGATCATACTGCTGAAAAACAGCTGTTGGCAATCTGGCAACTTGGTCATCTGGTGCACTGGCTGACGTCTATGTTTGTTAGCAGCAAAGACAGCTGGAGAGGTATTTAAGCTGAGATGAGAAGGATGAGAGAAGCTGCAGGCTGTGGTATCAGAAGGTGTTTTTTTTGTGGGCCCATTTAGAGGCTCTTCCTGTGTCCCAGCAAGCTCCCTACGCTTGCACACCTTTTCCCTCCCTTCCTTGTTCCCTCCCTCCCTCCTTCCTTCCTCCCGCTCACTCTTTCTTCCACTCTCTGTCAATCCCTTCCTTCCTTCCTTTCTTCCTTCTAAAATGTCCGCGGTGTACCCTCTTCCCCTTTCTGCTCTCCTCCCCCCACTCCTCCCCACTTCTTTTCATCCTCGGCCTCCTCACATTGCTGGGTTCCTCCTAACCTGGCGGTCTCAGGACAGCTGGCTTCATAACGTGGTGTTGCCTTCCTCCACAGTGAGCACTGCAACAGCAGGTGTTCCAAGATGGGAATAGATGTGCCAGTCCCTTCAGATGAGGCCTGAAAAGTGGCACAGCCTCACTTCTGTTGCATAATGTTGGTCAAAGCCATCTCACAGCCTACCCAGATTCAAGGGGAGGCGTTGCAGTCCTGCCCTGCAATGGCAGGTACGTTAAAGAGTTTGCAGTCATCTCTAGTCTTCCACACCTCATAACCCTGATGCTCTCAAAGGGTGGAACTTTCCTCTTTTCATGACTGTTTCCCAAATAATTGCTGTAGGGGAAAAACTCTAGTGCATAGTCATGTCATATCTTCCCCTCTACTGAGAATGAGCTAAAGCTTGAGGATACATTATTGGGTCCCTAGACTGAGTGAGTAGGCACGGAAACTGGGTCACTTGTATCCTCTACAGCACCCCAGGGATCTCTAGCCTTCAAATGAATGCAGAAGGCCCCATTTGGCAAGAGGCATTGAATACTCTCCAAGTTGAGTGCTAAACATGCATTTATAGTTAGAAAAAAAAAAAGTTATACCAAAATGGAATAGTGGAGAAGAGCGACCTCTGCTCTCAAGCTTCTAGTTCCGGCTCTGAGGTGTTTTTAATGGGCTCGGGAAAACATTCACCTGTCAGCTTTGTTCAGCAAATCAGAAGCTGCCACAGTATTCAAAAGGATTACCTATATATTTTCTGCTGGGTTTGATTTGCTGTGGACATCTAAGAGCTGGAGAAATGTGGACAGACATGTCAGGAGAGCAGCAGTTTATGACTGCTTCTGCTTCATGTGCTCTCTGGGGCATCCATGATGCCCACACCTCTCCTGCTTCATGATGCAAAGAAAAGGTGCCAGGAGCTGGAAGACCACAACTAGTTTTTGCTTTGTGCTTAGTACTTGATTTATATGGATTCATTTAATTTTCTACTCTTTTTACTATTTAAAGCATTTTAACAGCATGAGTGAACTTTCAGTGGAAGCCTGCTTTATATACTTTGGCAAAGACTGTGATGCAAAAGGCATTATTTTTCTTGTAAATTTAGGAAATCGCAACGTGGGATCGTGTCTTCATTGTTAATGAATGGTAGGGTTGGCAAACTGTGGTACAGGCTGATGCTCTTGTGTAAAAGTTTGACACAGATGTCCAAGTGATTTTGACCAAATAGGTTTATGTTTTCTGTCATTCTTTCCTTTTCTTTCAATCTTTTCACTAGTTTGCTTACCGACTTCCTTATTTATTCCTGCATGTCTCTTTTTTGGTCTTACACTTGCATCATCTCCATAGCTACAATTTAGCATCTGTCTTCTCAAATGACAAACTATATCTACTTTCATTTTAAAACCCTATCTTTTCATGATTTCCTTGATTTGCTTAGTTGATCATCTATTGTGAACAGCAACCTGATCTTGCCAGTTCTCCCTTCCCCTACCCAAAATAACTGTGGCCACCTTAAAAGGAATGTCAGCTACCATAGTGGCTCACACCTATAATCCCAGCACTTTGGGAGGTCGAAGCAGGAGAATCACTTCAGCCCAGGAGTTCTAGATCAGCCTGGGCAACATAGCAAGACTCCATCTCTACAAAAA
>NW_016107790.1:1326949-1329805 GCF_001604975.1 Cebus imitator | reverse complement strand
AAAAAAAAAAAAAAAAAAAAGAAAAGAAAAAATTAGCTGAGCGTGGTGGTGCACACCTGTAGTTTCAGCTACCCGAGAGGCCGAGGCAAGAGGATCGCTTGAGCCCAGGAGTGCAAGGCAGTAGCAAGCTGTGATCATGCCACTGCATTCTAGCCCAGGTGATAGAGCGAGACTCTGTCTCTAAAAATAAGTATTTTTTAAAAAGCAATGTCAGTGGTATGGTGGGGTTTTGGACTCCTGCAATAATGGCGGCGTGCCTGTGCACAGTGGGCGCTTTGTTATTTTGTGTAATGAATGCCTCTGAGTCTCAGGAGATGAGGACTGGTCCATTTTGGTGACTTTGCCATCCTTTCTATTCTTTCCATTCTCTCTGGGCTCTTCCTCCTCCTGACCTTATTCTCCTTCTTCACTTTTATCTAATTTTTCTGAATTTTCTCCACACTTCTGGTCATGAATTGCAGGGTCAGCTCTTTTTCCTTGCCCAAGAGTCTATAACATCAACTCAGTTTGAAGAAATAAAGGCAGTTTTTAAAAGAAGATACAGGCATAAGTAGAAAGAAACTTCTGTTCACTGCTGTTAGAATCCAAGTAAGTGAGGTGACTTGGGATGAAAGCAAAAGTCTGAATCATTTAGCAGGAGGAATGGAAAGAATTCAAAGCCTTATTGATTCAGGGATTACGAATTCAGAAGAAAAAAAAATATATATTCCAAATTAATTAATTAATTAACTAATTAATTTTAGAGTTGGGGGCCTTGCTCTGTTGCCTGCTGGGGTGCAGTGGTGTGATCATGGCTCACTGCCACCTTGAACTGGACTCAAGCCATCCTCCCACCTCAGCGTTCCTGAGTAGCTGGACTATTGGCACGTGCCGCTACACCAGGCTCAAATTCAGAAATATTGATTAATTAGTTGGCTCTCTCTTTATAGTCTTCAACAAAGGGTTTATTCTGCAAATGAATACCATTAAGTGGTGTAGCCTCGTAGTCATTCTTTCTCTTTTTTGTGTCCTGAGTAAATCCTTTCAGTTTGCCAATTCTTTATGTTTAGTCTAGAGTTTAGCCTTTCATTTGAGTTCAATCATTTCTTTTTCATTTCTAGTATTTATTCTTCTTCCTTAATTTGTTAATATTATTTTTTATTGTGGTAAAATATACATAATATAATTTTTTCCTGAGATGGGTTCTTGCTCTGTCACCAAGCTGGAGTGCAGTGGAGCGATCTCAGCTCACTGCAGCCTCAGCCTCCTGAGTTTAAAGGATTCTCATGCCTCAGTCTCCCAAGCAGCTGGGACTACAGGTGTCCTCCACTATGCCTGGCTAATTTTTGTCTTTTTTAGTAGAGATGGAGTTTCACCATGTTGGCCAAGCTGGTCTTGAACTCCTGACCTCAGGGAATCCGCCCTCCTTGGCCTCCCAAAGTGCTGGGATTACAGGGGTGAGCCACTACATCTGGCCTTTATTTTAATTTAATTTTTTTATGAGACAGGGTCTCCCTCTGTCACCCATGGTGGAGTGGAATGATGCCACCTCAGCTCACTGTAGCCTCTGCCTCCCAGGTTCAAGTGATTCACTTCCCTCAGCCTCTTGAGTAGCTGGGATTACAGGCATGCACTACATACCCAGCTAATTTTTGTATTTTTAGTAGAGATGGGGTTTCTCCATGTTGCCGAGGCTGGTCTTGAACTCTGACCTTAAATCATTTTCCTGTTTCAGCCTCCCAAAGTGCTGGGATTACAGGGGTAAGCTACCATGACCGGCCCCATTTAACCATTTTAAAGTGTGAAAACCATTTTAAAGTGTACATTTACAACTTTGTACAATCATCGGCACCATCTAGTTCCAAACATTTTCTTTACCCCAAAAGGAAGCACCATACCCATTAAGCAGTCACTCATTCTTTCTGCCCTTGCCCCTGGCAACCACCAATCTGCTTTCAGTCTCTATGGATTTGCCTATTCTGGATATTTCATATAAATGGAATTATACTGTGTGGCCTTCTATGTCTAGCTTCTTTCACTTACATAATGTGTTCAAGGTTCATTCATGTATAGCACATATCAGTACCTCATTCCTTTTTATAAATAATTTCCATTAGATGAATATACCACATTTTGCTGTTGATGGACAGTTGGGTTGTTTTCACCCTCTGGCTATTGTTAGTAGTGCTCCTGTGAACATTTGTGTAAAAGTTTTTATCTAAACACCTGTTTCCAATTCTTTTGGATATATTTTCAGAAGTGAAGTTGCTGGATCATATGGTGTAACCAAGGGAGGAGGTTCCACAGTAGCTGAACATTTTACATGCCTGCCAGCAATGTATGAGGGTTCCAATTGTCTGCATCCTTGTCAACACTTGTTATTTTCTGCTTTTAAAATAATTAATTAATTATTTTTTATCATAGCCCTCTTTAGTGGGTTTGGAGTGGTACATCATTGTGGTTTTAGCTTATGTTTTCCTAATGACTAATGATACTGAGCATTTGAGCATCTTTTATTGTGGTTGTTGTCCATTTGTATATCTCCTTTGGAGAAATGTCTACTCAGGCCCTTATTTTAAAATTGACTTGTTTGCCTTTTTGTTGTTGAGTTATATTGTCCTAAAATGAAGAAGCTGAAGCAAAATTAATAGAAGTAGAGAGATTAGGCCGGGCGCGGTGGCTCAAGCCTGTAATCCCAGCACTTTGGGAGGCCGAGGCGGGTGGATCATGAGGTCAAGAGATCGAGACCATCCTGGTCAATACAGTGAAACCCCGTCTCTACTAAAAATACAAAAAAATTAGCTGGGCATGGTGGCACGTGCCTGTAATCCCAGCTACTCAGGAGGCTGAGGCAGGAGAATTGCCTGAACCCAGGAG
>NW_016107790.1:1323519-1326824 GCF_001604975.1 Cebus imitator | reverse complement strand
TGAGGATTGCAACCCAGGAACATAGATTCAAGTTGCTATGAATATACACTCTGATTAGCAGCAGTTACAAGTGGATTTTCTTTCTTTCTTTCTTTCTTCCTTTCCTTGCCCCTTTCCTTTCCTTTCCTTTCCTTTCCTCTTTCCGCTTTCCTTCCCCCTTCCCCCTTCCCCCTTCCCCCTTCCCTTCCCTTTTCTTTTCTTTCCTTCTTCTTTCCTTTTTCCTTTCCTTTCCTTTCCCTTTCTTTTCCGAGACAGAGTTTCACTCTTGTTGCCCAGGCTGGAGTGCAATGGTGCCATCTCGGCTCACCGCAACCTCTGCCTCGTAGGTTCAAACGATTCTCCCGCCTCAGCCTCCAGAGTAGCTGGGATTACAGGCATGTGCCACTACACCTGGCTAATTTTGCATTTTTAGTAGAGACGGAGTTTCTTTATGTTGATCAGGCTGGTCTCCAACTCCCGACCTCAGGTGACCCACCCTCCTCGGCCTCCCAAAATGCTGGGTTTGCAGGCGTGAGCCACTGCTCCTGGCCACAAGTGGATTTTCAAAAAGAAACTAAGAGGCAAGGATTTACATTAAAAATTGTTTACCAAGAATTTACATTAAAACAACATATGCTATTGTTTGACTCTACATTGTTTTTTGTATCACAGATTCTAGGAACATAAAGATAATGGTGAGGCAGCTATCAGCAACAAAATGCCCTTAAACAATTGACCTGGATATGGGGATGAGGTGGTGGGGTTAGGGGGTGAGGCTAAAGTGGCATGACTGAAGGTTTCTCTGGGCTTGATAAACTTTGCACACTTTAGTTCAGACTGCTCTGAGCCATTTTTCTTTTATCAATTGTAGGAGTAATTTATATATTCTGGATAATAGACCTTTATCAGATTTGTGATTTGCAGACTTTTTCCTCTTACTCTATGGGTTGTCTTTCCACTTTCTTGATAGTGTTCTTCGATGCTTGAAGTTTTCTAATTTTAATGAAATCTAGTTTATCTCTTTTTTATTCATTTTGTGCTTATGTTTTTGGTGTTATGTCTAAGCAACCCTTGACAAATTTGAATGTCTTGAAAATTAACTCTATGTTTTCTTCTCAATGTTTAATAGCGCTGACTCTTACATTAAGGTCTCTGATCTATTTTGAGTTAATTTTCTTATATGATGTGAGACAAGGGTCTAGCTTCATTCTTTTACAAGTTGATATCCAATTGTCCCATTACCATTTGTTGCACAGACTGTTCTTTCACCCATTAAGTGGTCTTTGTACCTTTGTTGAAAATCAAGTGACCATATATGTGAGGGTTTACTTCTGGGCTCTCAGTTCTATTTCACTGTTCTATGTTTCTGTCCTTATACAGTACCATACTGTTTTGATTACTGTAACTTTGTAGTAAGTTTTGAAATTGGGAGATGCGAGTCTTCTAACTTTGTTTTTCTAATTAATATTTGACTAGGTAGTATGATCAGGTAGTTCACATATCAAAATGATATGAAAAGGTCTAAACTGGAAAGGTTTGCTCTCTTTCTTATTTCTGTCCAGCCTGTTTCTCTGGCTTTCTAGAGGTAATCATTTTTATTAATTTTTTCTATCCATCTATCCATTTGCAAATGTGAGCAAATATGAATTTTTAAAAATATTTCCCTTTCTATACAAAAGGTAGGATGTGGTATACTGTTTTATATCTTGGCTTTAAAAAAATTCACAGTGTTTCCTAGAGATTCTTTTCACAGCAGTTCATAGAGACTTCTTTCTTATTTTTTTTCTTTTATTCTGAACAAATTAAATCTCTCTTTTTTAAACTGCTATGTACTCTTCTATGGTAGGACCATAGACTGGCTTATTTAATAGGCCTTGTATTGTTGGACTCCTGGGTTATTTCTAGTTTTTGTTTTTTAAAAACAACAGTGACATGACGAATACGTTTGTACACATGCCGCTTCATATGTAGCGGGAGAACCTATTGGATACATTTTCAGAAATGGGATAGATGGCGCCAGTTGGCCTTTTGTAGGCACTGCATTTTTCTGCAGTGTAAGACTGCCATATTTCTCCTAGCTCTGTTGGCAGAGTGTATTTTGAACTTTTAGAATTTCACCCATCTGATAGATGGGCCATTATAGTTTTAATGTATAGAGTGTGGTTGGACATTTTTTCAGATGTTTGAATGACTTGTGTTTCCTTTTCTCTTAACCGTTTATGTGTTTTGTCCTTTTTTTTCTTTTTGAGACAGGGTCTGGCTCTCTGTCACCCAGGCTGGAGTATAGTGGCATCATGATCATGGCTCACTGCAGCCTAGACCTCTGAGACTGAAGCAATCCTCCCGCCTCAGCCTCCTGAGTAGCTGGAAACACAGGCATGCACTATCAGGCCCAGCTAATTTTGAGTACCTGAGATTACAGGCACCCACCACCATGCCCAGATAATTTTTGTATTTTTCGTAGAGATGGGATTTTACCATGTTGGCCAGGCTGGCCTGAAACTCTTGACCTCAGATATTCTGCCTGCCTCAGCCTCTCAAAATGCTGGGATCGTAGGCGTGAGCCACTGTGCCTGGCTATTTTTATATTTTGTACAGATAGGGTCTCACTATGATGGCCATGCTGGACTCAAGTTTCTGGGCTGAAGCCATCTTTCTACCTCAGCCTCCTGAAGTGCTGGGATTACAGGCATGAGCCACCTCCTCTGGCCTGTTCATTCGTCAGGTTCTTTATTTCTGTGAGTGTTTTATACATGCTGTGAGTTGCAGATATCTTTCTCTATTTTGTCATTTGCCCTTGGACCTTGCTTAAGGAACTGTTGCTGGGTAGGTAATTTTGATCCTTAAGCAGTAGACTGTCAATTTTTTGTAATGTCTGCTAGCTTTTGAATCAAGTTTCATGTGATTCATGTGACATTTTCTACTCCAAAGTCACAAAGAAATTTGGCTATTTTTCCCTCTCCTGCTTTTATGCTTTCATTTTTTACTTTGAAATCTTTTGTCTATTTGTAGTTCATCCCATATACATATAAAGCATGGGTTGAACACTTTATCTTCAGGTATTTACTAAGTGGCTTCCCAAAACCATTTATTTAAAAAACCACCTTTAGCTTTACTAATTTGAGTTTCTGGCTTTATCTTCTATTAACTTACTATATGTATTCATGAACTTTTAAATTTTATTTCTTTTCTTTCTTTTTTTTTTTCTTTTTGAGACGGAGTTTCACTCATGTTACCCAGGCTGGAGTGCAATGGCGCGATCTTGGCTCACCACAACCTCCGCCTCCTGGATTCAGGCAATTCTCCTGCCTCAGCCTCCTGAGTAG
>NW_016107790.1:1298847-1322419 GCF_001604975.1 Cebus imitator | reverse complement strand
TTTTTGAGATAGGGTCTCATTCTGTCACCAATGCTGGAGTACAGTGGCATGATTAGAGCTCACTGCAGCCTTGAGCTCCTGGGCTCAAGCAGTCCTCCTGCCTTAGCTTCCAAGTACCCGGGACTATGGACGTGTACCACCACACTTAATTAAAAACAAATTTTTTTTTTTTTTTTTAGAGGTGGAGTGTTGCCATGTTGCCCAGGCTGGTCTTGAACTCCTGGGCTCAAGTGACCCTCCTGCCTCTCAGCCTCCCAAATGCCTAGGACTATAGGTGCATCCCACCACGCCTGGCTGTTAACTTTTACTTAGAAATAATTTAGGCTTACAGAAAAGTTAGGTAAGTAGTAAACTTCATCCAACTTCTATTGATAGCATCTTACACAGCACAGTTATCAAAATGAGGAAATTAACACTGAAAACATATTATGGGCTACACTACAGACTCACTTGAATTTTGCTAGTTGTCCCACTACTGTCCTTTTTTCTGGTCCAGGATCCAGTCCACAATTCCACACCACAGTTAGTTGTTGTAGCTTCTTAGTCTCTTTCAATATGTGGCTATTCCCTTGTCTTTCCTTGTTTTTCATGACCTTGCCACTTTTGAAGAGTCACTTATTTTGTCAGATTGTAGAATGTCCCTCACCATGTGTCTACCTGATGTCTTCTCATTGTGAGACTGAAGTTGGGCATTTTTGGCTAGAATACTACAAAAGTGATCTTGCACGCTTCTCAGTACATCATGTTGGGGCATGTGATGTCGGCATGTCTCGTCATTTGCCAGATTTTTCTCTGTCAAGTTACAGTTTTCCACTTTGTAACTGGTAAATGTTTTGTGTGGAGATAATCTGAGACTATGCAAATATCCTGTTACTCAACCTACTCCCACTCACTAATTTTAGCCTCCATCCATGGTCTTTGCCTGTAACAGTTATTACTGAAATACTTGCTTAATCAGTCCATCTTTTTTTTTGAAATAAGTTTATTCCATATATATTTTGCATTAGAAATGTAAAAGTAAATTAGGGCTTTAACAAAAATCTTCTGTATTTTTAATAATGGTTATATTCTTAAATGATCTGTGTATGCTAAAATGGCTGGGTGAATCTCATTTTCTTGGTTAGCATTCAATTACTAGATCCAGGGCATCTTGGCTAATATTTATTTAAAAAAAAATTGTTTATTTTACTTTAAGTTCTGGGATACATGTGCAGAACATGCAGATTTGTTACATAGGTATACATGTGTTATGGTGGTGGTTTGCTGCACCTATCAACCTGTCAGTTAGGTTTAAGTCCTGCATGCATTAGGTTTGTCCTAATGCTCTCCCTCCTCTTGCTCTCCACCCCCGAAGGCCCCAGTGTATGACGTTTCTCTCCCTGTGTTCATGTATTCTCATTGTTCAACTCCCACTTAAGACATCTTTTTAAATATATTGATTTACTGCTTAGGAGGTGAGGAAGATTGTTCAGGGTACCTGTTACTGGACTGCAGGAAAAAGAGGTCCCTCCATAGTCTTAAAGAAGCAGATTTCTCTTGCTTGCCAAATAAGAGTTTCATTTTTAAACAGGAAGGGAATTTGCTTTTTTTCCAGTTTTTTTTTTTTTGCTAAGTATTAACCTGGCAAGTACATTTCCTAATCATGAGCCATGCTGATTAAAGCTTCCCTGGCGACTGCATAGTGCTCTTCTAATATAGGCCTGCAAGAAATTTCCCAAGTGTTAGTATAGAACTTTTGCATCTGTATTCAAAAGAGAAATTTGTCTATGCTTTTAAAGAATATTCTTCTCTGTTTTAAAATTTTAGAGTAAGGGTGGTACTGGCCTTGCAGAATAGACTAGAAAACTTAAAATCTTTTCCCATGGTCTGGACTGATTTAAATCACATAGGCGTTATTGTTTAATAGAACTTAGTGATCTCTTTGGGCCAGCTTCCTTGGCTGTTGCTCTGGTGAGTTTCCCAACAGCCCTCAAGTTCCTCTGGGTAGTGAATTTTACCTGTCAGCTCCTTCATAGCGGGATTTTCCAATTTATTGGAAGACAATTTTATAGATGTTTAAAATGATTTTGAAAGATCTTTATATCTAGAGTCACATTCATTTTCTCATGTGGTTTGGTTGTATTTCCCCCCTTTTTTCTCAATCAGTGTTTTTAGTTTTTTTGTTATTTCATCGTTTTGCTTTAATCTTCACTCTTTTCACTTCATCTTCACTTTATTTTATTTATTTATTTTTTTATTTTTTTTGAGACGGAGTTTCACTCTTGTTACCCAGGCTGGAGTGCAATGGCACGATCTCGGCTCACCGCAACCTCCGCCTCCTGGGTTCAGGCAATTCTCCTGCCTCAGCCTCCTGAGTAGCTGGGATTACAGGCACGTGCCACCATGCCCAACTAATTTTTTGTAGTTTTAGTAGAGACGGGGTTTCACCATGTTGACCAGGATGGTCTCGATCTCTTGACCTCGTGATCCACCTGCCTCGGCCTCCCAAAGTGCTGGGATTACAGGCTTGAGCCACCGCGCCTGGCCCATCTTCACTTTAATGAGAGTGTGATTTATTTGGTTTCTTTTCCTGGTTCCTTATTTCATTTGGTTTTAGTCTTATTTTTTAATAAATGCACTTACAGGCTGAAACTTCAGAGTCTGGAATGGCTCCTCCTCCTCACATCTGGTCCATCAGCAAATCCTGTTAGCCTCACCTGGGACATGCACACAGATGCTGAGAACAGAATGCCACTTCTGCACCCACCCTGGCCCAGGCTGTCTGCGTCTCTCATCTAAATCATTGTGACAGCCTCTTAATGGGCCTCCTGCCTCCAGCTGGGTCTCCTTTCAGGCTACACCCAACACAGCAGCCTGAGTGAGCCACTTCCCCTATAGAGGTTTATCCTATGTAGTACTATATCCTATGTTTATCCTATGGTATTATAATAACATACTTTTAATTTAGGAAAACTTACAGGGATCACTTTGCCTTACTTCTCAACAATTACAAGAAGAACTGTGTGTGTGTGTGTGTGTGTGTGTGTGTGTGTGTGTATGTGTGTGTGTGTGTATAGAGACAGAAAAAGAGCATGCACAATAGAGAGAGGGCACGTCACTCCAGGGACTGTGGCTCTGTGGCTCTCGTTGTGAGGGTGACAGGAGCTGCTGGAGGTTGGTTCTGAGCAGATCCTCACTCTGGCGATAGGGGTGCCCTGTCAAGGACTGGAGCCTCACCAACTCAGATCAGTCTACCTTGGAGCCTCTGTTAGGCTGCTCCTTCTGGGTCTTTTGTCCTTGGAGGCTCTGACCTGGGTCAGAACCCTGCTGTGAAGCCCTTCAAAGGCCACTCTGCTTCTAAGGTGAAGACATATTCCCTGGGCTGTTTCCCAAGCCATGTCCAGCCGTAATGCCCAGCCCAGCACATCAGAGCTCCTGCAGTGAGGTTGGGTGACAATATACTGCAAATACATAAGAAACTCATAATAAAATGCCAGCAACATGGAAATGTACTGGATGTGAATGCAGACCCTCGAGTCCCGGGGAGAAATTACAGGCCAAGATTAATTCTGTAATCAAATTCAAAAGCTTCGAAGACCAAAGGAAGATATGAAATCACATCCCATGACCTCATGAGCTCAGAAGCCACCTCCCCTGCTGTTTTTTGTGGACAGGTGTCCATGCATGATCCAGTCTGGGTTCACACAGCAGCCTTGTCCTCGCTGTGTCTGAGATGTGTCATACAGGTGTCCTTGTAAGTCCTTTGGGGGCCTCAAACACTGCTTCATCCCCACACAGCCTTCCTGGAGCTTCAGTTAGACAAATAGACAGCCTTCATCCCTACAGAGTTATCCCAGGCAGAGTAATATCAAGGACCACAGCAGAGCCCAGAAATGTCCGAGCAAAGTTTGATAATCAGGGAACAACTCCTTGCTTTGGATCTCCTATTATGCAAGAAGGCTACCTTGATTGTCTTGAATTCATGACCTCAGGATGTAGGCATCGTTGGGAATTTAACTTCTTAGGTAAAGGTTAATTTTGGTCCTAGGCATTTACCATTTTAATGTTTGTTTCTTCTCATGGCTTTGACACTCTTTAGTTTGGAATTGATGGTGGCCCTGTTAGTGAAAGGTACCCGCACTTTTCCATAATTAGGTATTGGATCCCCCAGTACTTCTGCTACAAAGTTCCAGGCTTGAGACAGTTGCTTCCAATAAATGAATACCCCCCTCAGAGGTAGACATTACCTCTGGGCAGTTGCAGACCCAAGCAGAGAACCCTGATAAGGGGAGCCCAAAGCTTGGGAAGAAGCCACAATAGCCCAGGTCTGCCTTTCCAGTTCCCTTCATGACCTTGAATGTGGCTTGGAGTCAGACCTAGGCCAAACCCTCCAACTGTGAGAAAATCAACTGCCAGGGTCCAAAGGGCCTGTAATGTGCCCATTTGCTGACAAAGCAGATCTTTTCATCACCAAGTCACTTAGGACATATCATTCCCAGAGCTACCGGTCTCTGCCAACGCCCCCAGAGCCCTTGCCTCAGCTTTCCAGGTACCCTTAAGCCAGGTGTCTGCTGCTGTGTTGTCCCAGTGGTGGTTCACTGGCACTGGCCCAGCCTCTGGGGCACTGAGGATGCCAAAGAACTCCTGTCTCTGTAGAAGCAGCTCTGTACTCGAGGATGTAGCCATCATGGATGCTAGCGGCTTCCAGAGTCACACTCCCAAAGGCTGTAGGCACAATCCTGCACATCCAGATCAAGCTCCTCTAGCAGGTGGTGGCTCCAGCCTGGCCCCAGGCTTATTTTGAACCCCTCAATGCCACTCATATGCTTTATTTCTTGGTGTCCCAGCCTGTAACACACTGTTGGGGTTTCTATCAGCAACAGCCTCCTGCCTGCTCATGTTCTGAACAAATTGAAAGTAGAATGAAGAGGAAGCCTGGGGATGAGAATGCCTCCTTGGTGGCACATGACTGCCTTTAGGGGATGTGCTTAGATGGGCTGGCCTGATGGTCAGTGTCTACTGCCCATGCCCCATACTGGTCCCCAGAGGTCGGCTGAGCTCCAACCCAGTCATGGCCACGCAGGGCAAGCTCTGGAGAGCAGAGAATATGGACTTGCTCCCAGCCAGGCCAAGAGGCAATGGTGCATGCCTTTTGTTCTTCCCATTTTTCTTTCATAGCATACTTTTTTTGGCATAATATTTTTCTGTCCCATCCCTGCAATTTACTCAAATACTAGCATGGGCAGTGGTAGGCATGACAATAATAATAATGACTATAATTTCCTGTACACTCACTGTGCCGAGCTGTGTACTAACCTGTGTGCACCCTTGTAACCATCCCAGGACAACTGTCCTGTTGTGCCAGAACAAACTGGGGCACACAGAGGTGGTGCGAGCCTTCTTGGCCAGTGGCGAAAGTCAGTGAAACATTGTCCAAAGGGGCATGGACAACAGTTTTTGCAGCTACATAGGAAATCTGCAGTGAGGCACTCTGGTTTGTGGCTGTCAGGGCCTTAGAAAGTTCTGCTGGAGTTGAGTTCATGGGTGGTTAGGCTGCAGCTGAGAGCTTGCCTGCTTTAAACATGCAGCACGAGTGTATTTAACATGTGCTTAACCTGCAGCTCTGGGTAGAAGGAATGCTGGGACTTAATATTTAAGAACAACTTGATTATATCGCCATAGAAGCCCAGATGTCGTTTTGTAGATATGCTTGTGTGTATGTGTATGTGTATTTAATGTGTTTATTTTCCCTGGCTAGCATAATTCTTCCTGGGACCTTTACCCTTTGATCTGAACTGGAAAAAATGTTACCATTTTAAGATCTCTTAAAACATGTCTTTGGATTTATCATCTGTACAGATGGAAATTCACATAATAGTTCTATTCTTAACAGAAGAAAAACAGGAAAAGAAAATAAATTTCTTGCTGCTTGGAATGATAAACAAGGAGAAGCATATGCTATATATCCTGGCAATAGAAATTCAAGGTTGGAAATAATTCCTGTCCTCCTGAGCCTGCCTTCAGCCTCCCTGAGGAGTGCAGTGACTGAAATTTTCTACTAATTGTAGCCATAATTTTAGCACGCAATTAAACACATGATTTCCTTCCCAGCTGATGTTTTTTTGGTTAGTCTGACATGGATGAGGCAAAAGCTCTGTAGATTTGAATGGCCACTGTAAGCTGATAGGAGGTCAAAGAAAGTCATTATTTGAGTACCTTTGGCTACCCAGTAGGATCTAGATTAATCTTGCTTATAAACATGGCCAATGGCTTGGGTGCTTCTAATACAATTTCCAGTGTTACTGTCTGTAGGCCAAATAAAGCTGCCTGTTGGCATGCTCGTTTTGCTGAGTCCTTCCAAAGGACCACTGGTAGAAAAGACTCAAGAGATGGAATTTGTGAGGTCGTGGTGGCAGGAACAGAGACTCATGGTGGTCACCCAGGTTGCAGAAGAACCTCAGGGTGTGAGACCTGCCTGTGTCCCCGCAGGCCCAAGAGCAGCGCCTTCCATGGAGGGAGATGGAGGGCTTTATTGCATACAGTGCAAACATGGCCTTCCAGAATGCTCTGTGTTTGCCTTCCCACAATGTACAGTCCCGGTAACCCACATTCTTTCCCATCCTTGGTGTTACCAGACCATTTATTTCTAGCCAATTCCGTTGGGCATGTGGCAGCATCTGTGCTGTTTAATCCTGCATTTCCATCCCTCCTTACAGGGCTGGCAAGCTTTTCCTGTATTGACTGGCTGATCCTCCTCCCAGTCAACCTCCTTCTCCAGTGTGACCCAGGTTTTGTATCATGCTGATCTAGGTGTGTGATGTGCTTTGGCTGTGCCCCCACCCAAATCTCACCTTGAATTGTAGCTCTCACAATTCCCATGCTTTGTGGGAGGAACCTGGTGGGAGGTAATTGAATCATGAAGGTGGGTCTTTCCTGTGCTGTTCTCATGTTAGTGAATAAGTCTCACAAGATCTGATGGTTTTGAAAACAGGAGTTTCCCTGCACAAGCTCTCTCTCTTTTTGCCTGTTGCCATCCATGTAAGATCTGACTTGCTTCTCTTTGCTTTCTGCCATGATTGTAAAGCCTTCCCAGCCATGAGGAAGTGTAAGTCCATTAAACCTCTTTCTTTCGTAAGTTGCCCAGTCTTGGGTATGTCTTTATTAGCAGCGTGAAAATGAACTAATACAGTGTGCTTTTGGATAGAGTAATCTGGGGTCTCCATCTTTGATAACTGTTTGGATTGCTTTTTCAGATGGCAAGTTTGGGGCCTACATGCAGGTGCACATTCAGAACGATGGGCCTGTGACCATAGAGCTGGAATCGCCGGCTCCTGGCACTGCCACCTCTGACCCAAAGCAGGTAAGCCTGGAATCTGGTGCCTGGTTCTGTCCGTTGGGTGCCTGTAACATCTCTTTAGTCCCTGGAACAGTCCTCGGTCTGAGGAAATACATCATTCACGTAACCTATTTATTTTAATACCTGCCCTCCCAAGAATTGTGTTTACAATGTACTCCTGCGTACTGTGGTGAGTGCCTTCTCCTGCCTTTGAATTCCAAAGGACATGTCCTGTGCAGAGCCACGTTCTTCCTCTGGGCTTCTCTTTCCCTATCCAGGTACCATGGTGCCCACCTGCCCCTGGGTGGCAACAGAGCAATGGCCCTAGATTGGCTTGGTAACCCATTCCAAATGGTTACCTGAAGTGGGTTTGGTCCCAGGTGTGGGTAGATGTAAATCCTCATTTTTCTAGAGCAACGTCTGACCTGGGTTTGCTGCCAATTTGTAAGCTTTCATAAAGAAAAGGAATTAAAGTAGAGAAAGGAAATGTGTAATAGTCCTTGGAACCCATGTAGTCTCACAGATGCTTAGCACACTTGTAAATGCTTAATTAATGTACTCACTGGATAGAGACACGTAGGGCCTGGCAGGCTGTGACGGGCAATGATGCAGTGGTAAGGGGGCAGCACGATAGAAACTTGAAGCTGGGCACCTGTTCAAAGCCAAGTTGTTTCAAAACCAACCTGTTTAAAGACAGGGTCTTGCTCTGTCACCTAGGCTGGAGTGCAGTGGGGCAATCATGGCTCACTGGAGCCTGGACCTCCCAGTCTCAAGTGATCCTCCTGCTTCAGTCTCCTGAGTAGCTGGGACTATAGGGATCTGCCACCATGCTGGGCCCAAATTTGAATTTTTGTAGAGAGGAGGTTTCACTGTGTTGCCTAGGCTGGTCTTGAACTCCTAGGCTCAAGTGATCCACTAGGTAGGGCCTTGGCCTCCCAAAGTGCTGAGATCACAGGCAAGAGTCACCATGCCTGGCCAAAGCCAGATATTTTAAGTTGAATGTAATCTTTTCTTTTTGTTTCTGTATTATTTCATTCTTGTACTGCTATAAAGAAATATCCGAGACTGGGTGATTTATAAAGAAAAGAGGTTTAATTGGCTCATCATTCTGCAGGCTATATAGGAAGGATGGCTGCAGAGGCCTCAGGAAACTTAGAATCATGGTGGAAGGTGAAGGGGAAGCAGGCACATCTTCACATGGCCAAAGCTGAAGGAAGAGAGAGCAGAGGGAGTTACTACACACTTTTGCACAACCAGATCTCATGAGAACTCACTGTCACATGAACAGCAAGGGGGAAGTCTACCCTCATGATCTAGTCACCTACCACCAGGCCCCTCCTCCAATGCTGGGGATTCCAATTCGACATTAGATTTGGGTGGAGACACAAATCCAACCATAGCAGTTTCTGACTCTCTTTGTATTGAGGAACATGTCTGATGCAGTACGCTAGACTTCAGCGGTAGTAACTGAGGGTCCTGGAATTACTAATGACATTAAAAAAAATCACAAATGGCGGGGCGCGGTGGCTCACGCCTGTAATCCCAGCACTTTGGGAGGCCGAGGCGGGTGGATCACGAGGTCAAGAGATTGAGACCATCCTGGTCAACACGGTAAAACCCCATCTCTACTAAAAAAACTACAAAAAATTAGCTGGGCATGGTGGTGCGTGCCTGTAATCCCAGCTACTCAAGAGGCTGAGGCAGGAGAATTGCCTGAACCCAGGAGGCGGAGGTTGCGGTGAGCTGAGATCGCACCATTGCACTCCAGCCTGGGTAACAAGAGCGAAACTCCGTCTCAAAAAAAAAAAAAAAAAAAAAATCACAAATGAAAAGTCCACCTGAAAATGTAAGCATTTTATTTTGAAATAATTTGAGACTTACAGAAAAGTTGAATAAAAGAGTTTTCATATACTTTTTTATCCAGCTGCCTCCAATTTCAATGTCTTACATGACCATAACACGATGACCAAGACTTTGAAATTAATGTTGATACAGTACTATTACATTAACTACATTGCAAACCTTATTTGAAGTTCACTAGGTTTCTTAAATGTCCTTCTTCTGCTCCAGGATAATGCAGGATTCCACACTGCATTTAATTGTCACTTCTGCTTAGTCTTCTACAATCTGTGACTGTTCCTCAGCCTTATCTTTTGTGACATTCACACTTTTCAAGAGCACTAATCTACTATTTTGTAGAATTTTCTCACATCGGGTTTTCTATGATTATATTGAGGTGTAGTGTATGTTGATAGGAATAGGAAATAGCACAAAAGTGATCTTGTTCCCTTCGTGGTGCATCCTACCAGGAGGTATGTGGTATTAATTTGTCTTATTACTGGTCATACCAGCCTTATCACTTGGTTAAGGTGAAGTCTACCAGATGTCTCCATGTTAGATGAAGTTCTAACCTCTCTCCCCTTGTCTGTCCCTGGCTCATTCACAGCAGACAGCTTTCTTTTGGCTTTGCAGGAAAATAAGCTAGCAGATGGCATTGACCCTGCTTCTCCATCCCCCTCCTACCACCGTGGTAGCAGAGCTGCCGTTTCCTGGGCTCAGGCCAGCCTCTCCCCTGGGCCAAGATCACCTACATAATTTGAGAGGCCCAGTGTAAAATGAAAATGTGGGGCCCCTTGTTCAAAAATTATTAAGAATTTCAAGATGGTGACAACAGGGTATAAAACCAAAGGTGGGGCCCCTCTGAAGATGGTGCCCTGTCTGACTGATGGGTTGCTTGGCTGTGGGGCTAGACCAGCTTGGGCTTTGGAGCTGTCCCCTCCTACCTCCTCAGCAGCTTCACAGAAGCCCTCTGTCTTCTTGTCGGGTCAGTCTGCCTCTCACGGTCATCCATCTTACCCCATTGGCTTTTAAATATGCCCAAATGTCTCCAGTTGAGAAATGCCTCCATTTCCTCCCTTCTGCTCTGCCTCAGCGTCCTTGGGTCTGTAAAGGCTCTTGCTGAGGGTACCAGTGACCTCACATTGCTTTATTTCGTGCCCATTTTTCAGAACCCCTTTCTTGCCACTGCTGCACACTTGCCCCTGGAAGTGGCTGGAGTCTTGTTTTCCAGAATGCCATTCTCTCTGGGTATTCCTTTTGCCTCTGGCTACCCCCTCTGGTTTTGTTTGATCTTTGTTCCATAGTTTTGATTTATTATTCTGCTTTAACTCTATCTGGAGAAAAATTTTAGTCTTTTTTTCATTCTAAATATTTTTCTGGAAATGGTAGAATAATACATTTTGCCTTTAGAATCTTCAGCTTTCTTTCAACCAGTACCCCTTCTTTTTTAGGTCAAAGGGTATAAAGATGCAGTTATTTCACATGAGTAAGCCTCGAGACCTAATGTACACCACGATGACTGCAGTCAGTAGTATCATATTGTGCACTGGGAATGTGCTAAGGGAGTAAATTTAGGAATTCTCAGCAAGCACAGAATAAAGGACGGTAACTGTGTGAGATGCTAGACTGTAATTTACTTGACTGTAGTAATCACTTCACTGTGTGTGTAGATCAAAGCATCATGTTGTACATCTTGTTCCATAAACTCCCCTCCCTAAATCAAAAAATCCTCAAGTAGGCATTTTTTTAAACTTCTAATGAGCCATGTTAACTTATAAGGATAAAAAAGACTTTTATTTCTGAATCCTTTAGGAGTTTTCTCTTCAAATACACGAATTGTCTTGCATCAATTTCATTTACGTGGACTAGTTGCCTGACCCCCAGAAGCCTCAGACCCTGCACGTTGCATTGCGCTCTGCCCTCAGCTGTCCAGTAGGTGGCGGCGGATAGGCGCGGAAGGGGCCCGCTTTAGGTTGGTGCTGGCCGGTGCCTGGGGCTTCTCTCCGCCTTTTCTTCTCAATTAGGAGGAGCTTCCTTCCTCTTGGATCAAATAGCTAATTTGCTTGCTTTTGTGTTGACAGGAAGAGCACAGCCAAATTCTTTTTACTGATAGATAAACATGTGTTTCTATCAATTAAGCTTTTAATTCTGTGTTTTATTTTTCTGTTATATTCCAGTCAGTAATGAAAACTGCTACAATTACATTACAGAAAAATGGTTCTTTTGGCAGATTTCAACATTATACAAAAATGATTGTTTTAGCAGGTTCTTTTAAAATATAAATAAGTTCTTTGAGCAAATGAACAATGTATGTGTGTGTGTATATGGATGTATGTGTGTATATGTGTGCATATGTATGTGTGCATATGTGTATGTGTGTGTATACGTGTGTGTTTGTGTATGTGTGTGCCCATGTGTATGTGCATGTGGGTGTGTCTGTGTATGCATTCGTGTGTTAGGTAAGCATCAAGTGTCATTTTGGTATGTGATGGTGTGCCAGGCACTGTGAGGAAGAGAAGGAACTGCTGCTGCCCAACCTGTGCAGCTGGGGATCGATTTTGGGCAACATAAACCTGAAGGGTTAATGACAGTGAAAGGGGTGGACAGCATAAGACAACTTAGGAAAGGTCACAAGACCATGCAGTTCATGCTCCTCCTTAGAACTCTTCAATGCCTTCCAAGTGCATTTTGCCGGAGCCTTGCACTCCTTGCTGTCATTTCCCAGGGCCTGAGTGACCAGGTGTCCGTGGCCCTCTCTTGCTCTGTGGCTGTCTTTCCCTCTATCCCTATGCTTCACCTACTGCATCTGCTGCCGCCTCCTCTGCCTTGCTGAGAAGAAAGTCAAGCTCTTTCTTACCTCGGAGCTCTTGTCTCAATTCCAGGGTCTCCTCCTTCTCTAAGATTCTGTGACCCCTGTAGTTCCTAGGAAGCCCCATCAGCTACACCGCCCTGTTGGTGTGATGGTTTATTTTACAGACTTCACACCATCTGCTATCATGGTCCACACCACTTGTAAAACTCAAGCTCCCTGAGTGTCATTCACTGCCCTGTCCCAGGAGGTGTGTGTGGGTGGGAGGGGTGGTGTTTGTTTAGCAGTGGTGCTCACAGCTGGTGGGCTGTGGTGTCTGTGAATGTCCCAAGTTCAGAAAAGGCCATTGCCACTGCTGTTGCTGCTCAGCCGGGTGGGCCTCCCGGGGACTGGAGGTTTTAGCTGACTTTTAAGTATTTGGAAAGTAGAAGGGATTCCCAATTGCTGTTTTCAAATTTCTACTTCAAATAGGGGTAGATTCTTATTTTCAAGAGTCTCAGAGTTCTACTTATGTGATGCAGTTACTGCTGGTGAAGACCGGGCTGGTAAAGGTAACCAGCAGTTTGCCTTACTTAACTGGACTGCTGCTTGTTTGCAGAACTGGCTGCTGCAGCATCTGCATGTTTTCTGTGCAGCACACCCATCACATTATAGGCTGTTGTGTGGGTTTCATACTCTGTCCTGGCAGTGAGAAGTTAGTTGGAAGGACAGCATTACATTCTTGCTCCAAAGGACATATTTCCAAAGGGAACAGGACATGGAAGCAGCAGCAGAACCAACTGACAGCTGTTTTTCTGTTGCATTTTTTTTTTTTTACAGGAGAACACGATTCTGGTAGGCACATCCTGATTATTATTGCCTAGTGTACAATTGCTGGTGCATGAGCTCTTACGTTGGTGGCTAGATATTGGGAGATTTTAATACCCTGGCCTGACATTTCTATGGTAGAAGTTTATATTTTCTTGTTTTAATCTTAAGTGCCCTTCCCCTGAGTAGGGCTTGTTTTTCTGAGCCTCACATGGATGGGGGAGCAGAAGGAGTTTTACTTGGTAAGGGGGAACATCTGGTAATTGAAGGACTCTTCCGTGGGGACTAGGGCCCACCTAGGTCATAGCATTGCCATTAATTATTTACATTCTCATTTATTTAGTGCCACTGAAGATATTATTAAATGGAAATGCTTAAAGGAGCTAAAAAAAATGAACTTTCAAATATACATATTTGAATTAACTGACGTGTTTATTGACACATCACTGGGATGAGTTGGCTAGCGAAACATGGTGCCTTTAATTTTACAGAGCCATTAATTTTATGCTCCTCTGAGTATCACCATTTCTTGTCCATAATTTTCTCTGTATAATTTTGTTATCAGCAAGCATTCACCCCTGTGCCTAGACCTTGGAATGTTAAGATTGTGACATTCATGGCTTCTGTAGGATCTGAAAGAAATATGTAGGGTAAGAGGGTGTGGGGGAAAATAATTCCACTAAGTTTCATTTATTTATACTTCCAGTGACAGGGGCAGCCTTTTCATTACCTGCTGTGGAATCCAGAGGTGAAATGAAGGACACAGGAGCACACAGGTGGCTTGCTTCTACCAGGCGGCCCCATCATAGGTAGACAGAGGGGGACTCTCATTTGCTACATACTTCAGTTTGGGGGACAAATCAAATGAGAAGTATTCTGAATATGAGGAAGAATTATGTTGTTGCTAATAACTTTGCCTCTCTTCGTGGAAGAACAGTTATTTAAATGTATCCATTTAACTCTGTTTTTAGGCTTGAATTCTAGATTCTACCTCTCTAATTGCGGTTGGTTTCAGCTTCAGTGTTCACATGGCCTGAACCAAGCTCAAGTTGTTAACTTGCTGCAGGAGTATGTTTTAAAGTTGGGTTGCCAAGATGGTAGCCAGATCCTGTCAATTACTCCAGTCATATTAGTTCATTTTGTCATATTAACTTATTGAACAAATGTTGACCGAGAGTCCAGCTTTGTTTATGCTGAAGTGTCACCAAAACGGAAGTGGCAACTCAGCAAAACTTCCTCATTACAGAGTTGTTGTTGCTGTTGTGCAGGCTTTGTCAGTGACACTGACTTCTGGGACCTAGGCCGCTGCGTGGAAGGCCTCTTATCAGGGCTAGGCTGCCATCTGGCCAGACTTCTCACCACACATGGAATCACACCTGGTTTTTTGATCCTTTCTGTCTGAACACCTGCTTTCTATGAATTATGAGATCAGCTCAACCATCTGGGGAGTGAGTTGGGTGTAGAGGTGGGTGGGCTTCTGGCCTCACGCCTGGTCAGAATTTATCCTGAGCCCTTGTCAGTGCCTGCGGGAATGCCTGCCTATTACGTGAGTATTTGGTATGGAAGGGTGGAAGCTTAGTAGATGTTTTTCTTCCTAGTGGAGAGCTGCAAGGGATCACTTTTATCATTTTAATTTGTTTCCAAATAGATGGTTGTCCTAAGTCAGCTCATGTGGACTTAAAGAGAAGACTTTATAAGGCTGGCATGACTGTCTCTCTGTTGGGGACTCACTGATGAGTTGATTAATCAATTAACTTTCACCTTACCATCTTAAATCCATAGCACAGGTTAAGGAAATTGCAAAGATTGGAAAGAGTTTTTTGTCTGCTATTGGAGTATGGCTGGTAAATTAAAAACTGGATCTGTTTCTCTTCCACCATTGACACGTAAGACATTTCTAATCTCCAACCAGAACAAAACATCTGTTTTGCTTTAAAACAATCTCTCAGGACACTAATGGAGCAGTGCCTTTAAAGCTTAAGGGCTTTATTTGTTTGTTCCTGTATATGTGTTTTGGGCAGATTCCTAGTTATTTTAATCTTATAGTCTCATTTGTGTGTGTGTGTTAAAAAAACAAATTCTTTACCTTACTGACTTGACCTACCAAAGATTAACAGCATCCTTTTTATTCTCAATGGAGAGAGGTAGAGTTTTTCCTTCCATGGATTTATTTTACTAAACATTGTACATAGCAATAATTTAGTTATACAGACTCAATATTTTAATTGGGAATTCAATCATAGAAAAATATTCTTCTAGTCAGTGGTGTTTTGTAGAAAACCTTGCCCAAACATTTGCATTAGTAATGGAGAGAGAAGAATGATCTGGAAGTGATAGAAATCTAAAAAAATGCAGCTCTTGCTATAATTTTTTAAAAGGTAGATAAAACATTCATCTACACAGAGATATTTGCCAACATGCTACAGTATAGGTATAGTCTGTAATGACTGATTAGGTAGTTACCTTTTTAAATCTTAGTCTCAGAGAAGGTTAGGATGGGCCAGGTATGAACTGAATCAAGTAGACTCTTAGGGGTTCACAGACTGGTCTGAGCTTATCCCACAAGTTTTGTGTGTGTGTATGTATGTGCCTTTTGCTGGGAGAAAGGGGCCCAGGGCTTTTGTCACATTCTCCGGAGGTCCCAAGAAGTGAAGATGCTGGTGAACTGGGGGCTGTTGTGTGCAGAGATTATATATTCTTTCTCTACCAAAGTAGCTCAGGGCCTTGTGGTATACAAATGGCAGAATGAGGACCACTGGCATCAAGCCACCCAGGGTGCTTACTAAAATTCAGAGTCCTGGGCCCACCCAGGTTTTTTGAACCAGAGTTCCTGGTGTGTTTGGTTGTGGGGGGCAGAAGAGTAGCCGTTTTATGTTTCTAACCAGGTCTTTGTGTGCTCCGAAGCACACTGTTATTTGAGAACTACTGGAACAGAGAGAATCAGGCCTTGCCATGATCATCTGCTCCAGGGACTGGTTTCTTCTGGACCACCCTGCCCTCCCTTCCCTACTCCCAACTGTCTAAAAATACTTTACAACCTATGCTACTGCAGCTGCCAGGAAGCAAGATGGCTAGGCTTGATTATTGAGGTCATATGTGAGACTGTTCTTATTCATCAACAAGCCCTCAGTCACCCAACACCCCCTCCCCCCGCCACACAGGCAGTGATGAAAATGTTCCCACAGCGTGGTGCCTTCTCAACACAATTACAGATGTGTGAGGGAAAAGCCGATGCAGCAACAACAGCTCAATATGTTAGTGATTGATGATTGGCCGCTCTACTGGGTGACACTGAGGCATGTGGCGGGGGAATAACTTTTTTCCTAAGAGAGAGTAGCCCAACATGTGGATTGCTCAATGGCTGGGCAAGATTGCAGCGGTGTTGCCTCTTTAAGACTTGTAGTTCAAAAGTAATTTATAGTTTTCTTGGCTTTCTGAGTGCCAGACATGGAATGCCTTACTCATCTGTCGAAGTGTTAATGGAGCTAGAATAAAAACCCAGGATGATCGACATTTTAGCCTCTGCATGGAAATTATAATTTAATGAAATGCATGAATGTGGAAGCTTCGATGGGCAGTTGGCTGATCATTTACGTTTAAACACGCATGGGAAATTGTTAAGGGCTCATATTTTATGGTGTATTATTACCTATTCAGTTCATGGTAAAAGTTTTTCACAGTGAATGGTAGACTAGTTTCCTGGAGATTATTTACTGTTTCATGAATAAGAATCACATTTTTTGTGTGTCTCTGCTCATCCACCTGAAATGAACTCCTTCCCTGTCTCTACCTGCGGACATCATCCCCATCTTTTAAGGTCCATTTCAGATAGGTAACTCTTCACTCATGATGCTTACCTCAGTGCCCATCCAGGCGAGGTTTTCCTTCCTGCCTTTGACTCCCCACCACATGGTGTGGCAAGGATTTCATAGTGGTAATGCCCTTGAATAAAAGCTCTTGCTCATTCGTTTGTTAGTTTGTTTGCTTGTTCATTTATCCACTTGTCCATCCACCCCTATGCCAATCCATCTGCCTACCCATCTATCCATCCATCCATCCATCCAACCATCTGTCCATCCATCCATCCATCCATCCATCCATCATCTATCCACTCACCTGTCCACTACCTACTCATCTTATACATTCATCCAGCAAATTGTTATTGGATGCTTGCTCTGTGCTGACCCTGCATGTAGGTCCAGCACTGAACCAACGTTGTACCTTCATGAAGCTTCCATTCTAGTAGGGAAACAAACAAAAACAAGTATAATTTAAATTCTGATGATATAAAGAAATCAAACAGGGTTAGGTGTAGGGAATGCTGTTGGGTAGAGGTCTCCTTAGGCACAAGCACTAGGGAAGGATTCTGAGATAAGAGGGAGCCAGTGAAGACTGAAGGATGCATGTGCCAGACAGACGGGTCAGCAGATGCAGAGCTCTAGGGTGACTGGTGGAAGAAAAGCCAGTGTGGCTGGAGCTTGGAGGGTGACAGGGAGAGGGGCAAGACCTGAGGCCAGAGCTTTGACCTGGGCTTGATGGAAGAAGGCCTCATGGGCCAAGGTAAGGAATTTGGCTTTTATTTTTAGTAAGCCAAAGACTTATTAGAATGTTGAGAGCGCTGACATGTGTTTGCAGAGATGGATGAGACTGGGTTTAGTGTAGGCTCGGGACGGGGATGTGTGGCCTGCGACAGGGTGGCAGAGAGGACATTTAGGAGCTGTGGAAAGATTCTAGATACACTTTGGAGGCCCTCAACCACTCTCGTGTTCTGCCTTCCACAGCAGAGCATTTCTGTAAGTGACTCATGTGGTTCTTTCATACTGTGGCTTGAGCATTAGGGGGTAATACTGTAAAGTCCAGCCTCCCACGGTTCACTGCAAGAATGACCCCATTCTTGCCTCTAAGGCTGGCATGATGGAGGGATTCCGTGGCACGAGTTTCTATGATGACATCAGACATCGGACATCAAGGAGTGGGATACTCACCCCTGGTTCCTAGGGATCCTTGGGCACAGTCTGCACACAAAAGCCAGAACTTGTTTGATGGTTTCTTTTTTTTTAAAAAAAAAGCAAGCAAGTTCAGGGAAGCAGGCTCCTTTCTCCAGGTCAACATGAAGCCAGATGTTTCACTGTTGCCCAGTTTTTTACCCAAATACAAAAACATTAATTATAAAAAGACACTGTAAAAAGCCTAAGAAACATGTATATTGAATTTGATTTATGTATACTATTGTAGCTAATATTTTCAGGGAAATTTCTAAATGTCAGTCATAGGAGCTTGTCAGAAAAAGAAAGATTTATTTTTGGGAAAATATATTTCCTGGTGTTCATTGATCTTGGAAATTATGGAAAGTCATTGTCAGAAGGGAGGCAGCTGCTCCAGAGGCAGAGCTGAAGTCAGGACTGGAGGAGGCTGTCCTGCTGTGGGCTGCAGGGTGCCTCTCGCTGCTGGCTGGTCAGGAGTCTTGCGGCAGCCACTTTATACCTCACTAGCTCCACCATTGCAGTTATTTTTGTCAATATGAGACACAAAAGAATAGCATGTCTATGAATATTCTTCACATAAAATATATTCCTTTGACTATTTTCCATAAAATGTGAAGTCAATTTCTTTTTCTATTTTTAATCATGAAAGTGAAGCCCGGAAGCCTCAATTTCTGTGTAATGGAAAGATCTAAGTTTGTGGCCTTGTTTCCATTTTCCGTTTCTCCTGCTAAGTCAGGAACACGATACTCACATAATATCCCCCAGGCTGTGGCTCTGTTCAGGAATTGCATTGCTGTTTGACTGCAGAGGGAGGGCAGAGGCTATTATTAACCATTCATGTCATTGGTGGGTCATGAAACCTTCAGGGGATAAGGACATGTTCTATAAAATTTAGTTTTGAAATCCAGACCAGATCTTTTACTCTGAGGATTTTTTTTTTTTTTTAAGTTTCATGTTGTCCCTTTGTCCCCTTCATTTTCTCTTGGGAAGAGTCTCTTATTATTATAATTACTATTAAAAAAAATTCCAAGCAAGCAAGCAGTGTATTAACTGGAAAGTAACAATTTAGAAATGTTATTATTTTTAAGTTAAACATGATTTATTTACTTAGTAAGTGTGTAGTTTTATTCTTTATATATATATATTTATTGCATTTTAGGTTCTGGGGTACATGTAAAGAACATGCAAGATTGTTGCATAGGTACATACATGGCAATGTGGTTTGCTGCCTCCATCCCCATCACCTATATCTGGCATTTCTCCCAGAAATGTTATTTTTTAATAGTAAGCTTTTATAGTATTCCTAGGTAGAAAAGTATTTTTATAGAAACAGTTATTTTCCTATCTTTTTTCTCATGAGTTCATAAAATAGCATTTTATGTCAATTTTTATTATACCTAATACATAAAATCAGTATTCTTTTAAGAATTTAGAAGTTAAAGATACACTAAAAATATTTTCAACAATAATGCTCATTCTCAGAGGTAGCGCTGTTGATAGTTCTATGTATTAACTTCCAGACTTAATAAAAATATGTTTACCTTCATTTACACATGGTGTCTCTGGGTGCATGTATATCAGAAGAGTTTTTAAAATTGTGTTAAATCATACATAACCTAAAATTTTTAGGTATACAGTTTTGTGGCATTAGTATATTTGTGTTGTTGTACAACCATTATTATCACCATCTAGCTACAGAATTTTTTTTTTCTTTTTTGAGATGGAGTCTTGCTCTGTTGCCTAGGCTGGAGTACAGTGGTGTGATCGGCTCTCTGCAGCCTCCACTTCCCAGGTTTAAACAATTCTCCTGCCTCAGTCTCCTTAGTTGCTAGGACTACAGGAGCACACCACCATGCCTGGCTAATTTTTGTATTTTTAGTAGAGATGAGATTTCACCATGTTGGCCAGGCTGGTCTTGAACTCCTGACCTCAAGTGATCTGCCTGCCTCGGCCTCCCAAAGTGCTGGGATTACAGGTGTGAGCCCTGCCTATCTACAGAATTCTTTTCATCTTACAAAACTGAAACATCACCCTTAAATAGTAATTCCTGATTCTCTTCTTCCTTCAGCTGCTGGCAATGACCACTCTATAATACTTTCTGCCTTTTGAATTTGATCACTCTGAGTATCATATGAATGGAATTATATGGTATTTGTCCTTTTGTGACTGGCTTAGATCACTTAGCATAATTTTTTCAAGGTTCATCCATGTTGAGCCTTATGTTCACAGCACGTGTCAGAGTTTTCTTTTTATGGCCACAGAAGATTCTCTCTCTCTCTTTTTTTTTTTTGAGATGGAGTCTCTCTTTGTTGCCCATGCTGGAGTGCAATGGTGTGGTCTTGGCTCACTACAACCTCCACCTCCTGGGTTCAAGCGATTCTCGTGCCCCAGCCTCCCAAGTAGATGGGATTACAGGCACCCGCCATCATGCCTGGCTAATTTTTGTATTTTTAGGAGAGACAGGGTTTCACCATGTTGGTCAGGCTGGTCTTGAACTCCTGACCTTGTGACCCGCCCACCTCGGCCTCCCAAAGTGCTGGGATTACAGGCGTGAGCCACTGCTTCTGGCCTAATTCACTTGTCTGTATATACCACATTTTGTCTATCCATTCATCCATCCATGCACACTTAGGTTGTTTCCACTTTTTAGTTATTTGGAATAGTGCTGCTGTTAACACTGGTGTACAAATATCTCTTCAAGACCCTGCTTTTAATTCTTTTGGTTAAATATGTAGGTACATGTTGTGGATCATATGGTAGTTCTTTGTTTAATTTTTTGAGAAACCACACTATATGTTTTCCATAGTGTCTGTACCATTTTACATTCCTACCAGCAATGTACAAGGGTTCTATTTCCCCATATCCTCACCAGTGTTTGCTATCGTGTGTGTGTTTTCTGATACTGGTCATCCTGATAAGTGTGAAGCGTATCTCATTGTGGTTTTGATTTACATTTCTCTAATGATTAGTGATGTTGAGCATCTTTTCATGTGCTTATTGATCATTGGTATATCTTCTTTTTTTTTTGAGGCAGAGTTTCACTATCATTGCCCAGGCTGGAGTGCAACGGCACAATCTTGCTTCACTGCAACCTCCGCCTCCTGGGTTCAAGTGATTCTCCTGCCTCAGCTTCCTGAGTAGCTGGGATTACAGGCAAGCGGCCATTTGTATATCTTCTTTGGAGATCTGTCTATTTCAGTTCTTTGCCCAGTTTTGAATTGTTTTTTTTTTTTAATTGTTGAATTGCAGGAGTTCTTTATGTATTCTGTATATTAATTTCTTATCAGACAGAAATTTCTTATTTTTCATTTCTCTGAAGATGAAATCTGCAAATATTTTCTCTCATTCTGTGGATTGCCTTTTCACTTTGTTGTTGGTGGTGTGTATTTGTTTATTTGAGACAGAGTTTTGCTCTTGTTGCCCAGGGTCCATGCTGGAGTGCAATGATGTGATTTCAGCTCATCACAACCTCTGCCTCCCAGTTCAAGCTATTCTCCTGCCTGAGCCTCCCATGTAGCTGGGATTACAGTCATGCACCACCATGCCTGGCTAGGTGGTATTTTTTGATGTACAAAAGTTTTTAATTCTGATAAAATCCAGTTTGTCTATTTTTTCTTTTGTTGCCTGTGCTTTTGATATTATATCCAAGAAACCATTGCCAAATCTAAATCATGAAGCTTTTTCTTTGTGTTTTCTTCTAAGAGTTTTATAGTTTTAGCTTTTACATTTAGATATTTGATCCATTTTGAGTTAGTTTTAGTATGTGGTATAAAGTGTGTGATATTTTTACTTGCAGACTGGTTGCGAGAACAGTATTAGAGACTTTATTTTCTGAAATCACTTGAGAGTAAGTTGTCGGCATGATGCCTTCTCAACCCTGAACTTATTAATATATCTCCTGCAAATAGGGACATTCTCTTGTAGAAGCCCCAAAACAGCCATCAAAATCAGAAAATTAGCATTGACATTTTACTAGCAGCCATCTTCAGACGCCATTCATAATTTACCAGTTATCTCAAGAAGGTTTTTTTTTTTTTTTTTTAATTATCATTAAGTTTATTTTATTGTCTCAAGCTCCGCTGAACTCTGGATCCAGGCTGTGTCAATAGGGTAGTGTGATGCCTCCTGTACCTATCTCTGCCTCCTACAGTCCTTTTTATTTATTTTATTTTATTTTTATAATAGAGACAGGCTCTTGCTATGTTGCTCAGGCTGGTTTCAATCTCCTGGGCTCAAGCAATCTTTCTGCTTCAGCCTCCTGAAGTGCTATTACAAGTGTGAGCCACCACATTTGGCCAAGTCCTTTACCCTCTTCAGAAGGCTTAGCTTGCAGTTTCAGCAGAAGGATAGATTCCCAGGAAGACTGTAAGAGATTTGGAACCCAAGGTGATAATATCAAATACACTGAACTTGACTGTATCCACCATGTTCTGGCTCTAGAGAAATGTGAGTTGCTAGTGAGGTTGGTGCCATTTTCTGTATTTTCTGTACCATGAAGTCCTTCAGAGATCCTGCCCCTGGTCTGCTTGTTCTAAGGCCGCAACAGGTTCCCTTTTTCTCTGAAGATGAAATCTAGATCTTTGATTTTTGGAACAACATTTGGTCTCTTGACTCTGGAACACCAATTTCTTTAGCAGGTTGTTCTCTGGAATCAGTCCCAGGGTATGGGTTTTTCATAAATGCCTTGTTGAGAGTACATAATTGAGAGGTGCTGTAGGTAGTACGACACTGTCTGGCTTCTCTACCAGGTTGATCTTGTTTATGGTTCTGGCTTGATTCTAAAGTCTCAGGTCTGGTCTCTTCTGGAATCTGTGCCTAGTTCTTTGATTCTGAAACCAAATCTGGATTCTTGACTCTTCTGTATTGATTTTTAAGCAAGTTTTTGTTTGATAGCATAATCTGTGTAAAGTTTTTGATTGAAGATATTGATGAGAATTTTCAGTTGATCTTTTGTGAATTTGGTGTGACTGTACCTATGATTTGTTGCTTCCATCTTGTATGAAGAGTTGTCTTCAGCCATGCTGGAAGCGAGTTCCAAGAAGGTCTTCATAGTGAAAGGATTCTGTCCAGAATTATGCCTTGTATTTGGTTGTCATGTGTCTTTAGCGTCTTTCATTCCAGATCAGTTCCTCAGTCTTTCCTTGAGTTACATGACCTTGACTCTTTGGAAGAATACAGGCCCATTGTTTTGAAGCATGTCCCTTAATTTGGGTTTGATGGTTCCTTAGGGTTAGATTCAGGATGAGTGTGTGTGTGTGTGTGTGTACATGCACTTGTATGTGCACAGGTGTTTGACCTAAATGGTCCTGTACTGCCTATGTTTTTCTGAAACTTGCCTTCTTTCCTACCCTGCAAGGGCATTTGTGTGGTTACATATGCAGCTAGATCATTCATTTTAACTGCAAGGTGGGATTCTGTACTATGAATATACTGCATTTTGTGTAGCTCATTTCCTTTTGATGGATTTCTGGAGTTGTTCACAATTTTTTGCTGTTACTAATGATGATGCAAAAATCCTTTTTTTGCATTTCCTTTTGTGGATCTAGATTTTCTAGGCAATAGAAATTGCTCCTTTGTAATGTTTGTTATTGTTTTTAAAACTTGAGGCCGGGCGTGGTGGCTCACGCCTGTAATCCCAGCACTTTGGGAGGCTGAGACGGGTGGATCACGAGGTCAAGAGATCGAGACCATCCTGGTCAACATGGTGAAACCGCGTCTCTACTAAAAATACAAAAATTCAGCTGGGCATGGTGGCGCGTGCCTGTAATCCCAGCTACTCAGGAGGCTGAGGCAGGAGAATTGCCTGAACCCAGGAGG
>NW_016107790.1:1292506-1298827 GCF_001604975.1 Cebus imitator | reverse complement strand
AACAAGAGCGAAACTCCATCTCAAAAAAAAAAAAACAAAACAAAACTTGAAGTATTTCCAACATGCTAGAAGTACAGAGAATGGTATAACAACACCTCACTTTTAGCACATGTTAATATGAGCTCTAGAATCTTTAAGTTGATAAAATTATCATTCCATTCAATAAATGGCTAAACTGGGACTTTTACTGGGACTTGTTCTAAGTTGGTATCTCAGTGAGTGAAAATGATTGTTAACTATAAAATTGTCTCAAAACCATGTAGCTTTTTTCAAGAAGGAGTTATTTTGGGAAAAGCAGTCAGGTTTAAAAAACAGAACATGTATACCTCTCAGATGTGACCTGTGAATAAAATACCAGGTAGGCTCAGCCAACTTTTCTTTTATGCTTCTTTCATGTCTTTCTTAATAGAATTTAATAAAATGAAACAGGAGGAGGAATCATCAAAAGTTAAGAATAATAGACCTGAAAGAATTGCTTGGAACCTGTGTAGATTCATTTCTCATCTTGGATCCTTTACTTGGCATCAGGTGAGATGAGACATCCATTCAGGAATCCATTCTAAGTCTATTTTGGTACCCAGGATAGATTTGAGATAAATCAGTTCTATACTGAGGTGTGACATTAGGCAAATCAAGGGAAGGAGGAGGAAAGGAATCAGGTCAGAGCTCAGCTCACTTCACCCAACCATGGGACATGGGGCCCGGCGCAGTGGTACAAGTCTATAATCCCAACACTTTGGGAGCTCGAGGCAGGAGTCGCGCATGAGCCCAGGAGTTGGAGACCTGCCTGTGCAACATAGTGAGACCCCATCTCTATAAGTAATAAAAAAAATTACCAGATGTGGTGGTGCACGCATGTAGTCCAGCCAGTCAGAAGGCTGAGGTGAAGAATTGCTTGAACCCAGGAGGTTGAGGCCACAGTGAGCCATGATCATGTGTCTGCACTCCAGCTTGGGCAATACAGTGAGAACTTATCTCTAAGTCAATCAGTCAGTCAATTAATCAGTCAATCAACTGTGGGACATGGAATTCTACAAAGATAGATAGATGAGAGATGCAGATAGAAATAAACTCAGGACTTTGAGAGGAGTGCGGTGTCAGGAGTTTTATTGAAACATCTCATTTTTCACCTGCAGAAATGGAAACAGGAAGAACTGGTCTCCTGATTTACATACCTGCAGGGAGAGATCTGTGTGTAACTCTAGAATGCAGTTCCCAGACCAGAAGCAGAGGCTTGTGCCCAGTTGTGTTGTCCCACCAGTTCTGGAAAAATGAGATACACTTAGATACCAGCTCCTGCAAGCTTTGGAGATGTGGCCTCAATACCTAAAATGAAGTCTCTATGTGCCTGTTTGTGGGTGTTTTTGTTTTTAATGTTTAATCACATCCCTAGGAGAATTCCCAGGTTTGCCTGTTAATAGTGGAATACTATACAAAGGAACCAAAGAGTTTTCTTAACATTTACACTACATTGGAATCCTATTCCTGATTGAAATGGTGTTTCACATGAATGTAGCATTCGTTTTAATGTTCTGGTACCTGGGTTATGGGTAAGGATAAAAGGCCTGTGGCCTCCAGCCTGAAAAACAACAGCAACAACAGGAATCACAACTGCGAGTTAGTTTGGGGCTTTGGCAGGTTCATTTTTTATAGTGTTTGAAGCACTATGTATTTAAAGGCAATAAAAATGAAATGTCCGTATTTTAGCATATGGCAGAGTGGACATGTTTCAGTCATCAGTTTAAGATTCTGAGCATAGTGTATAAATAGTAATTCCAAGGATACTTTTTCCTTCATCCTTCCTAGAGATGCAGAATGCTTGGCATTTGAAATGAGGCCATCCAGGACCTCAGATTGCTGCTGCAGATAGTGGAGGCCTGTTGGTAGGCGTCTACCTCACATTTATGCCCAAGGCCCTGGGAGAGACCAAAGCAGAAGCAAGGCCTCACTGGACAGGTACAAGGCACTGGCAGGCATGGCACACATTCACTATGTCCTCTGTCTTCATGGCTGTCAAGGCCCGCGATGGGTTGGCAGCTGGCTTAGGTCTGGCATTTGTTCTGTAGATGGCTGAAATGCCCATCATGGAAGAAGAATGTCATCATGGGTTTGCAAGGAAAGGGGCTGTCCGTGTGCAGATGCTTGCTGCTGTGCACACACCTTCCCATGGAGCTTGTGGGCTGCATCTCAGTGTGGAAGACGAGGAGTCCCTGGGCTTCCTATAGTCCTGAATCTACCATTCACCCCATTTGTCTCTCTATTAAAGGCTGGGGCAATACAAATGATGCTGAGTGTAGCTTTTTCCTTTATTTTTCCTCATGAAAACCCCTAAGGAATTTAAAGAAAGGAAAAGAAGACTAGCCTAAAGCAGGTCTGGGAGTTGGGTGCCTGGGAATTCTGGCAGGACTCCTACCAAGTGACTTTGGTCACATCACAGAACCTCTCGGATTTGGTGTCTTCACGTGTCAGGTTAGAGGGTTGGGCCAGGTGATCCTATGGGGCCTTTCTGGTGCTAGAAACCTGTGACTGTGATGTTGACAGTTGGCCATTCATACATAGGTCTGCCTTCCTCATGTGCCCTCATTGGCTGTCTCTGTTGACAGTGTTTTTCCTTAGGCCTTATTCTTCAGAAGAAACCCACAACCCAACGTGGTTTTGAAATCTCCACTGGGGACCTTTAGGAACTTTGCAGGCGTCAGTCTCTGTGTGTTGATGGAAATCAGATGTCAAGAGAGGAGGGCATGCATGTTAATGAGCCATGTGGACCCGACTGCATTTCAGGCTCATCAGACCTGACCTTCTGAGATGAACCACTTACATTTGGCTTTAACTTGAGCTCAGCAGAACAAAGTAAAGCTCTGACAATGGGGGAAAGGAATTCCAACTTTCTCTGCTCTTCTAATCAATCAACCTGAAAGTCTCAAAGGCCAAGTATTTCAGAAATAACAAATGCAAATAACTTAATTTGCATCGTGAATATATATTTTCCAAAATGTGTTGGTGTTTTCATTGGCTTTGAGTGAGAGGCTTATTTCTATACTTGGCTCTTAACTTTACATGTAGAAACTGGGGTGGTTGCCTCCATTTGGTTTCTTTTTATAAGTATTTATTAACTACTTTTCATGTGCCAGATTGTGTGTGGTAGGTGCTAGAAAGAGCAATAAGGCATAGTTTCTTTCTTCAACAGCTTGTCCCATAGTGAGACGGAAGTCACGTTGGGGCAGTTCTGAGAGGATGTTATTTGCCCGGTGCTGAAAGAGTGAGTGGAATACATGGAAACTTGGTGGGGGCTTGGTCAACAGAACAGGTGTCCCTGAGCACAGAACAGAGGTATCTCAAAGGGTGAGGAAGAGGCAGCTGGGTCTGAAAGCTTGGGGCAAGGGTGGTGCCTGCCCAGATCAGGACATGGGCATGGAGCCTTGAGCCTCCTGGAGAATGCAGGCAGGTGAGTCTGATGGGGTGAGAAGGAAGAGGGTGGGGAGGATGATGAGGCTGGAGAAGCAGCCAGACGGTGGTGGTGCTGTATCCTGGGAAGGAATTTTACCATGGTCCTTTGGCGGTGGGCAGTGGGCAGCCACTGAGGAGGGTCTGGCAGCGAGGGAAAGGTCCGAAGTACTCTTCAGCTGTGACCCTTTTGTAGCAGATAGATGACAGATAGATTGGACTGGGTGAGGCAAAGGAGGCAGAAGACCCATAAGATGAGAACTGCTGTACTGGGCCAGGGTAGAGAGGAACAGAGCAGGGACAGATAGGCAGGGACTGGGGAGAGTGGTGTCATCAACCTAATTGGGCCCACATCAGGAGCAGGGCTTTGAAAATATCTCTTCTGTTCCCTGAATCACCATTGGGCCTTGCAGGACCAGTTGTTCTCTTTGTTCACCTGATCTCTTCTCTTTGGTGCTGATAATCTCCCTCAAGTATCCAGTGGCCCTTGGTTTTTGGGTCATATTTGCAGATAAAGGACCAGGTCACTGGTATAGGAAGCTGGCACAGTCTTCTGTGATACTCTGGCAGGCCTTGCTGGGATGCCAGCTGCAGGATCTGTGGCTGTTGATGGACAGGTGTGCTTAGTACTTGGTAGCTTTGATCTAAGCCACTGGTTCTCAACCTTGAATATGCATTAGAAGCACCTGAGTTGCTGTGGAAATTCCCCACAATGACACCAGATTCTCTGGGGGTGGGACCAGAGATGGTTGCATCTGCAGCTGAGTTTGGGAGCAGTGATCTGGGATGTATAGTGAGGGAGCAGGAGGACAAGAGAGTGCTCAGCGCCTTGGTGGGGACCTTTTTCCTTGGCCACCTGCAGGCTGAATTAGAGCATTTTCAGGGCTTGGTGCAGGATGAAAACTGCCAGATTCCTTATTCAAAAAGCAGTAGAAAAGTACTTTTAAAGGCACTAAAAGGCAAAGGATTTTCCTTTCTTTCATCTCTATACTTGTCGTGGTGCTTTTTATTTTCTATTTTAAGTCATTATAACCAAGGACAAATAAAAAATTTAAATTATTAGCATGAATTCTGCCATTTATGTTGTGCAATGCCAGTTTTAAATGCACATTTAACTTGTATGTGGGATGACCAGAATTACACAATTTGTATTACATAGCTTCTACATCATATGAATTTCATTCTTACCAGAACAGAGGGAACTAACTTATTCCCTTGTTTTGTCTCACACATGTCCTGCCACCACGGTCTTACTCAGTTCACTGATGAGTCCACAGGGACTGTCAGGACGGAGAGCCACGGGTCGCCTTGTTTGCTTTCTGAGTCAGCATGTCCAGGGGAAGGGGTGGCTGACACAGGACAAGACTGAGCAAGAAAGATTCTGATGGACTTTCTCAGCCATTCATCTTTCTTAGAATACCATCGTACTTTCTGTGTTCAAGGCAAGTTCTGGTTCAGATGGAAAGTGTGAGTTCTTGTGGCTGTCAGCCCATTGTTACGTAGTTGTAGAAGTAATAACATGCTTACTGTACATGTGAGTTGAGTGTCGCTGGACCCCGATGCATTGTGGGCCCACCCAGTGCTGTGCTCAGGGCATCCCAGTGCTGTGCTCAGTGGACAGCAGGGAAAGGCATCAGAACCCCATATTGTATGTTATCACTTCTGCTCATGCCCACATGCTGCAGAAGTCCTGTTGGACTAAAATTGGGCTGGCTGCAGTGGCTCATGTCTGTAATTCCAGCACTTTGGGAGGTGGAGGCAGGTAGATTGCTTGAACCCAGAAGTTTGAGACTAGACTGCGCAACATAGGGAGACACTGTCTTACAAAATTTAAACAAAACAATGTAAAAGAACTTAGCCCACTGTGGTGGTGCATACCTGTAGTCCCTGCTACTCAGGAGGCTGAGGTGGGAGGATTGCTTGGGCCCGGGAGGTCAAGGCTGCTGTGAGCCGAGATTGCACCACTGAACTCCAGCCTGGGTGACAAAGCAAGACCCTGTCCCAAAACAAAAACAAAAACAGAAACTCAGAGATAAAATTGTTAACAGTTTCCACATGGCTATAACAGAGCATAAAACTAAATGCAAAACTATTGGAGTGTGGGGCCTTGTGTGCCTGCTCAGGTCACATGCCTGTGAAATCAGCCCTGTCACCCTGTCATGTTGCAGCCTATCATGGCCCTGTCCTCCCTGCCCCCATCTTGGCCGTTTTTCTCCATGATGAAGTCTGCCCCTCACTCTGGACTCCTGGCCTGCCTGCTGATCACCCTACTTCATGCTGCAGCTGCCCTGCACTGAACACCCAGTGCACCACGCTGCTCCACTTCTGACTTCCTTTGTCAGACTTATCTTTTAAAATATTGTCACTGTGTCTATTGGTTGTTTACTTTTTACATTTATTGTCTCCTCTGCCAAAATATAAGTTCCCCAAGGGCAGGGGTCTTAGACCAATTATGGGAAAGCAAGAGGCAGCTCAGAATTGACTGTGTGCTATTTGCTGTGTATGGTTGCAACGTGATAAAATAGCATTACAAGCTAAAGGCAGTTGGAGGATTTCTCAGTAGGTAGGATCCTTACTTTATACCATACCTTAGAATAAATTCGAGTGGAATTAAAGAGATAAATATAATTTTAAAAAATCTCACAGAGGGTACTGACCTTCCTAAATATAAAAATGTATTACACCACTCTAGTAATGCAACAGATGGTGCTGGGAGAGCAGGAGAGAAACCTATTAGCAGACTAGATGAAAGACCTGAAAGAGAACCTGATTATTTATGGGAAGTTGAGAATATAATAAAGGATGCCATTTCAAAGCAGCGGCAAGAGGTGGATTTTCAAAAAAGCTGTTACAACAGCTAGCTAGTTGTATTTTTTT
>NW_016107790.1:1290491-1292426 GCF_001604975.1 Cebus imitator | reverse complement strand
GCAGGCTGGAGTAAAGTGATGTGATCCTGGCTCACTTCAACATTTACCTCCTGGGTTCAAGTGATTCTCCTGCCTCTACCTCCGGAGTAGCTGGGACTGCAGGCATGCACCACCACATCCAGCTAATTTTTGTATTTTTAGTAGAGACAGGGTGTTACTATGTTGGCCAGGCTGGTCTCAAAATCCCGACCTCAGGTGATCCGCCTGCCTCCGCCTCCCAAAGTGCTGGGATTATAGATGTGAACTACCACTCCCAGCCAAAAGCTGGCTTGTTTTAAAAATTGTTGGTACATAATCTGCCTAGCTGACTTTCTGTGGCTCCTTTGCCTCCAGTATATTCTAATAAAGAGAGGGTTTGTCTTAACCCTCTCATGACTGCCTCCTTGAGAGTTGTCTCGTGGCATTTTGCTCCTGGCCAGCGTTAGAACTTTCGGGTCCCTGCATAGGCTGAGCCCTGCACAACCTGGGCCCCTCACAGCCTGGTCCCCTCCCCAAAACAGCACAGTGAAATTTTCAATACTTTTCAAAGCTCCCCAGGTGATTCCTGGGGAGCTTCCAAGCCTCCAAGCTGTAGCTAAGGTTGAGAACCATGGTTTTAGTAGGTTCTGGCATCCTTCTGGGGCATAGTCCAAGATCTAGGCTAAGAACACTTCCCCAAAGGATTAGGGCATAAGACTTGCCAGATTCTTTTAGTTGGGCAGGGATGGAGGTACCTCTGGGGTCTTTCAAATCAGCCCACTTATTTAAAGAGGACAGAATGCCTTCCCAGAGGATCAGAGGTAGGGCCCGTAGCCACTGGTTTCTGCCCCCATTGGCAGTTCAAGCAGGCCAGCAGGCTTCCATGGCTTTTGAAAAGGCCTCTTGGCAAAAAGACCTGCAGTGCATGGTGAGGAGTACTGACTATCAGCTGAGCTGGAGCTGACGTGGAACTGTCTGCAGTGGCTGGGGCTGACATCAAGGGCAGGCCCAGGGAAGAGCATGCAGGCACTGAGAAATGTCTGCATTTAGGTCTTTGCATATACTTATTATCCCATCCTTGAAATTAAGTGCACTTCTAGGCATTTAGGGGATTTCCAGTAAATATTAGCTGGAAAATAATAGCTATAAAGAATATTCTCTAAAGCAATAAAAGAAAAATGCCATTTTGGTTTTATTAACTTTATAATCTATAGTCAGGTAGATTAGCTCCTAGGATTAAAAATCAGTCACAATCTTGGATAACATTTTACTTTCTGCTGCCTGCTTGGCTTCTGTTCAGGAACTGGCAGGCTGAGTCTGCAGGGGCCCATCCAGCTTTTTGACCAAGCCAAGTGCAGCCTGGAGGGCCTCAGGGGACCAAAGGACCCTTCTAGGGACACACAAGAAACACCCTAGCTCTACTTTTGAGCCATGTGTCTCTTCCTGGGCTACCTCATCCTGGGTAGTCTTAGGGGGCTGGCACACATAAATGGACTCTACTTGCTTTGACATTTCCAACCCGCTGGAGGATTTGGGGCTCATTTCTGATGAAGCACTCTCAATTCCAGCTTGTAGACTTGCTTTGGATATCAGGAGTAGCACCCGAATTTCCATCAGTATGAAGCGGTAGAAAGGGAGACACAATACGAAAAATGCTATTGTGTAGACTGCAAAACTCTATGCAGATATGGGGTGGGATTAAAAATAGTATGATAAATTGTTGATTTTTGCTGAATTTAGAACAGAATGATGGATGCTGTCATATCTGTTTAGGGACTAAATGGCACTGGGGAATAGAGGAGAGAAGTGTTCAGGAGCAGGTGTTGGCTGACACCCTTAAGAAATAGAAGTTTTGAGCCGGGCGCGGTGGCTCACGCCTGTAATCCCAGCACTTTGGGAGGCCGAGGTGGGTGGATCACGAGGTCAAGAGATCGAGACCATCCTGGTCAACACGGTGAAACCCCGTCTCTACTAAAA
>NW_016107790.1:1287930-1290175 GCF_001604975.1 Cebus imitator | reverse complement strand
TTGCCAGTGTGTCCCCATCTCTACAAAAAACTAGCTTGGCATTGTGGCATGTGCCTGCAATCTGAGCTGCGTGGGAGGCTGAAGTAGGAGTATTACCTGAGCCTGGGAGGTTGAGGCTGCAGTAAGCCAAGATCGCACCACCAAACTCCAGCCTGAGTGACAGAGCGAGTCCCTGTCTCAGGGAAAAAACCAAACGGATTTATAAATTAGCTGTCTTTGAACTTAACTATTAATCTAAAGTATGCTAATATACGAAAGTAGTAGTTATGTTTGATTTTTGAGTGTGAAATAAGAATACTCTAAAAAATTAATGTAGCTTATGAAATTTAAATAATTTTATTTATTAATGGCTTATAATTACTGTGAGAGGTATATGAGCTAAAAAGATAAATAGCTTACTTGTTTAACACTTAGACAGTGGTTAATTCATAAGCTTCTAATCAGACTTCCCTCTTTGGTTAGTAGCTCTGGCATTCTTTCCAAAAGTTTATTTACTTTTTAATAATGAAATGTTAGAAAACTGTTGTTTTAGAAATGTGTAACTCCAAAAGTAAACCTTGCTTTTGAAAAATGAAATTGTTATATGTGAAGGAGGATTATAATAACAGAGCATCATTGTTAATAAAAACACATTTGAGAACAAACAGTTTTGAAGTTTCAAATCCATGCACATGACCCTCACAGCCATCAGGAGAGGGGAGGGGCGTGGTGATGGCCTCAAATGACTTGTTCAAGGTCATGTGACATGGCTAAGTGAGAGAGCTGGTCCCCAATAGAAGACAGTCTTTCAGGTTGCAGTGCTTCAGATTTTTTCTGACTGAATTTCCTTGTGTGGTTTTTTCCAATTTATAATATGGTCTGTTTAAACAAATAAAGCTCCAGAATTTCTCAGGCCAATGGGTGGCTGATATGGTTTGGCTGTGTCTTCACCCAACTCTCATCTTGAATTTTATAATAGCTCCCATAATCTCCCCATGTTGTGGGAGAGACCCAGTGGGAGGTAATTGAATCATGGGGGAGGGTTTTCCCGTGCCATTCTCATGATAGTCTCATGAGATCTGTTGGTTTTATAAAGGGGAGTTCCCCTGCACACGCTGTCTTGCCTGCCGCCATCTAAGATGTGCCTTTGCTCCTCCTTCACCTTCTGCCATGATTATGAGGCCTCCCCAGCCTTATGGAACTGTGAGTCCATTAAACCTCTTTTTTAAAAATAAATTACCCAGTCTTGAATATTTCTTCATAGCAGTATGAAAATGGACTAATGCAGTGGCACTGGGTCCTCCAGGAGTGAGCTGCTCTGGAAAGTATTCAAGTCCTCACCCCTTGGTCTTCAAAGGCTAGCTCAGTTCAGTGTAGTTGCAGGGGTTTACAGGTCTATCTGTGGACTCTCTCCCCAAAGGTGGGATGGTGTTAAGGAGAATCTCTTAGCACCTGCGTGCAAAGCCATTGTTCAGTGCTTACCCGCTTACCCCTTCTGTTGTGTTTCTCCAGGCCAGAGCTCTGGAAGTCACACTGGCTCTCCAGAACCTGTATTTTTCACTGTCAGAAACATTCTGTGTATTTGATGGGCTGGGAAAAATAATCTATTCAATCTGAGAAATCTCATTTAAAAAAAAAATCTGTTGAGTAAAAGGATAAGTTGGTAAGGGAGGCTTTGGTTTTATACATATGCAAATAAAAGTCTCTCACATTGTTAAAAGAACCTTCTTTTTTTTTCTTTTTTAAAAAGCGTTAATATTAATAGTGCATTTAGAGTGAGATTACATTATTATTTTAGAAAGTATTCATGATTCAGAAAATTAACAAATGCTTATGGATCATGCTTATGTATTTTATTTTAACCTGTAGTTTGGAATAAAGTTATTTCAAAGAGTGTTTTTGGTTATTAGAATGTTTAGCTACATTATGGTATAACATTTAAATTTAATTTCAGTAACAACAAAACAAGAACCCAGAATTATAGGATCTGTAATACAGCCTAGGAAATGAGGTTTGGTGGAAATGCTTTCAATTTAGTATCTGTTTTTCAAACAAGGTTATGAACTCTCTTCAATTAATCTAGATACAGATAGCTTCGATTACTACTGAATTTATGTGAATGATTATAGTAGACTAATGAGTTTATCTGTTAGCAACCCATTCTGACCAGTGATGTACTAGGCCAATTGCTTTTTCAGTGTGAGTTCGTTTTCTTGCTTCTTTTAGTGAGAGTGATAATTTCTTTTTTTTTTTTTTTTTGAGACGG
>NW_016107790.1:1284063-1286652 GCF_001604975.1 Cebus imitator | reverse complement strand
GGAGCCTATTCCATCTGTTGACTGAGGAATCTAGGCTTTGTCCGGCTTGTGTCACCAGACTCCTGGTCGGGGAAAAGGGGTCTGTCTGGTGGTACGTCATCTCTACTTATGTTCTCATTCACTTCCTGGGAGGCTGACTGGGAACATACAGGAGCACTTGGATGCTGGGGGAACACTGTCTACCTCGCTCCTTCAGTCGTCAGAGAAAGTGCCATTGTATATTTGATAGCTCTTGGCCCTGCAGCCCCCATATAGCTAACACCACACACCTACACACTTGAAGTCTTTTGTTCACCAGAGAGTAGGAGGTTTGAAATCAAGCTGAGACTCCACATGTTTCTCAGCACCTTTCTTGGTCGTGACCATGGCAGAACAGCCTCTCCAAGTGCATCCTGGAAAACTGGCATCAGAGCCTTTCAGTAAATGGGCTTAGTGTCATTTAAATTTTAATGGCAATATTCTTTTTTGTTGTTACTTTAAATGAATTCCATTTTTTAAACTTTTAAACTTTGAAATAATTTGTCATACAAAAAAGTTGCAAAAATAGGATGCAGATCACATTTATAGCTTTATTTAACTTTCCTCAATGGTTGTTTTTTTCGTAATTATAATATAATGATGTAAACCAGGAAATTAACATTGATACAACACTAATCCACAGATGTTTGAATTTTGTCAAAGGCAATACTATTATAAATAAAGCAAAAGTCATTCTCAGGTTCCAGTTTGTACATCCCATCACCTATGGGTAGTCTTTCTTTGGTCACAGGGACCCCTTACTCCACAAATGAGCAGGATGCACTGAGAGTGCCTACTTTGCCCAGTAACAGGTAATGTAGCACTGGACCTTATTTGTAGTTTATGTGCTACCATTTATACATTACTACTCTGTTGGCAACGTGCTGAAAAAAACAAAAACAAAAACAAGGGGGAAGGATGATAGCCCTTCTTATTTATTAGAAAGTAGACAAAGAACCTCTAGCAGTCTTAGAGACTTTGGAGATAAAAATGGCTTAGAACTCAGACCATCACTTTTTCACAATCTTTCCATTTCTTTTCGCCAGAGATAGCACCTCTAACCTTAGCTAATTGGGTTGCCTAAATGTGGGCTTGGCCAACAAAAGGAGCAGAGTGAGGGAGTCCAGATTACCCAACAGAAAATCATTCTCACCACTGCCTTAATTCAAGTCAGCATGCACTTATTGATTGTCTACTGAGTGCTTGGAATCTTAGAAAGAAATACGTATATGTCTATTAGTTATCTATCACTGTGTAACAAATTACCTCAAACTTAGTGGCTTAAAACAAAAAACATATAGTATCTCATGCAGATTCTGTGAGTCAAGAATTCAGGAGAGGCTTTGCTGGGCAGTTGGCAGGGGGCTCAGTTCTTCCCCACATGTGCCTCCCCATAGGCCTGCTTGATGTAGCCTATGACATGGTGCTGGCTTCCCCCACAGTGGGCAGTTCAAGGTGGAGCCTACAACGTCCTTCAGGGCCTCACCTTGCAAATCACACACACATTTCCGCAATATTCTTTTGGCTACACAGTTCAACCTTATTCAATATTAGAGGGAAGTACACAGGGCCTGAATACCAGGAGGCGAGGTACGTAGGGCATGTCTTGGAGGCTGGCTACCACAGTGGTAGAAAGAGAACTGACATGGCTCTGTGACACTAATAGGTTTGCTTGTTAAACATTATTTCTGTCTATAAAAAGTATTTATTAAGTCCCCTTTCCATGTAGATATTGGGGGAAGAACATTCTAGGCAGAGGGCATAATAGTCTGAGATGTGTGTGTGTGTTTTTTCCCCACCCCTGTGTGTTGTTGTTTTTTTTTAAAGATTTAACTATAGGTCTAAATACCAAGCTATAGTTAGTCTCTCTTCTATTTATACTTAATTTCTAATAATTAAAAGTTTGTCATGCTTTATGTCTTTGCCATAGATATAAATAGATGAAAAGGTAGATGAACTTTGATGTTCTTTACTGAGATGAAGTCATTGTTCTAGCCAGTTTCACTTTTCAATGTCCGTTAATGGTTTGTAGTTCAAGTGCAACCCCATGTAAACACAAGGTAACTTGGTTAGTAAGATGAGGAAGATCTCTGACTTTACTTTTTCCTATTCTACTGGTTAAACATGACTGACATATTAATGTACCTGTTTCACAAAACGAGTATTTATTAACACTCCCTTAGTTAGCATCAAAGAAGAAAGTTTTGGTACAAGCAGCCTTACCCACTTCTGTGGGGGTGGGACACTGATTAGCAGTTGATGTGACTGTGTGGTGCAGATCGAGCCCTGCACTTAGAGAAGCAGCCCCCTGATGCCCCAGGCTTGGGTATGGCATCTCACAGCTTTGGATAGGTCACTTACCTCTCTGTAGAAAGGTGGGCACATTTGTGGACTCTATAGAAAGAGTGGCGTCTGGCACATTTTAGGAAATGAAAATGCACTTTATTATTTGTAGTTCTAAGATAGCTAAATGAATTCTTAGAAAAAAGAAAAAGAAAAAACAGGCAGGTGCGGTGGCTTATGCCTGTAATCCCAGCACTTTGGGTGGCTTAGGTGAGTGGATCATGAGGT
>NW_016107790.1:1280870-1283878 GCF_001604975.1 Cebus imitator | reverse complement strand
AAAGGCATAAGCATAGAGAGCTCAAATGTGCATGGCTGCTTTCTTTTTTTACTGTTTGCCAGATGCTGGTTTTTTTGTTTTTTGTTTTTAAATTATTTTCTCTCTCTGTATTTATTTTATTATACTTTAAGTTCTGGGATACATGTGCAGAACGTGCAGGTTTGTTACATAGGTATACATGTGCCATGGTGGTTTGCTACACCATCAACCCATCGTCTACATTAGGTATTTCTCCTAATGCTATCCCTCCCCTATCCCCCCAACTTCCCAACAGGCCCCAGTGTGTGAGGTTCCCCTCCCTGTGTCCATGTCTTCTCATTGTTCAACTCCCACTTATGAATGAGAACATGTGGTGCTTGGTTTTCTGTTTCTGTGTTAGTTTGCTGAGAATGATGGTTTCCAGCTTCATCCATGTCCCTGCAAAGGACATGAACTTGTCCTTTTTTATGGCTGCATAATATTCTGTGGTGTATATGTGTCACATTTTCTTTATCCAGTCTATCATTGATGGGCATTTGGGTTGGTTCCAAGTCTTTGCTATTGTGAACAGTGTCACAATAAACACGTGTGCATGTGTCTTTATAACAGAATGATTTATAATCCTTTGGATATATATCCAGTAATGGGATTGCTGGATCAAATGGTATTTCTGTTTCTAAATCCTTGAGTAATTGCCACACTTCTTTCACTATGGTTGAACTAATTTACATTTCCACCAACTGTGTAAAAGCCTTCCTATTTCTCCACATCCTCTCTAGCATCTGTTATTTCCTGTCTTTTCAATGATCAACATTCTAACTGGTGTGAGATGGTCTTTCATTGTGGTTTTGATTTGCATTTCTCTGATGACCAATGATGATGAGCTTTTTTTCATATGTTTTTTGGCCACATAAATGTCCTCTTTTAAGAATTGTCTGTTCATATCCTTTGCCCAGTTTTTGTTGGGGTTGTTTGTTTTCTTCTTGTACATTTGTTTAAGTTCCTTGTAGATTTTGGATATTAGCCCTGTGTCAGATAGATAGGTTGCAAAAATTTTCTCCCATTCTGTAGGTTGCCTGTTCACTCTGATGATAGTTTTTTTTGCTGTGCAGAAGCTCTTTAGTTTAATTAGATCCCGTTTGTCTATTTTGGCTTTTGTTGCCGTTGCTTTTGGGGTTTTAGTCATGAAGTCTTTGCCCATGCCTATGTCCTGAATGGTTTTGCCTTGGTTTTCTTCTAGGGTTTTTATGGTTTTAGGTCTTATGTTTAAGTCTTTAATCCATCTTGAGTTACTTTTTGTATTAGATGTAAGAAGCAGTCCAGTTTCAGTTTTCTGCATATGGCTAGCCAGTTTTCCCAACACCATTTATTAAATAGGGAATCCTTTCCTCATTGCTTGTTTTTGTCAGGTTTGTCAGAGATCAAATGGTTGTAGATGTGTGGCATTATTTCTTAGGCCTCTGTTCTGTTCCATTGGTCTATATCTCTGTTTTGGTACCAGTACCATACTGTTTTGGTTACTGTAGCCTTGTAGTGTAGTTAGAAGTCAGGTAGCATGATACCTCCAGCTCTGTTCTTTTTGCTTAGGATTTTCTTGGCTATGCAGGCTCTTTTTTGGTTCCCTATGAAATGTAAGTAGTTTTTTCTAATTCTGTGAAGAAAGTCAATGGTAGCTTGATGGGGATAGCATTGAATCTATAAATTCCGTTGGGTAGTATGGCAGTTTTCACGATATTGATTCTTCCTATCCATGAACATAGAATGTTTTTATATTTGTTTGTGTCTTCTCTTATTTCCTTTAACAGTGGTTTGTAGTTCTTCTTGAAGAGGTCCTTCACATCCCTTGAAATTTGTATTCCTAGGTACTTTATTCTCTTTGTAGCAATTGTGAATGGGAGTTCACTAATGATTTGAATCTCTATTATTGGTGTATAGGAATGCTTGTATTTTTTTGCTCATTGATTTCGTATCCTGAGACTTTTGCTGAAGTTGTTTATCAGCTTAAGGAGATTTTGGGCTGAGACAGTAGGGTTTTCTAAATATGCAGTTATGTCATCTGCAAAGAGAGACAATTTGACTTCCTCTTTTCCTAATTGAATAGCCTTTATTTCTTTCTCTTGCCTGATTGTCCTGGCTATAACTTCCAATACAATGTTGAATAGGAGTGGTGAGAGAGGGCATCTTTGTCTTGTGCTGGTTTCAAAGGGAATGCTTCCAGCTTTGGCCCATCCGGTATGATATTGGCTGTAGGTTTGTCATAAATAGTTCTTGTTATTTTGAGATATTTTCCATCAATACCTAGTTTATTGAGAGTTTTTAGCATGAAGCAGTGTTGAATTTTATTGAAGCCCGTTTCTGCATCTGTTGAGATAATCATGTGATTTTTGTCATTGGTTCTTTTTATATGATGGATGACGTTTATTGATTTGTGTATGTTGACCCATCCTTGCATCCCAGGGATGAAGCCGCCTTGATTGTGGTGAATAAGCTTTTTGATGTGCTGCTGGATTTGGTTTACCCATATTTTTTTGAGGATTTTCGCATCAATGTTTGTCAGGGATATTGGCCTGAAATTTTCCTTTTTAGTTGTGTCTCTGCCAGGTTTTGGAATCAGGATGATGCTGGCATCATAAAATGAATGAGGGAGGAGTCCTTCTTTTTCTTTTGTTTGGAAAAGTATTAGAAGGAATGGTACCAGCTCCTCTTTGTACCTCTGGTAGAATTCAGCTGTGAATTTGTCTGATCCTCGGCTTTTTTTGGTTGGTAGGCTATTAATTATTACTTCAATTTCAGCATTTGTTATTGGTCTATTCAGGGATTTGACTTCTTCCTGGTTTAGTCTTGGGAGGGTGTATGCGTTCAGGAATTTATCCATTTCTTCTAGATTTTCTAGTTTATTTGTGTAGAGGTGTTTATAGTATTCTCTGATGGTAGTTTGTATTTCTGTGGGCTCAGTAGTGATATCCCCTTTATCATTTTTTATTGCGTCTATTTGATTCTTCTCTCTTTTCTTATTAGTCTGGCTAGCA
>NW_016107790.1:1247304-1280845 GCF_001604975.1 Cebus imitator | reverse complement strand
TGTCTCTGTCTCCTTCAGTTCTGCTCTGATCTTAGGTATTTCTTGTTTTCTGCTAGCTTTGAATTTGTTTGCTCTTGCTTCTCTAGTTGTTTTAATTGTGATGTTAGGGTGTCGATTTTAGATCTTTCCTGTTTTCTCCTGTGGGCATTTAGTGCTATAAGTTTCCCTCTAAACACTGCTTTCGCTGTGTCCCAGGGATTATGGTACGTTGTGTCTTTGTTCTCATTGGTTTCAAAGAACTTATTTATTTCTGCCTTAATTTTGTTATTTACCTAGTAGTCATTCAGGAACAAGTTGTTCAGTTTCCATGTAGCTGTGCAGTTTTGAATGAGTTTCTTAATCCTGAGTTCTAATTTGATTGCCCTGTGGTCTGAGAGACTGTTTGTTATGATTTCTGTTCTTTTGCATTTGCTGAGGAGTGTTTTACTTCCAATTTTGTGGTTGAACTTAGAATTTCTAAGTGTGATGTGGTGCTGAGAAGAATTTATATTCTGTTGATCTGGGGTGGAGCATTGTGTAGATGTCTATTCGGTCTGCTTGATCCAGAGCTGAGTTCAAGTCCTTCAAGAATATCCTTGTTAATAGTGGGAGACTTTCACACCCCATTGTCAATATTAGACAGATAAATGAGACAGAAAATTAGCATGACTGCTTTCTTAAGAAGGATTTATCATTTCAAAACTAATACTTTTTGTATATTTATTAAAAAAGTTTTTGAAAAGTGAAACAAACATCTTTTCTTTCTGGGATGTAGTCTGACAAACCCAATCCCGAGTCAGGTGCTAATGAACTTGGTCAAAAGCAGTGCCCGGCACCAGTTTGCATCTTTGGCTCTGTTGCTCCCACTGAGAGTTCCCACGCTGACCTGGGGAGGGGAAGATGAGAGCTCTCCCCTTCTCCTGGCTATGCAGACTCTTTCCTCCTTCCCTTCATGAACCGCCACAAGTACATGTGCCCTTTCCATTATATTCATGATGTTTAATTACTCTTTTGTCATATCAACTTAAGCTTGAAATTGAGATTACTTGGCCATATCTTTTAATGTCATGCTCAGGCTTAATTTTTTAAATGTTATCTTTTATAGAGTTTTTTATGGTTAATCAAAAAAATATATTTTTAAAGAATCAGTTTATATCCTTTGCAGGGACATGGATGAAGCTGGAAACTATCATCCTCAGCAAACTAACACAGGAACAGAAAACCAAACACTGCGTGTTCTCACTCATAAGTGGGAGTTGAACAGTGAGCACACATGGACACAGGGAAGAGAACATCATACACCGGGGCCTGTTGGGGGTTGTGAGGAGAGCATTAGGACAAATACCTAATGCATATGGGGCTTAAAACCTAGATGACAGGTTGATAGGTGCAGCAACCACCATGCCACATGTATACTTAGGTAACAAACCTTCATGTTCAGCACATGTATACACAACTTAAAAAGGAAAGAAAGAAAGAAAGAAAGAAAGAAAGAAAGAAAGAAGGAAAGAAAGAAAGAAAGAAAGAAAAGAAAGAAAGAAAGAAAAAATATATATTTTTACTGCTTGTAATCCCAGAACTTTGGGAGGCCAAGGTGGGCAGATCACTTGAGGTCAGGAGAGGAGTTTGAGACCAGCCTGGCCAACATGGTGAAACTTTATTTCTACTAAAAATATAAAAATTGGCTAGGTATGATGGTAGGTGCCTGTAATCACAGCTACTCAGGAGGCTGAGATGGGAGAATCGCTTGAACCTGGGAGGTGGAGGTTGCAGTGAGCTGAAACTGCGCCACTGCACTCCATCCTGGGTGCTAGAGCGAGACTCCTTCTCAAAAAAAAATTATTTTTTATTTTTATTTTTTGAGTTAGGGTCTTGTCTGTTGCCCAGGGTGGAGTATAGTGGTGTGATTATGGCTCACTGCAGCTTCAGCCTCCCAGACTCAAGCTGTCCCCCCATTCTAGCCTCCTGAGTAGCTGGGACTACAAGTTAACACAACCATACTTGGCTAATCTTTGTATCTTTTTTGTAGAGATAGGATTTCATCATGTTGCCCAGGCTGGTCTCAAACTCCTGAGCTCAAGTGATTGGCCTGCGTTGGCCTCCCAAAGTGCTGGGATTAAAAGCATGAGCCATTGTGGCTCGCACAAAAAAGAAATTTTTATTTAGCAAAGCAGAAACTGAAAGAAAAAGAAAGGAAGAAAAAAGAAGACTCTTTATTACAAAAAGATGTATTTAGTATAAAGAGACTTTAAAATATACATCCTATCTGCTCATTTTAACAACTTTGAGAAAATTGTGAAGTACAAAATATTAAATAAATCCAGAGGATATATTTTGACTAAATAAAAATTAAGCCCACATACCATAAACAAATTCAGAAGAAAAAAGTTAGGCTAGGAGAAAGTATTTGTAATATTTTAAATTGAATTTTGTATTGACGTTACTATAGGGTCACATGCAATTGTAGGAAATAACACAGTGAGATGCTGTGTACTCCTCACCCAGTTTCTCCTAACGTGGAAGCATCTTGCAGAGCTACAGATAATATCCTAACCAGGATGTCGACGGTGATTCAGTCTACCCAGCTTTAGGCTGAGGTTCATTTTCTTTGCTTCTACGGACGTCTTGTTGACCCAGCACTGTCTTGCCTCCATTTTTATACCTTTGTCAAAAACTAGGTAGACTTATTTGTATGATCTGTTTCTGGGCTCTCTGTTTTGTTCCATTCATCTTTGTGCCTATTGCTTTTCCCTTATCACTCTAGTTTCATCACTGTAGCTATATAGTAAGCCTTACCGTTGGGTACAGTACTTCCTCCCGCTTTATTCTCCTTTGTTAGACATGTTTTTAGCAAAGCTAGGACCTGTGCCTTTTTGTATAAATTTTAGAAAAAGCTGTCTGTGTCTACAAAAAATGATGCTGGGAATTACATTAAACCTATACTCAATTTGCAGAGATTTAACTTTTTTACTGTGTTGAGTCTTTTGGTCTTTAAACATGGTATATCTCTCCATTTAGGAAACTTTTTTTAAACAAAGTACTAATATTTGGAATTTATAAAGAGCACCTACAAATCAATAACAATGAAAAAAAAAAGGCTGAAGAGCCATAGGAAACTGAGAAAAGGCTGATAACAGGTAATGCCCAGAAGAAATAAAAGTGGACATTAAGATTTGAAAAGCAGCCAGGCACAGTGGCTCATGCCTGTAATTCCAGTACTTTGGGAGACTGAGGCAGGAGGATTGCTTGAGGTCAAGAGTTTGAGACCAGCCTGGGCAACATAGTGTAGACCCCATCTCTACAAAAAATTTTAAAATTACCCAGGCATGGTTGTACATGTTTGTAGTCCTAGCTATTTAGAAGGCTGAGGTGGGAGGATCACTTGATTCCAGGAGTTCAAGGCTGCAATGAGCTATGATTGCATTGCTGCACTCCAGCCTGGGTGACAGAGCGAGACCCTGTTTCTTAAAAAAAAAAAAAAGTTGTGGAAAGAAGGTCAATCTTCCTGATGATCCAGGAAATGTAAATTATAAGCTCCCATGTTTTACATTGTTAGTTTGGTAAAAATAAAAAATTGATAATACTAGCAATTGATAAGAATGCAGGAACTGGGCACTTCAATACACTGCTGGTGGGAGCAGACTGGGGAAGTCCTTTTTTTGTTTGTTTGTTTTTGAGACAGAGTCTCTCCCTGTCACTCAGGCTGGGGTGCAGTGGCGTGATCTCCATCTTGTGTCACTGTAACCTCCACCTCCCAGGTTCAAGAGAGTCTTGTGACTCAGCCTTTCACGTAGCTGGGATTACAGGTGCGTGCCACCACACCTGGCTAGTTTTTGTATTTTCAGTAGAGATGGGGTTTCACCGTGTTGGCCAGGCTGGTCTTGAACTCCTGACCTCAAGTGATCTGCCTGCTACAGCTTCCCAAAGTGCTGGGATTACAGGCGTGAGCCATCATGCCCAGCTGCGGGGTGGAGGGGAGTGTTTTTGGAAAGCAGTCAGCAAATGTTGACAAAATCAGAACCAGACCTAACCTGACTGAGCAATTCCGCTTCTGCAAGCTGCTCCAGAAGCACATGCACATGTGCACAAGGGTATTGGTAGAAGGATGCTCAATACAGCATTCCAAACAACCAACATGCTAATCAATAGAGGGAAGTTTACACAAGGATGTCTTGTCCATAGTGTAGAATACTGTGCACCAGCTAAAAAGAATGCGGTTGACCTATATCCTATATGTACTGACATTTCCAAATAGATAATAGGAGAGAAGTCAAATATTCCCCCCTCCCTTTTTTTTTTTTGGTTCCACTTTCCTTTTAAATAGATATAAAACAGCCATCTGGTCAGTTCTGGCCTTCTTGTCACGTTGTTGAACTGACACAGCTGCTTCAGATAACTCACTGTGGCTCGGGAGGTGAAATTACTGATAAATTAACTTTCTTTTTATGGCTCTTATCTCGAAGTCATTTTCATTGCTTTTGTTGTGTAGTGGGAATGGGGAATGAGGATCCAGGGCCTGGAGAGGCTAGGGTCATGACTTGGGCGGGAACCGTGTGTCTCTGGTTATGCCCAGTGGTCTTGTCCTCTCAGTTCCCTGCCTCTTTGGTATCCTTCTCAGGTCAGAAGGACAGTGTTAACCTCTCTGTTAACAATGACTTTTCCTTTGAAAAGGGCTTAATAGATTTGTCTCTTTCCCTTGACGTTTGATTTTGAGTTTGATTTCACCATCTTCTTGGTATAGTTTTCTTCCTGTTTTCTGTGATCCTTTAGCAGCAGAGTTGGATATACTTTAGTGATTGCACTTTGTCTACTTAATTTTCTTTTAAAGCAACATGGAAAATAGTTTTGTTTGCTTCAAAAAAGGAATCAGTTTATGTGTTTGTTTTAATCAAAAGATTTTTCTCATTGTATGAGCCAAAAAACACATTAGTTTCCAACCCCTATAAATGAAACCCAGAGTTGAAGAAAACAAGGGATTTGTGCCGAATTTCTAAGTGCAGTTTGTGGAGGGGCAGGAAAGAAGGCGCTGCTCCTGGAAGCAGCTCTAGGCAGTACAAGGCACTTGTGATTTTCTTAGACCCCTGACTTCCAGCAGGTGTGAGAGAATTCTAAGTGGATGTGGAAACCAAGGAGGGAGGGCTGGGTGGTAGGGATGCCAAAGGGATCCGTGTAGTTTGCTTTTGAAAGGAAACCTGACCTCTTCTTTCATGAAATGCACCTAGCCCATCACATGGCATTACTTTTCATTAAAGCAGCCATTCTGCACCACAATTACCTTGGGTGTTTTGTTCTCAGCAGCTGGTACTCGTCAGATCAGGGCCTGCTTTTCTTCAGCAGCAGGTGTTCCACGAAGCAGCCAAGGACTGCAGAGTTCAAAGATAGCTCAGCTCCTCCTGGAGAGGAGACCACTGCTGTCTCAGCAGCCCCGAGGAGCCTTTCCAGAGCTGGAAATTGCTGATGGGCCAGGCAGAGAGGAGGTTATGGGGCTCGGGAACCAAATGACGCTGCTCTGCTGACGGTTCCCCTCTTATCAGTTCACCTGAAGGAAGGATGAAACGTGAGAGGGTGTACATTGCTTGAAGGCAAGATCCTCCCTGGCATATAACAGACGCTTTTTTTTTGAACATTTGTTGATCCAATGAAGGCATTTTTTTTTTTTTCTGTCCTGCCACATGTTCAAGGGACCCTGAGTGACTGTGACATGGATTTGTCTACCTTATGAACTGACCGCCAGCATCTGTGACTTGCTGCTTTTTACCTAAATCTATTTCTCAGGTTTCCACAGAAAGCCCTCAACCTGAGCGCCCTCTCCCTTTTCCACATGCCTCTGCCTCTGGGGCCGGGTCACTTTTTCTTCTCTCTCTGGCACCTGGCACATTACTTGACCTGCAGAAAGCCCTCGTCAGATGCATAGAGAGTAAGTACCTACCTACCTCAGCGGGGAATGACTTGTGTATCCCAAATGAGAAGTGCTTACAGGTGCAAAGGTGCCCAGGGCCGTCGTTAAACTATGTGCACATTTGTATGGCTGATAAATTTAGACAGGCCGCCAGTTCTTTTTCCATAAGAAGACAAGATGCACTGCTTTTAGCATTGCTTCCTGAAGGTGTTGCAAATGTCTGTATTTGGCTCTTGTAATACTGTTGAACAGAACAACATGTTTGTCCGTGTTTATATATTTTTAAGATCCCAGAGGTCTGTAGTACCAGTTTTTATTATCTATTTTTGATTTATGTTTTGAAACTTAAAAACACATTTTGGGCTGGTACTATAGTATGAGTGCTGAGTGCTACCTGATTGTAGGATATAGTTGGACAAGCTGTTTTGAATTTTGAATTATCTTGAGTTTCTGTTTATGGGATGTCAGTGTGTTACACACACATGATAAACAGTGAGGTCAGCGCCTAACAGCTCTAAAAAGGAGCAGGCAGTTATATTTCTGTGAGGATTTTGGCATGCGAGTGTAGCTGCTAAAGACTGGCAGCTGAATCCTGCCGTTGTTTAGGGGTGAGGGAGCTGGGAGCCGAACACTGGGACGGTGGCACCATTTGAAGACCTCCGTTGTCAGTGAAGTTAGCTTGACCCACACCTGTGGCAAGGCCTCATCCTGTGAGAGCTCCTGGGGCCACCACCGCCAGTGGTCAGGGATAGAGGCTGAGCCCCCCAGTCATTACTGTGAGGTGTTTTCTTCTGCATCTGGAGCCACAGTGGCATTGCTGAGTGAAATGAGGTACCAGATTCTCATTTTCACGCAGCTCACAGTCCCCTCTGAACTCCTCACTGTTCTTTCTTGAGGAAACTAAACAGCTTCACTTGCCCTTTTCCAGATTTTTCTGCCTCTCAACTTTTTGGAGCTGAATGTGAGGTCATTCAAAGGTTTTCTTTTCAGCTTTAATGCTGTAGAATTGGACAGTTTTGCAGCTGTGGCTGCCTCGCTTTCAGAAATTTGTTTCTTCTCATTCTGGCTAATGAGCATCTTTGAGGTGCAAGTCTCGCCCAGAAGAGGCATGTCTGAGAGGCGCAGCCCGCCTTGGTGGCTTGGCTCCATCCTCAAAAGGCAGGGAGGGCACTTTATAGAGCATTTGTGTTCAAGCTTCCTTAGCAGGGACCCCTTTGTGGACTTGTAATTATATCTGGACTGTGATAGGAAACACCACGAGCCGCTGTTTGGCATGGGGACCAGGGGGTAGTGAGGTCAGTAGGAGTGTGTGGGAAGGGGCATCTCTGAGGCCACTCCTGAGGGACCTTTGACTACATGGTGTGGAAGCCACAGCTCTGGAGTCAGGGTTTGCCAGCAGGGTCCCCTCCTGCTGGTCGAGGGTTGGCCCTTGGTGCTGTCTGACACTCTCTCCTTGAGAGTCCCACCCCCTCCCTTAGGCCAGTGACTCCCTCCAGGCTATCCACCTGCATGAAACCAGAGGCCGGGTATTTCTGCCCAAAAGGTGGTCAGTCTTCACATTCCTCAGCTGAGCTCCTCTTTCTCCTGTAATGTGCAGGATTCTGTCATCATCAGGCTCCTGGGACATACCCGCTCTTCCTTGGCTTTTGATTCCTTATCTGTAACCAGGGTTTGCTCATTCACATCCTGGTGATAATGAAAACAACATGAGTGACCACCATGGACTGAGCCGACTGAGCACTTGTTCTGCTGGGCCTGCCCTTAGTGCCTCACTCACCCCTCGCTCTAAATATTAGGTGCAGATGATCCAGATTTTCCATTTTGTGTGTGTGTCACCACTGAACTTGAGGCCTTATCACTTCAAACTGGAGTTATTTGAATCACTCCCGGTGGGTCTGCATGCCAAGGGTTTCTGTACTGTGTCTTGCATACCGTGGCCTGCTTAATATTTCCTGAACACTTTGATCATAGCAGTTCCTTCCACAGGTCTTTGCTGGCTCCACTTCCTTTGGGGCTAAAGATCAAACTTCAGGCTGAGCTGAGTCTGTGTCTCCATTCCTGTCTCCCACTGCTTCCCTGTAGGGATCGTCTACAATGGCACTCCTGTATTTTCTTGTCCCCAAGTCTGTGCTCTAACTCTGTCACTTACATGGCTGCAGAGTACTTTCCTTCTTCCTGTCCTCTTCTCTCTAGCATGGATTTTGACTTCGGATGGCAGGCATGGCATGTCTGTGTGTGTGTATTGCTGATGTGTACAGCTGTTTGGTAGCACTCTCATTGTCTTCAAATGTAAGTCATTTTGGCCAGGTGCAGTGGCTCATCCATATAATCCCACACTTTGGGAGGTCAAGGTGGGCTGATCACTTGAGGTCAGGAGTTTGAGACCAGCCTGGCCAACATGGTGGAACCCCATCTCTACTAAAAACACAAAAATTAGCTGGGTATGGTGGCACATGCCTGTAATCCTAACTATTTGGGAGACTGAGGCAGGAGAATTGCCTGAACCCGGGAGGCAGAGGTTACAGTGAGTTGAGATCGTGCCACTGCACTCCCGCCTGGGTGACAGAGCAAGACTCTGTCTCAAAAATAGACAAAAAAAACCAAGTGTAAGTCATTTCCATTTGACTTCTCAACAGCTCATCTCTTGTTCTGCAGTTAAATTATGAACTCCTTAAGGCAAGAACCAGAACCTAAAACTCTCCTGCAGCTCCCATTGGAGTGCAGAGAGTAGGCAGTCAACAAATATATGCTTTCGATTAGAGTCCTAAAGAAAGTCATTTTCTCAGAATAAAGAAGCTTTGTGTTGCCAGAATGAGAACATGGGGTTGCTGTTTATCCTGCTTGCATCCAATCTTCTCGTTCTTCATTGGTTCATGAGAGGCTAAGAGCAAATCAAGCCAATGAACAAAGAAGCCGTGGAGTGAAACCTTCTGAGGTTTCTGTACATCCAGACAGCGAAAGCATTGTCATCATCATCAGTATCATCTAATAACAGAAAAACATGAGTCTGGAGTGCTGGTGGCATTCATAGTGAATGATTGTGTGTCATTTCTTTTAGTGTTTGTCCCATGGATCCACTCGGCAGATTCTTGGGTGTACTAGCCACATGGCCATGGATGACAACTTCATGGAAATGGAACTGAGTGATGCCTTGTCACTCCTTAGTCAGTGCTCTTCCAAACAGTCCCCACTGTGCACATGCCCTGGAATTGTGGTCTATGGCTCTGTTGCTTAGTAGAATAAAGGCAGGCGGATGGGGAGAGGCCGCCGCTTCACATGACATTCTCATCTAAGGGGCCCCTTTCTCATTCTCTAGTATTTATTTTATCTGAGACCTTGGTCTCATTACAGTTTAAATTTTGTTCTCTTACTTTAATGGCTTATTTAATTGAGAACATTTCAATGAAAAAATGTTTAAAACATTGTAGTTGTAAAGAGTCTGGGGTCATGCGGAGGTTTTAATTGATCCCTATGATGAATGAATACAACTCCCCAGTGCAGGGCCTCCTTTTCATTATTTTTCAAGGCCTTTATCCCATCTCCATCAGTGCAGAACAGCTTAATGTTTTTGGCCAATTGCACTCTGAGTTACTCCACTTTTAGAGCATTGACTTCATAACCAAGAGGCTGAAGCCAGAATAAGCTGGATAAGTTACTCCTGTGCTATTTATTGCATAAAGCATTAAAAACAGCACTAGCATGGTCATCTGTTTTACTTTTCAGAGGCTCTGTCATCACTTTAATTGGTTGTTGTTAGAGCAGATGTTTTAAAAGGAATATTTTGGCATGACTATATTTGCTTAATTTCTGATGACTTGCAGGACATGCATATCTACATTTACAAAAACAAAACTGTGGGGCTGTGGGAGCAGAGCAGCCCCCTTGGCCCTCACCAGACCTGGGCCTGGAGAGAGAAGTAAGGTTGCTGGGGCAAGAGGTTTGAGGGCAGGAAACATAAACTTGGAAAGCTGGGGCCAGCATGCAGAAACGTCTCCATTTACAGTCACCAGAACGTTCAAGAGCAACCCAGATGTCAAACCACCTCAAAATACAGCTTTTTTAGAAAAAAATATATATTTGTACCATGAACTTTATTCTACAAAGAAAAAAGAAAGGTTTTGAAAACTAGATCTTGTCATCAGTTTTTAAAATTATGTTATAATAGATACATACCAAAGAATCTGTAGAATGCGTATGTTAATATTCAGATTAGATAAACATCCATAATTACTGCAAATGTGTCCTTCCCACCCTGTTGAGGCTAACACATGTGGGGATGTTATTCCCCTTGTACGTATCAGGAGAGGGGATTCAGAGAGGTTAAGACACATGCAGGAGGCAGAGCTAGGATTTGAACCCAAGTCTGTTTGCCTCTAAAATCTGGAAATACAGCTTTTAAGAATGTAAAAGCTGGTTGGGTGCAGTGGCTCATACCTTTAATCTTAGAACTTTAGGAGGCCGAGGCGGGAGGATCACCTGAACTCAGGAGTTCAAGACCAGTCTGAGCAACATAGTGAGACCGCATCTGTACAAAAAGTTGAAAGATTAGCCAGGTGTGGTGGTGCACACCTGTGGTCCCAGCTACTCAGGAGGCTGAGGTGGGTGGATCACTTGAGCCTGGGAGGTCAAGGTTGCAGTGTGCAGTGACTGTACTACTGCACTCCAGCCCAAGTGACAGAGTGAGACCCTGTCACAAAAAAAAAAAAAGAATGTAAAAGCTAAGTTATCATTGTTACAAGGTAAAGAAAATTAAAAAGAAAATAGCCTGTTTAGAGAGAGCTTACGAACCAATTAAGTCCTTTGCAACTTTAGTACCTTTGTAAAGGAGTTAGCCGACTTCAGACTTGGATGTGATGCTTGTCTTACACGCCATAGCCTAATAAATCTAGTGAGTTTGAATAGTTGTTTTTAGCTTTTTGAACTTGGGTATTCACTAAAAAGCTTATCAATACTAATTTTCAAGAAAAAAATATTTGTTTCCATGTTTGGGTCAAAATATATTTCCCAAATTTGTACTTTACAGCAAAATGATATCCTGACTCAGCATTTTGAAGAAATTTAGCTTCAGAAAAAGTCTCTAAGAATGAAAGGATTATTTTATGGGTCTTAGGTTCTTTTATACTATTCGAGTTATCTTCTCTCCCCTTTTCAGAGTTTGGATAGATAGAACTTCATTGGTTAAACCTAAATCGGATACCTAACAAGTCAACATCCTCATTCTAAGTGATCCTGCTGAACTCAGTAGAGTCTTGCAAACTTCCTTTTGTTAATTAATACATTAGCTGATATGGGGCTGTACCATTATGGTTGTACAGAAAATGTTTGTTCTGATAAGCCAGACAGGTGCTATTCAGTTCATAATTAGGCTTCCTAGATATAGAAGTCTCTGGCTTCTGAGCCAAAAAGTGAGCGAGCCCTGTCATCCAGCTGAGTTCTGCTTCATTCTATGCATGGCGGTACTGAGCACGGTGGTGGTTGGGTGCATAACAAGTGCTCGGTAACTGTTTATTGAATTAATGAATTGCAGAGTTAAGTGACCAGATGTCATTCATACATAGGGAGTGGCTTATTGATGGAGTGCCATCTGGTTTCCACAGTCTTATTATTGCCTGTGGCTGTTAATTGATAGCCTAGCTGTTTAATCTGTCCAATATGTTCAGGTCCCAAGTTGAAATTTTGAGCTTTTCTTGGATGTCAGTGCAACTTTTTGTTTTCATTTGACATCTTAATGTTTTTTCCTCCTATTTTGTACCCACCTAAACACCTTACAGTTAATAAAATGTTTAACCTTTTCTGGTATGAAAATTTCTACAAGGCAAAACACATAGTAGAATGTATCTACGAATCATATTTTTTTGTGTGACTATTACTCATTTTTACATGGTATTGGGAGAGAGAATGAGAGGGACTTAATTCTTCCCAGATTCCTGCACTTATATAATGTAAAAGGAATGGTCTAGAGTGACAAAAATTTATCATGTCAAGTTTATGTTTCTTGGCCTTTTTAGAATGGTGTCTGTCCCAACTGATTAGGAAAATAAAAGTATAGTTTCTTTGAAATACTGTAACTCATTTTAAAGCCTGTTTATGTCAAAAATGACACTGAAAACTACTTACAGGAGAGGGAAAATGGTATTTCTAGTTTGGGGTTAGGGGAATAAGCACAGAGGTCTTTTTGCCAGTCCTCAGAGGAGTAGTTGTATGGCTGAACGTCCCACGAAACCACCCTGGCAACATTGATCTGATTAGTTTTCTCTGTAAAAATGATTGTACCCATTTTAGAGAAAAATGTTTCTCTAAAAAATGAAATAAAACCCTATGTTAAGATTTTTTTATTTAGAACTAACAATTTTAAATCTTTATTGTATTTTTCTATTTTGTTACAAACCATTTTAGAATTGCCTTTTCTTAAATGTTCAAACCAAATTTCTCTGGATTACCCTTTTTTCCTGTAATTACTTGCTAAATTTCTGTATTTCCGTGTGGATTTATATCTCCTACTTTGGTGATTTTTTTCCAATTTACTAACTTGATTTGATATTAATATACACAGAAACTATTGCAAGTGAAACATTCTGAGCAATAATAATTTTATTGACTTGGAAGCCTGGCTGTCTTGATTTCCAGTGTTTGCCTGCAATGTTTAAAGTAACTGACAACTCTGAGATTATTACCAAACGTTTATGATTTTTTAAAAAAGGAGGGGAGGTGGAGAGGGGAATGGAAAAAATGCTGTTTAAATTACAAACCGCTTGTAGCAGTGCCATAGGGAGGTAGTTAACCCAAGTCACTTAAAATATGGTCATAATATTGAGAGTTAAATAATTTTACTTGGAGACGACTTCAAGAACAAATATCAAAAGGTCCAAATGAACTTAAAGGTACATCAAAGGGATTATGGCAGCATGCACAGTTTCAAGACTTACTTTGTGGAGGGTCCTTTGTTCCGTGGGTTTACTTCCAATCTGGGGCCATGTACATGTGACCTCATGACTCCAGATTGATTCCTAGTGCCTCTGTGGACAAGGCCAGATGCTGTCTCCTGTGGGGAAGCTGATGCCTCTCCTCTGCTGCCCCAGTTAGTGCTCACCAAGCAGCTTTGGAAGTCAGCTGGCCTCCTGTGTTTCACAGAGGAGCCCTAGACTGTGGTGATGGAAATCTGCCCCTGCCTCTGCCCCTGCCTCTGCCCCTGGCACACCCTGGGCACTGTAGTGCGGGTGCCTGTGCAGATACCTCTCAGCCTTTGCCTGCAGTTGCGCCGGTGGAGACCCCAGTCCCAGCTCCTGGGAAGAGAATTCTGTGTGTGTCACATTGGTCTTTAAGTAAGGCCATCTCTGTTAGTTACCTAGCATTGCATAGCAGGTTACTCCAAACTTAGCAATATACATTTTTAAGCAATATACAACAATAAACGTTTTTTAGTTTCTGTGGGTCAGGAATTTGGACCATTGAGCCTGGGTGTTTCTGGCCAGGGGTGTCTCATGAGATTCAGTCAAGCTGTCGGCTGGGGCTGCAGTGTACTGTAATTTGGACAGGCAGGAGCACCTGCTTCCAAACTGACCCACTACGGAGGCTGGCAAGCTAGTGCTGGCTGTTGGCAGGAGGCCTCAGTGTTTTGCCACATGGACTTTTTTGCAGGGCTGCTCAAATATTCTCACAACATGGTGACTGGTTTCCCCCAGAGCCCTAGCCTTGGAAGTCCCATTCTGTCATTTCTGCAGCATCCTGTTGGTTTTATAGTTCAGCTCTATCTGACTGCACAGGGTCATGAATGCCAGGAGGCAAGAATCACTGGGGACCATCTTGAAGTCTGGCTGACACACAGTGGCAAACATACCTTCCACTTGCTGAATCCATGTTGTTGTAATCCCTTCATATGGTTTGAGAGGAACAAGGTGCTCAGGGAGTGTGGGTGCTGCATCTTATATTCTGGGGAGCTTGCAGAGGTGGCTGCCTGGGCGTAATAGAGGAAAGCTGTATCTTTGCTGAATGCCTGGGGGAAGCATTTTCTTCAAACTTTGTGCTCTTTAAATCAATGATGATACTTAATCTTGTTTTTACAAAGAAGAAAATAAGATCACCTTTAATTCTACCCTTCACAGTACCAAAATGCTTTTAGTCTTTTTTCTATGTAGTCCTTTTTTTTCCGATGGCTACATAGAGCATGTCTGCCCTTCTGTACCTATGTGTATATTTACAAAATGGGATCACAATGCACTGGTTTAGAACCTGTTTTTCACTCCTAATAGTGTGAATACACGGTATGTTTTTGCATATCTTGAAATAACCTTTTCTGACCTCAATTTTGATGGCAGCCTACTATTCTGCCATAAGATATATCATAATTTATCTAGCGAAATCACTGTTTTTGGAGTTATGCCCTAGCTTTTCCTCTTAGGAGCAGTGATTTGGTGAACCGTACTGTGTACTGAATCTTGCCGTGTAGCCCAGGCTGATGCTTGGTCATGTTCCCAGGTCAAGTTCCCAGACCTGTAATGCTGGGGCAGAGAATGTAGAGACGTCCAAGGTTTCAAAACTGTTCATCAAGAGCCCCTCTGTGATGTTTGTACGTTGTACCTTTAAGTTTGAAGGTGCCCCTTCCCCACCTTGGAGTCAGCACACCATTGTGAATTTTTGCCAGTTTGGTAGAATAAAAAAATGAGGTGATAGAGCAACTTTATCTGGAATATGACTTGTTTTTTAAAAAAGTCAGCCATTCCTAATTGTCTCAAGAAATTGGGTCGGGGGTGAGTGGGGAGTAGCATGTGCAGATTGAATTGCAACTGCCAGGCAACTCAAGCAGAAACCCAAGCAGCCTCCGCTGTGAGAAGCTGTTTTCTCCACCCTGTGGGGTAGCCAGTAAATTGGAAAATGGACTGTTGTGTGTTTGAAGCTTCATTTCTCACTACCCACCTGAAATCTCAAGGTTCTGCTGAGTAGCGAAACAGACCAGAGCAGAAAGCAAAGGCCCAGGGGTTGCTCATCGCCCACACAACTGATTTATCTTGAAAGCCTTGGAGACCAGAGATGTCCTGCCTGTCTTCACCAACCGCTGCTGCTTGTAGGATCACATTTTGGTCCTGTCTGTTCTCAGCTCTGCCGCTGGTTAACTTACGGCTCAGTGACAGGCAGACCTTTGGATCCCAGTCTAGTGTCTCATACTTAGGTGTGCATTGGACGAATTCTCGTTGGCCCATTGAGTAATGCCATGTCAAGCCCCACAGTGGGCAGGAAAGGGAAGGAGAAAGGAACTCACATTTACCCAGCCCCTAGCTCCTACTTGCCAAGTAGCTCTCTTGTTTTTATTCTTACTGCGTCCCACCCCACCAAAAGAAAATAAACAGGTATTTCCTATACATTATTTTATTCAGGTGACAAAGTAATTAATCATTTATAAATAACATACAGCTGAAATACTTCTCTTACATGTGAACTTTATGAGCAAGTAAATATTTTCTTATTTGAGGCTTTTGTTTTCTCTGCCTGAATTCAAGAGCTTTACAACCCTTAACAGCCCAAGTGTGTTTGAAATGGTTTGAGTTTTCACTGTTGTTTCTACAGACCTAAAGAAAACACACACAAGTTTTTCCATTGAGTAGATAATAACATGTCACTTTTTTTTTATGGACTGGAGCTGTGACTGTTGAACTTGTTGCAGAAGAATCTGTGTTCTCTTGTGTAGCTCTGAGTTATGTAGGGAACATTTTATTGATGAGATGCTCATAGTTTATGTTACTGAATTTTTTTCCTTCTGCCAGAGTTGTTTTCTCTTATTTAAGAATACTGGACACAGAGAATTGGGGAAGAGCGGTCGAAACTGGCTAACATGCCTCTAATGCCCACCCTGTGCTGAGCAGAATGCTTCGCTCTGTTGTTGGACATGGTGGAAATCTGCTACATGGAATGCTTTCCATAAGGCTTGGGTGTTCAGCAAACACTAACTAATGAAGATGTTTACTTTCCAGAGTGTTTAGAACCTTCCACCGATACAGTTTTATTAAATTCCCCTCACATCTCAAAGGAGAACTGCTTCAGTTTACTGATGGGGAGGACACAGGACAGAGTGGCCAGGTCAGATGAGAACGAGGTCCTGAATTCCCTCTAATTTTTCTCTCTTTCCTGGGACTTTACCAACTTTTATCCAAATACATCTGCAAAGACAAAGTTCAGGACTATCTACATAATCTTAAGCAGTAATTTGAGAAATGGAGTTGCTTCTTTTTAAAAATTAAACCTCAAATCTCCTTAGTGGATACACAAGTGTGATCTTCTTAAATGTGCTTGGTGAGAGGAAAGAGGAGAGCTCACTTCTACAACACTGCACACCTTGATTCTTTGGTCTCTTATGGGTTAAATTAGAAATGCAGGTTTCCCTGAGATTTTTCAGACCATAGGAGAGCCCAATTTAGTTAGAACATAAAAAAAAGGCTTAGAAGAGAATTTGAAACCTAGAGGTTCACTAAATGCCAGCAGGGTCAGGTAGGTCAGCAAATAAGAGAAATTAGTGAAACTGCTTGTGTACTGGAGTGACCTGAATGTGGATAGCTTCAGATTGAGCAGCACCTTGAGAGCACCTGGGGCCATGGGGCCAGCTCGCAGCCCTCTGTCTGCAGGTACGCCAGCTCAGTCCCCCAGGTGGGAGGAATTAGAGCTGATTTTATGAGGCCTCTGAATGAGGGGTGGACTGTTAACACCTCCACTGGTAATTCAACTTTACTGTCCAGAAATTGTTCTTTATCTGAGCTTGCATCTTTCTAGGTTAACCCATTGCCTACTTTAACCTCACATCTCACTGGACATGTAGTATCTCTTGAGTTTGGACACTTGTCATTTTCTGGACACTCATAATATTTTGAAACTTGATTGCAGGTGAGACCATATTGTAACTGTGATCTATTCTGAAATAAAAATATTTGAAAAGTATATCAGAAATACACTTTTAGGATATAAAATGAACATTAGCTAAATGTTTGATGTTGAGATGAAGTTTACGCTCTGGGAAAGTAACTTTTTACCTTTTGGGTCCTGCATTCGTTTTCTCTACCTCCCCATTTCTCTTCTGCCCCTTGTCACTACGCCTTCCTCTTCCCTGTCCCTTCCTCCTGCATTGCCAGCACTATGTTCTTTTTGTGCCTCCTGTGCCCACTCCACATTCCTTGATAGAGAGTTGATTTTCTTCTCAGTATGTCTTAGGCTTAGAATCAGTAAACCCTTCTGGACACAGCCCTTCTCCTCACTCTTCTGGGCTTTGGCTTTCTAGGTGAGCTCTTCTCCATGTTGTCTGGTTATCTGTGAGACGGCTTATGGAGTGGCTGCTCTTTGACATTTCTATAGTATTCAGAGTTAAACCCAGAGTGACCCACATCCTTAACCAGGTCCATGAGTGAGCCAGCGACTTATTTCTGGTTTTCCCAAGACCATACTTTTGACTTTCAAAAGTGTTTCGTTTCTTGATTTACATTTTCTTTGATTGCATCTGAAAAGGCCCGTTGGCCTGACAACCGTTGCTATGGGAATGATACTGGTGGTTAGTGCTGTTGGGCAGTCACCATTATCAAAAGGATCAGGTGCCTATTTATTCACGGTGGGGAACGAGGTTCCCTCATAAAGCACATGAACTTTATTCTCTTCCCACCTTCTCATAGTCTGAGGTCTACATGACATGCATCCAAACTGTGGTAGTGATTTTAATTTGCCACTAGTGTCTTTAATTTTCTAAGGAGTCTAGGAACTTGAGACACTTTTTTTGGAGAACAGTTATTAAAAGTGAGATTTCAAATAATTACCCTTTCTGGTATGATTTATATGTAACACGGATTTGCCTGATTGTCAGGAGGAAGAATAAACTGTTGTTGAGAACTGACCTAATCAAACTGGCCATGTTCAACTCCTAGGTTATTTTTGGTAGGTAATTATCACTGCTATATGTTTGAGGTGGATGAGGGCTGGTTATTTCCCTTACTTCCAGATGTAATGGAAATAAGTAACCAAATTCTGCTCTACAAGATTTATTAAAGAGACATGCATTAATAAGTAAGCCCCAAATAGTTCTTGCCACCTGTTCTGTTAGCGTACTGAAGCCACTGTGCTCACGGCATATGCCACATCTTCTAGACATAGGGACACAAGCTGTTACATGTAGGGTCTCCATTAGATCCTCAGAAGTCTCTGATCCAGGATCAGTAAATGTAACATTGCTCAGGAATATAGCTTTGGATGTGATGCCTTCCCTACTAAGTATTGTAGAGGCTATAGACCTAAGTAGATTTATATACCTTGTTTATGGGAGGGGAGTGTGCTTCAAATATCGTAGCCAATCTACATTTCACATAGACCATTAATTTGACTGGTGAGAACTCATTTCTAACACCTATTATGCAGATTAACAAATCACTATTTTTATTCAAGGTCTCACTCTGTTGCCCCAGCTGTAGTGCAGTGGCACAATCATGGCTCACTGCATCCTTGACCTCTAGGCTCAAGCAATCCTCCCTCCTGAGCCTGCTGAGTAGCTGGGACTACAGGTGTGCGCCACCATGCCTGGTTAATGTTTTATTTTTTATTTTACAGAGATATTCCTTATCACAGTGATTTTTTTGTTATTGTTGTCTATGTTTTTTGTCTCACTGTGTTGCCTGGACTGGTCTTGAACTTCTGGGGTCAAGTGATCCTCCCATCTGGGCCTCCCAATGTGTTGGAATTACAGGCGTGAGCCACCGCGCCTGGACTGAACACCCATTCTGACCTTCATTTTGTCATAGCACAGCTCCGTGCCTTGGTCTCAGTAACTGAAGGCCCCGGTATTGCTGCCTCTGGAGTGTGGCTCCTGATTCCAACATGGGCACTCAAAACACTCCTGTGGTGTGCGGGCCAAGGCTGTAGTGTCTCTGCTGCAGGGAGACAGCAAAACAACCACGCAGCTACTTTCTTACTGTGGTCTGAGACAAGGTGACCTTGAATAGGCCTCACTTCAGGAGGTTGAAAGTACAAAGTAAAGCCAGTTCAGAGTGGATGATGGGTTAAACTTTGGTGGTGGCATCTTAAAATGGTTCCCTGAATGAGTGTTTATGTGTATCACAAGGACAATTTTGTGAACCATGAAAATCTTCCAGCTGTTATTGCACTCCCAGCAACCGCCATAGAGGGACTTCTGTTTTGATTGTGTATCAATAGGTAATTTGGTTCAGAATAGCTTTTAGCCAGTCCTCTTCTGTAAGTCAACAGATAACCACTGGCAAAAAATAAGTGTCCTCTGCTCTTTATCCCAGTGATTTGTTGTTGTTGTTTGTTTCTAGGCCAGGTGAGTGGTTCGGAGTTATTTATCTGAGTTAGCCAGGGGTTAAGTGGTCCTGAGTACTGAGCCACACACCCTTATGCAGGAGACTCCTGACTGGGGATGGGAAGCTGTCATCTCTAGGATCAGATGGCAGCTGGGCACGCTGAGCTGTCTATCCATTTGGGACACTTTATAAGCAATCGGATTTATTTACAATCTGGTTTGCAGACAAGGTGTACAATTATTTTAAGCATTATAATGTGAAAATCAGATGAGGCCCCACAGACACTTTTTATGACAAGAACCATCTACTTGAGCCATCATTAATTTGTCTGGATTGCGCATATCGGTCAGGTTTATCTCATGGGAAATTCCATGGGATCCACCAAGTGCTTTTTTGGAGGAAGGTGTTTTACTGGAAAGTTTTTCAATGTGAAAATAAAATATCATTATCTAGAGAAGAACAAGGATAGGAATTAGAATGGGCTTTTTGTCAGAAAGTGTATAAGCAAGAAGAGAGAAGAAAATGTTTCCAGTGTTGAGAGAAAAAGCCTGCCAATTTAGAACTCTAAATCCAAGGAAGTTCTTTAAAAGTGAAGCAGAAACAAAACTTCCTCAGACAAACCAAAACTGAGGGGATTCGTAGCTGTTAGACTGTCCTGCAAGAAATATTAAAAGAAGTTCTTCTGGTAGAAGGAAAATAATATATTAATAGTTTAGAAATTTGGATCTACATAAAGAGCAGAAGAGCATCAGGGAAAGATAAATGAAAGCAAAATAAAGTCTTTATTATTCTTACTTGACCCAAAAGTTAACTGTTTAAACCAGTCATAGTGATGATGCCCTGGTGATGGCAGCATAAGGATGAGGGAGATGAGTGGCAGCAATGCCACCAGCCGTGGGAGGGAGGAACTGGGAGTGCTGTTCTATGGTGCCTGCCTACAGGTATTTACAGTACAGTGTTATTTGAAGGTGGGCTTAGATGAGTTACAAACGTGTATTGTAAGCTTTGGGCAATCACTGTGGATTTTTAAAAGAAGTGTAATTGATCCACTGAGAGAGGGAACCCATATTTGTGAAGGTATGTAGCCAGCCCCTCATGTGCTCATCTCCTCCCATTTTAGGCAACGGACATTTCAATGGCCTCTTCCAATTCTCCATCAGGCCACTACTCTGAGGGTGACATATACGTGATGTGTGACCACGTGATGAGAGATTTCTTTGCCCATTGTTGGACATTGTGCTGTAAAGTGTGTTTCTCGCTTTGAAGAAATGTAACATGCTGTCCCAGATGGGCACAGTATCTATTGTTTTAGTCCACCTCTAGAGTTTTGAGCATATCCCACTCAGTATGAAAAACCCAGTCCAGAGTAAATACATGTTCCTGTTAGGACCCATGTGTAGCTTCCTGAGCATACAAGCAGTGGTCTCATGTTGTCTGTCATCCATTGGCAGCTGTGTGTGGAACCTTCCTCCCAAAGCTGTCTGTGGTCTGTTTCTTGCTGGTAGACAGGATAATCCTTGACATTTTGTGCCTTATAGCATGTAAGAGGAAAATGTTGACAGTCAACTAATCTCTACCTTGCTATAGCTCCCCTGTCTATTCATTTTTTGGACACAGATGGCTGGCCTAAGTGAGCATACCCAGTGTCCACTTGTTGGTTTTAGTTACCTTCTGTCCTGGAAGAGGGTTCTTATGGGCATCAACATGTTTGTTAAGCCCCTTAAATTACCATAGTGGTTTTCATAGGTTCATACCCCATGTGGGCATACCTTCAATAACCCCGTGTTCTGTCTGACCATGTGGCAAGCCATGGCTACTCTCTATGAGTCTGTATATGCTCAAACTTCAGGACTCATATTGTTGCCTATTTCTTTTTCATTATGAGAAAAACAGTTTACAGGTTAGGACACTGAGCTGAATTGCTCTTAACCTTCTTTAATTAGAGTTTTCCCATCAGTCTGTTGTGGTGTAATGGACTTCCGAACAGAATGCTGCCCATCTATCTTGGAGTGCTATTTGTAAACCAGGCAGCTTTTTGTTGGTCAGTTATGAGTCATTCATAGGGCACTGCCCATGTGACAGTAGGGTCTGGCAGCTTTTCAGGTGGTTCCAAAGTTGGCCCTAGGTTGAAAGAGACTACTGTTCATGGAGACAGTGAGTAATTCCTTGAGTTCCTCCATTAGCATATTTCTGTGTAACCATTTCCATTTTGTTATGTCACTCTTCTGGGAACTGCCTTTCTTACTAGAGTTTCTCTGACAATATTATCTAAGACATTACGGGTATTTCATATTTCAAGATTATTTTATGTCTTTCAGTCATTGGGGCAATTTTCATTCGTACCCAATAGCAAGTCAATAATCATCTCTCAAGTGGCATATACCGTACCACTATGTCTAGAAATGTTGAGGTCTAAGATTCCGGTGCTTGCTGCTGGGTGGTAGTCATGAGCTGTGCTGTAAGTGTCAGTCTGTGTAAGTGCAGGTTGAAGACACTTCCAAAGTCATATCTGCGTGTGGATCATAAGGCCCAACAGGCTTTGCCTGAGCCACTGCTTTTTGCAATTCAAAGGTAGCCAGATGCTGTTTATGCTCCCATTCAACGGTGACCTTCTTTGGTGAAGCTTTATGATTAGGAACTAGCAGTATTCCCAGAAGTGGGATACACATGCTCCAGAATTCAAGCAAGCTGACTGGGCACCATGCTTCTTGCTTGGTTCCAAGGACAGGCGACGGCAGCAGGTTCCTGCCCCCTTTCTGCCTGCAGCCTTCCTAGCCTATTTCCTTGAAGCCCAGATCTCTTGTAACTGTTTTTTCCTCCCTCTACTTCGTTAGGTAGCCTGGAGGGGACAAGAGTAGGAGGAATTCCCTTTTCAAAGCTCAGATGAGGCTCTGTAAAGCCTGGAGTGTAGGCCTTTCCCTGAACAGTGGACCTTTGTTATGGAGAAGTGGCTATGTGTATTTCTCAAGGGTTGCTCTTCCCTCCTGCTGGAGCCACACGAGGGTCTTCTCAGCTCTTCACTATGAGAACCTGGTCCAGTTCCTGTCTGGAAAGGTCCACCAAAGTATATGGATCTCCCTGCTATTACTTCCCCACCCCACCCATGCATGACAGGCTCCCAGGAGTTTCTCACTCTCACCTCTACAACTTGACCAAATGACATTTTTATTTATTTATTTTTTGAGATCGAGTGCTGCTCTTCACCCACACTGGAGTGCAGTGGCACGATCTCAGTTCACTGCAACCTCCACCTCCTGGGTTCAAGCGATTCTCGTGCCTCAGCCCCTCGAGGCACAGGATTATATATTGAGTAGCTGGGATTATAGGCGTGTGCCACCATGCCCAGCTAATTTTTGTATTTTCAGTGGAGACGGGGTTTCATCGTGTTGGCCAGGCTGATCTCGAGCTCCTGAACTCAAGTTATCCACCTGCCTCAGCCTCCCAAAGTGCTAGGATTACAGGTGTGAGCCATCATGCCCAGCCTCAAATGGCCATTTAAATGTTCCTTTCAATTTTTGGCTCCAGAAACTTCTGCCACAGCTAAGCAGATCTCAACTCTGGATTTGCTTGTCTCTCCAGATTTCAAGGTGGTGATTTGCCTTGTGGTCTTAGTTTATTGATGGGTTCAATAAAAGTTTTTTTTTTTTTCACCCCTAGTCATTTCCCAAAGAAAAGTCTTTAATTTTCAGTTTGTCCAGCCTTTTCTAGCTACTAGAATGACGGTGACAACTCCCCAAATTTCCACATGTTGCAGCTAAAGTCGGAAGTTTCTCAAATCTTGTTTTAAGTGACTGTGGCTGAGAGCTCAGCCCCACAGAGGGACAGATAGTTTTCTTTTTCTTTTTTTTTAATTAGAGATAAGGTTTCACTGTTACCCAAGCTGGAGTGCAATGGGATGATCATAGCTCACTGTAACTCAGACTGGGCTGAAGCCGTCCTCCCACCTCAGCCTCCTGAGTAGCTGGGCCTATAGGTTCGTGCTACTATTCTCTGGCTAAATTTAAAAAACTTCTTTTGAAGAAATGGAGTCTCACTATATTGTCCAGGCCAGTCCCAAACTGCTGCCTCAAGCCATCCTCCCAATTATTGGGATTACAGCTGTGAGCCATTGTACCCAGCCACAAACAATTTTGATAGGAGGCTTCTGGAAGGAAAGAGGAAGACTAGAAGGCCCCAGAGATCAGTTCATAAGACTCAGCCAGCCATTTAGGGTATGTTGAAGGAAACATGCAGCAAGGGATAAAGGTGCTGGAAAGAGAGATAATCTGCCCAGGCCTGTTTAATCCAGACCTGTTTTCCTTCTTACAAATAGCTGCCAGTTGGGTGCACATGAGGGGTGTATGTGAGAGTGCTTTCTGCCGTGGATCTGTGGCCCTGGGTAGCTGTGTGAATGTGCAGGGGCAGAGGCGCTGGGAAAGGAGAAGTTGTGGCAGACATCCTGGGGCAGGCAGGAATGACTGAGCCCTGCGCCTTGCTCCAGTTTCAGTGGCTCTATGGCAGATACTTGGGTGACAGTGTCTCACTTTCTCATATGTGCATTCAGGTTTTGTTGTTGCTGCATACACAACTCTGGCTTAGTTACAAATTCATAGGGCTAAAACTAAATCAGCACATTGTATACTCTGTGGTTTGTTTTGGCTCTCTTTTCTCAAAGCTAAATATCTGAGTAGGAACTTACGCTTTGATCTTGTGATTTGACATCCCAAATGCACCTTCTCTGATGCAGCCCAGAGTGTGTTGTAGCAACACTGACCAGTGGGAATAGGAGAAGGGAGAAGGCCAGGCAGATACGTTCTCCTCTTCTTTTTCTCCTTCAGTGTACACAGTCATGGTTTTTCTTTTTGCTTGCCCGAGAAAATTCTGTGTGCTGCACCAACCTCAGTGTCATTTGCAGGCTCATTGTAAAATGGGAGCCTGTAGGGCCTTTGTATCGTGTCCTCATCTTTCTTACCTCCCCTTCCTCACTTTTGTCGTCCTGGGTCCACACCTGCTAAGTAAAGTGTCAGTCTCAGGTTCTGTTTCCTGGAGGACCCAGGCTGAGACACGCATTATAGAAACCAGTAACGTGTGTATTCCTCCTACATTGAGATGTAGAGTATCTACCATAGTTTATGTCCTGTTTTGATTTCAAGAGACTTTATAAATATTTTCCCATTTGAAATATTCTTCTGTAGCCTGATTATAAATGGCTGCAGAGTATTCCATAATGTGAATGTATCAGCTTTTAAAAATCAATCTGTTGTTGGGCATTTAGGCAGTGCGTGCCCTTGCACATCTATTTTTGCGTATGTACCACCGGTAATTTCTGCAGGATAAATCCCTAAAAGTGGAATTCCAGTTGTATTCTGTGTTTTATATAGAGTTATATATGGCCAGTTAGCCTTCCAAAAAGCTTATAAGTTACCTTCCCAGCAGCAATGTATAAAAGAACTTGTTTTCCTGGATTCTTGCAATATGCTTTAAAAATCCATGTCAACTTGGTAGGTGACAGGTGATCCAGCTGTAATTTATATATCCTTTCTTATATATGAGATTGAACCTTTTAAAAATACGTTTATTAGCTATATGGTGTGTGTGTGTGTGTGTGTGTGTACGCACGCATGTGTGAATTGCCTGTCCCTGTCCTTTGCTGGTTTTTATCTTTTTAATGGAAGTGTTCTTTTTCTTATTGATGTGTGTGCCCTCTGTTTTTCGCCAGGTTCTTCCTTGTAGCAGACCATGGTTGTGGTCCTACTCAAAGACCAGATTAGAGCAGAAAGTCTCGGGGAAGAGATTTTATGAGAAGTCGTGCCACCACAACGCAGACTCACTCAGGCCTTCTACAAATATTTATTTAGCACCTACTTCGTGGTAGGCACTGTGTATACACTTGGGATATAGCAGTGAACATAAAAAGATACATATAGAGCAGAGATTCTGGTCTATTGGGGATTGTGCAGAGCTATGGGAAACAGTGCAAAGGCAGACAGGTGTGTTAGGTGGTGATGAAAGCAGTGGAGAAAAGTCAGGCAGAGGAGAAGGACAGGGCTTCCAGTGGGCTGCATTTTTTTTTTTTTTTTTTTTTTTCTGGAGACAGAGTCTCACTCTGTTGCCACCCAGGCTGGAATACAGTGGCACAATCTTGGCTCACTGCAACCTCCATCTCCTGGGTTCAAGGGATTCTCCAGCCTCAGCCTCCTGAGTAGCTGGAATTACAGGTGCACGCCACCAAGCACAGCTAATTTTTGTATTTCTTTTTCTTAGTAGAGATGGGATTTTACCGTGTTGGTCAGGTTGGTCTTGAACTCCTGAACTCAGAAGATCTGCCTGCCTCAGCTTCCCTCTGGGATTACAGGTGTGAGCCACTGCACCCGACTGGGCGGCATTTTTAAGGAACCATTTGAAGCAACACCTGTGGGAAGGAGGAATCATGTGGAGGTCTAAGGAAGGGCATTCTAGGTGGAGGTAATATCCAGGTTGGGTCCCAGAGAGGGCCAGTGCTGGGTGAGTTTGAGGAACTGTGGTGGCACACAGGGTGTGACAGTGGCACTGTTGCTAGAGGGAGGTGAGGGGGTGTCAGGGACAGGGAGCCAGGGCCTCAAATCTGAGCAGCTTTACAAATGGCAAGTTAAGAGGGATTAGAACTTGTACAGGAGTGTAATTTGCTGATGTACCTTCTGATAAAGGAGAAATCTCTTTTACGCTGATAGCCCAAGTCAGATTTAGTGAACTATAGGAAGAAAAAGGAGGCGTTTATAGCGTATTATGTTTGTAAAACATAAATATAGGGAAGAAAAAGGAGTTATAGTATGTTTGTAAAACATAAATATAGAGTTTTCTTTTTTTTTCTTTTTCTTTTTTTTATTGAGATAAGGTCTTATGCTGTCACCTAGGCTAGAGTGCAGTGGCATCAGCATGGCTCACTGCAGCCTTAATCTCCTGGGCTCAAGTAATTCTCCTGCTTCAGCCTCTGGAGGAGCTGGGACTGTAGGCATGCCCAACTTTTATTTTTTGGAGAGATGGGGGTCTCACTATGTTGCCCAGGCTGGTCTTGAACTCCTGGGCTCAAGTGATCCTCCCACTTTAGCCTTCCAAAAGTGTTGGGGTTACAGGTATGAGCCACTGTGCCTGGCTAATATAGGATGTTGAATGATGAGGTGCACAGTCTTTGGACAGTAACAGTAACAAAGAAGACAATTTTGTAGAATTGGAGAAAATGTGTTTGCACTTGGGCTGTTTGGACTTGTGCCTTCTTAATCTTTAAGCAAAGTATCATCACATCCCACTTTGGAGGTGGTTCATTGATTCTCCCTTCACCATTCACCAAAAGAACAGTGTGATGCCAGGGGCTAGCTTCAAAGAGCAAAATGGAATATCTCTTTATCTCTTTTCATTAGTAAAACCTATATTTGGGCCATATATGTTTAAAGCTGAAGTTATGTCAGTGTAAAACATAGTTCCTTGGTGCTTAAAAGATGTTTATTCAGGAATCAATTTCTTCACCTATCAAATATTATCAGTTACCTACTTTGCTATGCACTAGGCATTTGGGATACTATGATGAACAAAACTGACACAGACCCTCTCCTCCCTGCATGTTTGGACTTGTGGGGGTCAGACAGACATTTTTGAAAAAACTCTACAAATAAGTATGTAATTATAACCTGTGATAAGTGCTATGACGTGTAAGTACAAGGTGTCATAGGAATGTGAACCTAGACTCATCTAGCGTACAGGAAGTCTTCCCTGAGGAATAAAAGTTGAGCTAAAGAAAGGGCATAACGAGGCAAAGTGGGGTGGGAAGAGCACTCCAGGGAGAAGGAACAGCACATGCAATGGTCCTGAGACAGGGTGACCCTGGGGAATTCCTACATAGTGTCAGGGAACTACAGTGTTAACACTCTTACTATTTGGGCATAGACTATTACTTTTTGGGTATCTGGAAGGTCCCTTACTGGTAACAACCTATCTTGCTATACTAGATGGCCAAATGTTATTTTTGTTATCTGCTCCCATTTTATCTTCTGGTGTTTGGTTTTTAGCTATGAAGCATTCACAGAAATGATCTGAGCCAAGATTTTGGGTAACCCAGGTACCCAGGAGAAAATGCCTGAAGAGCACTGAGTAGGAGGCAGGAAATCCTTGCCCTGATCCTCATTCCCTGGAATGGGCAATACTTCCCAGGAGGTGGGGAAGTATGTATTGGCAGGTGGAGCTAGCAGCAGCCAGGAAGGCATGACCCAATGAGAAATGAAAAATTCAGAACCCTCTGAAAGCATTGCAGACTATGATGGGAATTGAAATTAGAAACACTGTGTGCATTTCTAATACTTGTGCTAGGAAAAAGACTGTAGCTGTGTTCATGTTTAATGTATGGCCCATAATAGAGAGCTGAACAGCTCTCCGTGGCCCTGTTTTTCTATTCGTTTCCGGAAGAAAGAAGCTGGTTCTATTTTAGGCTTGTATTTGGGAAGTGGACTTTACCAGAATGGGATCCCATCTGAGGCCAGAGGTGCCTTTTCCCTCCCATGTGAACAGGTACAGCTGAGAGGTCAAGAATGGTGTGCTCTGTCCTCCACTGCCCACCTCCTTTGTATGTGTGTTATGCGAAACTTTAAGGGGGTATATGGAGTTTGGTGATTTATGGTTCTTTACCAGTTTACTCTCTAGATTTTCATAGAATCACCTATAGACTTTTTCTTCTTGTTGATTTGTTTAAATTCCTTGTGGATTTTGGATTTCAGGCCTTTGTCAGATGCATAGTTTGCAAATGTTTTCTCCCATTCTATAGGTTGTCTGTTTACTCTGTGGATAATTTCTTTCACTGTGCAGAAGCTCTTTAGTTTAATTAGGTTTCACTTGTTAATTTTTGTTTTTACTGCAATTGTTTTTGGGGACCTAGCCAAAATCTCTGCCAAAGCTTATGTCAAGAGGGTATTTTCTAGGTTTTCTTTCAGTATTTTTATACTTTGAGGTCTTACACTTAAATCTTAGTCCATCTTCAGTTAATTTTTGCATATGGTAAAAGGTAGGGGTCCAGTTTCATTCTTCTACATATAGCGAGTCAGTTATACCAGCATCATTTATTGAATAGGGAGTCCTTTCTCCATTGCTTATTTTTGTTACCTTTGTAGAAGATCAGATGGTTGTAGGTGTGCATCCTTATTTGTGGGTATTCTGTATTCTGTTACATTAGCTTGTGTGTCTGCTTTTGTATCAATATCATGCTGTTTTGGTTACTGTAGCCTTATAGTATAGTTTAATGTCAGGTAATGTGATGCCTCTGGCTTTGTTCTTTTTGCTTAGGATTGCTACTTGGGTTCTTTTTTGGTTTCCTATGAATTTTAGGATAGTTTTTTCTATTTCTGTAAAAAATGACATTGGTATTTTGATAGAAATGGCACTGAATCTATAAATTGCTTTGGGTAGGATTTTAAAATGGGCAAAGGACATGAACAGACACTGCTCAAAATAAGTCATATACATGGCCAACAAACATGGGAAAATGCTTGTCATCTTAATGATCGGAGATATGCAAATCAAAACCACAGATACCATCTCACACCAGTCAGAATGGCAATTTTTTAAAAGTTAAAAATTCATAGACACTGGCAAACCTGTAGAGAAAAGGGAATGCTTATACCTCGTTTGTGGGGATGTAAATTAGTACAGCCACTGTGGAAAGCAGTTTGGAGATTTCTCAGATAACTTAGAACTATTAATATCATTCTACTCAGCAATCCCATTACTGAGTATATACCCAGGTGAAAATAGGTTGTTCTACTAAAAAGGCAGATGCACTTATATGTTCATCACAGCGTTATTCACCCTAGCAAAGACATGAAATCAACCTAGGTGCCCATCAAGAGTGGAGTAGATAAAGAAAATATGGTACATATGCCCCATGGAATCCTCTGCAGCCATAAAAAGAAGAAAATCAGCCGGGCACGGTGGCTCACACCTGTAATCCCAGCACTTTGGGAGGCCGAGGCAGGTGGATCATGAGGTCAAGAGATTGAGACCATCCTGGCCAACATGGTGACACCCGTCTCTCCTAAAACTACAAAAATTAGACAGCTGTGGTGGTGGGTGCCTGTAATCCCAGCTACTTGGGAGGCTAAGGCAGGAGAATCACTTGAACCTTGGGAGGTGGAGGTTGCAGTGGATCGCACCACTGCACTCCAGCCTGGTGACAGAGTGAGTCTCTGTCTCAAAAAAAAAAAAAAAAAAAAAAATCATGTCCTTTACAGCGACATGGATGCAGCTAGAGGCCATTATCCTAAGTGAATTAATGCAGGAGCAGAAAATCACATACTGCTTCTCACTTATAAGTAGGAGCTAAACACTGAGGAAGTCAAGATGGGAAGAGCAGACACTGGAGACTACTAGAGCCAGGAAGGAGGGAAGGGGACATGGCCTGAAAAACCACCTATTGGTTACTATGCTCATGACCTGGGTGATGAGACATCTGTACTGAAACCTCAGCATCACGCAGTATACCCAGGTGACAAACCTACACATGCACTCTCTGAATCCAAAATAAAAGTAAAAAAAGAAAAATTTAAATAGCCACATGTGGCTAGTGGCTACCATATTGGACAGTGCAGGGCTAGACAACGTCCCACCTTGTCGCCTGTGTCTGGGGTGCATGCATTACTCCCACTCCCCAGCCTGGCCCCTACTACTTGGAGAGTCTCACACCTGGTCAACATAAAAGCCAGTTTTCAGGCTACCACTTAGCTTTTCATGTCTGTGCCATGAAAAGAGGCAAGAGAGAAAAGAGGTTGTGCCTATGTAAAAAGAAAAAAAAATTAGCACCTTACTTACAACTTAGGGCACAGTAAAGCATGTATCAAAGAATATACCTTTATTGTCTACTGATTGCCAACAATGTGAGAGCCATACCCCAAACTGTGTTCTTCTCCATAGTTTATTCTTCAGTTTAGTGTATACATTGGCCATTGCAAGGACTTAATGGAGATTTCTTTCTTTCATGTGTAGTTAAATATTTACATGATACCTAAGACAAGGAATTTGATGTTTGCTGATTTGATGCCTTGTTTGTAAGTGATGAAGGTAATGAAATGGTTTCTAACTTCTTGGAGAAAAGTCTCTGTCATGCAACATCTCCATTTATATTTGCCACAAGTTCTCTGTATCTCTGCTTCCTTTGGCTGTTTGCCAGGGGAATGCCATTTATCTGAAGGTTTGGGGCAGGCTAGGGGGAGAAGAGGTCATTTTACTCTGCCTTTATGACAAGGTTAACTGGTTTCACCAGGGCTAGAACACGCCGCCATGAATGGCCCCGCTCACTGAGGGAAGAAGACAAATGCATGCTAGCCATGGCACTGATTCAGTTGTTGCTGAGGTCAGTAGCTGAAAGGGATGTACTGAAGGCAGAGTCAGCTGGGCTGGAGTCAGGAGGAGCCCCACTGACTGCCTGGAAGGAGAGCTGAGGCTCTGAAGCTTGGCTCCTAGCACTTGGCACCATAGACCTATAAGTTATATTTACTTTTTATGAAATCACCCCTGACAAATCTTTTTGCCAAACAGGATAGAGCTGCATGTGGATTAATCAACACTCTTACTAAAATACATCAATTATCTTTTATTTTGCTATCTGCTACTTGTATATCTGGGCATTTTCTAGAAATAGGACATGGATATTAACTCATCTTTTCTGCTTTTAATTGGCACCTGAGTAACCATGACTCACATTTTTTGATAACCAGAGAATTTTGTAACAAAATTATTTTTCTTCTTCTTCTTCTTTTTTTTTTTGAGACAGAATCTTGCTCTGTTTCTCAGGCTGGAGTGCATTGGCATGATCTTACCTCACTGCAACCTCCACCTCCTGGGTTCATGTGATTCTCCTGCCTCAGCCTCCTGGGTTGCTGGGATTACAGGCATGTATCACCACGGTTGGCTAATTTTTTTGTATTTTTGGTAGAGATGGGATTTCACCATGTTGCCCAGGCTGGTCTTGAACTCCTGACCTCCAGTGATCCACGTGCCTTGGCTTCCCAAAGTGCTGAGATTACAGACATGAGCCACCGTGCTGGCCAACAAATGTACTCATTGCTTTTCTTTTTGACCTTGTATTATTCTTTATTGTGGTGGTTGGTGGTTGGCGGTGGATGGGAAGAGAAGGAACATTTGTCTATATGACTCATTTATGTAAATGAAGAGAAGTTAGTCAGTGAATAACATTGTTGTTTTCTACCAATTTTGGTTGTAATAACAAAAATTGTGGGCTGGGTGCAGTGGCTCATACCTATAATCCCAGCACTTTGGGAGGCTGAGGCTGGTGGATCAACCTGAGGTCAGGATTTCAAGGCCAACCTGACCAACATGGTGGAAACCCTGTCTCTACTGAAAAGACAAAAATTAGCTGGGCATGGTGGCACGCGCCTGTAATCCCAGCTACTCGAGAAGATGAGAAATGAGAATAGCTTGAACCTGGGGGGCGGAGGTTGCAGTAAGATCGCGCCACTGCGCTCCAGCCTGGGTGACAAGAGCGAGACTCCGTGTCAAAAAAAAAAAAAAATTATCTTCGGTATGAATCATATTTATTAGACAGTTATTTGGTTTCTCCCTTTGCTTCTTAACCAAAACACCTTGAAAACAGCAACCTTATCCCCATTGTGTATCTGGTGTTGGTGAGGTGTTCTCACATGCAGGGACCAAAAACCCATCAGTAAATGAGGAGCATGTTAGAAATTAGGAGTTAAATCTGTGGTGAACAACATACTAGTCACCAACCACGTGTAGCCATGAAAATTAAATTCAATAAAAAAGTTTTCTAGCTGAACTAGCCACATTTCAAGTGCTCAGTAGCCTTGTGTGTCTAGCGGCTACTATATCGCGCGGCACGGATGCAGGAAGTTTCCGTCGCATTGAAGATTCTACCTGATAGCATTGTGGTCGACCTTTCTGGAATGAGCTTGTTTAGTCTGCAGATATTGCTGAGTATCTTCTCAGACCCTGTTCTGACCACAGGGATGCTGTGAGGAGCAAGAAAGGCCAGGCCTGACACTCACAGAGAAACCATCTGAGTGAAGAACAAGGTGTGGGAAGCAAACCCAGAAATGCTTACATCATAAATGTCGGTACTGCAGTGCTCATGGCTCCCTGGGGATACAGGAGTAACATCCTATTTCCTCGCCTCAGCAGGGAAGAGAGATAATTAAGCACTATATTTTACAAAAGGGGAGACTGATGAGTACAGATAAATTGAGCCCACCCGTGCCTTGCAGTTGCTCCATTTGCCTCTCTGAGCAGCATCTTCTTATACTGGATAGTGGGGTGTTTAGAACCTGCTCTTCAGAACATTGGCAAGGGCTCTAAGACAAATGTGTGAAACCTGCTTAGCACTCAGCATTAAATGCATTGAGGCCATTATTACACTAACCTTTTATACCATAAAACTGGTTTAGAAGCTAACAAGCAACCTCAGCTGGAGACCGGGAAGGGAAGGCCTTTACTGGGAAAGGGAGCAGGTGGGTTAGGGAGCAGCGGGCCTTCAGAGTGTGTGAGAAACGACTGTATTTCCCTGAGAGGGACACACCTCAGAGATCCTTGTAAATGGAACACTTTGCAGACTCCTACTTTTTAAATTTACAGGTCGCAAATTTGCATTTATTTGTAGACATCTAGAAAAAAATCACAAGTGTATATATCACTCTATATAGATCTTATTAATAATTTTATTTGGACAAGATAACTTATGCCACAGCAATCTTACACAGCATGATTGAAGACTGCAGCACCCCCAAGAGTGGTCTCAGGTACGTACGGTATGTGAAGAAAAGGTTGCAACTCAGAGCCACCATGATTAAGTTAAAAACCCCTGACACATAGTACATGTGCCAGTAGATTTCCTTCAGGTCATGACGAGCATGAAAAATATCAGGGCACAGATACCCAGCACATGTTCTGCAAAGGCGTCCTGCAATATGGGTGACAGAGCAAGACTCAAAAAAAAAAAAAAAAAAAAAAAAAAAAATCAGATCCTGCTTCAGTGTTAGCATCAAGCCCTTAGAAGAAATTTAAAAAGTCACTTTTCCCATATACAAACATCAGCAACGATTCACACATAAAGCTGGTGGGCTGGGTAGCTGGCCACAGAACCCAACCAGTCCTTGCCTGGGAGAAAGCAAGATGGGTACTGAAGTTCTCTCTCACATTCAGGCACACATCTGCTTCTGGTTGTAAGAATTTTATTTACTGGTTGGTAAATAAAATCAGGAGAAAGAAATGCAGGGCTCTGGGAATCTCATACCTTCCATAAGGAAAATGCTCTGCCTATGCCAGTTCATTCCCTCCCTCCCTCCCTTCCTCCCTACCCTCCTCCCTCCCTCACTCCCTTCCTTCCTTCCTTCCTCCCTCCCTCCCTCCCTCCCTC
>NW_016107790.1:1175900-1246984 GCF_001604975.1 Cebus imitator | reverse complement strand
CTTCCTTCTCTCCCTCTCTCCCTTCCTCCCTTCCTTCCTTCCTTCTCTCCCTCCCTCCCTCCCTTCCTTCCTTCTCTCCCTCCCTCCCTTCCTCCCTTCCTTCCTTCCTTCTCTCCCTCTCTCCCTTCTTCCTCCTCCTCTTCCTTCTTCTTCCTCCTTCTCCTTTTCTTTTTCTTCTTTTCCTTCTTTCTTACCTTTCCTTTCTTTCCCCTCCCTCCCTCCCTTCCTTCCTCCTTCCTTCCTTTTGTTTCTTTCTCATCCCTCCCTCCCTCCTTCCTTTCATCCCTCCCTCCTTCCCTCTTTCTCTTTCTTCCTCCCTTTCCCTCTCCTCTGACAGGGTCTTGTTCTGTTGCCCAGGCTGGAGTGTAATAGTACAGTCATAGCTCACTTCAGCCTCAACCCCCGAGGATCAAGTGATCTTCCTGCCTCAGCCTCCCAAGTGGCTGGGACTACAGGTACGTGCCACTACACCTGGCTAATTTATTTTTAATTTTGTTTTGGTAGAGATGGGGGTCTAACTATGTTGCCCAAGCTGGTCAGATTCCTGGGCTCAAGAAATTCATCTGCCTCGGCCTCTCAAAGTTCTGGTATTATAGGCGTTAGCCTCTGTGCTTGGCCCAAGTTTTAGTCAGTGAGGAAGATGGGAGGATTTAAGGCTTTGGTGATAATTATAATAGTCTTGAGAAATTATTTTCCCATCAAGTCAAGATGTTTTGCAGGCTCCTATTTGACCATATTTTAATGGATGTTAGTGTCATATCTGCACCCAGGCTCCATTTTCTTCTGTAAAGAGCACATCTCTCCTCCAGAATCTTCCCTAGAATTTTCCAGGAGTGAGGCAAGTGTGGGCCTCCTATGTCCCCTTCCTGCCTGTGTGCATTTCCCCACCTCTCAGACACTTGTGTCTTTGAGCAAGTCAGGGTGACTATCTCAGAGTCTCATTGTAGGTGAAAATGCGGACAAGCAGGGCCTTGCCAGGACCAGGAAAGATGACATCTGTGGTTTCCATGCCTTTCTCCATCTCAGGTAGTTTGGTCTCCCCAAGCCCTTCAGGTCAGGTGCCCTCCTAGACTGGAGGTCCTGCCATCATGATGGATGCACAGGTTAGGGAAGAAATTCATGGACATGACTGACACAACCCAGCAGAGTCTAGAAAAGGTCACTGTGCTCACAGGTGAACTGTAGTTTTTACTGCTTCCACTTGAAAGAAGATCTGAGAAACTAGGGAAAAATCTTATACTCAAGATTGGGCAAATCTCTTAAAAATTATTTAAAACAACATTACATAAACATTGAATATCATTTTAAAAGAAAGCCAAAGTGCTTAATACTACTATTTTGAATTCTTTTTTCTTCATATTTTTATTCTTCATATTTTAAATTCTTTTTTTCTTCATTTTTTGCAAGTCATCTGTTAGAGGTGGTCTTCAAGGAGAGTTTTGCAAACATTCACATATCCTTCTTATTGGTGTAATCGTCATGAACTTTTTCACTTGAAGCTTTACCATTTTCAGTGAGGGTGACTACATTTTATAGAGAGGTAGAGTATCCCTTATGCAAAATGCTTGGGGTCAGAAGCGTTTGGGATTTTTTCAGATTTTGGAATATTTGCATTATACTTGTTGATTGAGCATCCCTAATAAAAACTTTAAAAATCCAGAATTCTCTAGTGAAATTCCCTTTGAGTACAACCTTTCAAGATCATGTCTATTCTCAAAAAGTTTTGGATTTTGGAACATTTTGGATTTCAGATTTTTGGAGTGTGGATACCCAACTCTTACATCATTTTTATGTTTGCATGCTATTTATTAAATCAGTCTACCATAACTTGGTATCTCTTGGACATCTAGATTAATTTTTTACTATTATAAGTAGTATGCAAGCAATCATCTTTATTCTGATAATATTTTTCTTTGACTAAAGCTAAATTCCAAGAAATAGGTATGAATACTTTCGTGTGAGCAAATCAGTGAAACTTTAGCCAATTGTACATTTTTACTATTCCGATAAGCTTTTCTATGCTGATAGATATGTTTTTAACAATAATTACATACTTCAGTTCTGTATTATTAATTTGAAATGATCTTAAATTTTTATCACAGGAAATATTAAACACATGTACAGTGAGCAAGAGAGTCTGTCCAACCCCCATGTGTCCAGCATCAGTGGATACTCAGGATGGCATTTTTGATTTTGTCAACCCTTTAACATCCTCTATTACTTTGAAGCAAATCTCAGTGTTATCATTTAATGTATACATATTCAGTGATTTATTTTTTCAACCTCTACGTTTACATCCAAAGTTCTTACCTTGCCTTTCTAGCTGCATAACTCACATGCATTAAGCATCCCCTGTGGACAGTGGGGAACCATTGACTGCTTCCGAGCGGAGGAGGGATAAAGTGGTGAGAACTGTACTTTGTAGAATGAACTTGTTAGCTCTCTGCAGGATGCTTGATGTGGAAACACCTGGAAGTGATGAGCTGGCCATCCACGTCAGCCCTCCAGCTGTGATGCTCCTGCTCAGCTCATTCCTCCTCCCATTCCCTGCCCGAGTGTGTCTCATTACCCTCTTATGAATAGTTGGTGACTGAGCCCTGCCATGGCTGAAAGTCACAGTCAAATAGAATTCTCAGTTAAAAGTTCCTTAAACAATAAGAATATTTGATTTTCTTTCATAAGTTCTGAGGCCCAGGGCCAGTGACTCCAGGACTGGTTTCTTTGGCAGCTCAGAACTGCTGGGATTCTGTTGTCCTCTCTGTCCTTTTCCTCGCCTGCTCTTGGTTACAAAATGGCTGCCACAGCAGTGCCCTTATACCTTCCATGTCTGTGTCCAAGGCAGGTTGGAGGTTGGTGTTTCCTTTGCCAGGCAGAGGAGTCTTTCCCAACAGTGTCTAGCATACTCTCTCACATCCTCTGGGCAGAGCTGGGTTACTGTCTAGCAGGTCAGCAGGGAGTTTGGGAAAGTGGATTTGAGGCATTTTCACCCTCTGGGGTGGAGTTGCAGTAGGAGAGGAAGGCTGTTAGGTCAAGAGAGCCTGCCATAGGGATTTACATGTGGAAAAAGACTGAGTCTCAGAAAGTTTTCTCCAAAATCACAGGTAGGGCATGCGGGGTGAGGCCTCAAACCCAGGCCTTCCGACCTGAGGCAGTGTTCTTTTCCCATCTGTCCCCTTGAATCTCTGTGTGGGAGGCTTTGGTGGAGCGAATAGAGGTCTGGTAATGGACCAGCAGTGGGAACTGAGAAGGCCAGCGAAGTGGGAGATGTAGAGAAGGAGCCCGAGGTGGCAGCAAGCCTCGAGCGGGCTAACGGGGATGTGGGGAGGGGCAGCTTTGGGGTTTCCACATGATGCCAGCAGGACAGTTATGGGGACCTGCCTGGCAGGACATGGAGGTCTGGCCTTCAAGTTTGTGTCACATCTCCCATGCTGAGGCAAGTCATCTGTTAGAGGTGGTCCTCAAGGAGAATGGAGCCCAGCTTGTGTGGGGATGTTGTAGGAGGAGGAGGCGAGCATTTGGAAAGTGCCGTTGGGCTTGCTGGCCACGCAGTCAAGAGTGATCCTGTGTATGTGTACACATATGTATCTTAAACTTACCTTGAAATAATTCCAGACTTAATAAAGTTGCAAAAATAGACCAGAAGAGTTCTCATATTCCTTTACCCAGCTTCCCCAAATGTTAATGTTAATGATCTCACATATCTGTAGCAGTGATCAAAACCAGCACATTACCATTGGTAACATAGTATTAACTAATAACAAATCTGCAGACCTCATTCGAATATTGCCATTGTCCCACTGGGTCCAGATCCAATCTAGAATCCCATGTTCATTTAGGTGTGTTTCAGCTTCTTCCAATCTTTTCTGAAGACACAGACCAGTTATTTTGTAGAATGCCCCTCAGTTTGGGAATTTGATGTCCTTGGTGTGCCATGTCAGGGCACATGGTATTGATGTGTCTCATGACTGCTGATGCTGACCTTGATCACTCATTTTGTCAAGATGGTGTCAGTCAGGTTTCTCTGCTGCAAAGTTACTGTTTATTTATTTCTAAAGAGAACATTTCTTAAATTGACTTCTTAAAACACAGGTTCTTTTTAGTGGCTCATCATTTGACCATCTTCAGTAGCCTCTGTTGATGTTTTTAAAAATCAAAGGGACATGCATTTGGTTAGAAAATTCAAACAGGGCAGAATTACTAAAAAAATAAAATTATCCTCCTGGTATATCCTCCAGAAAATTTTCCGGTACAAATAGTGGTGACCTTTTTTAAAAAAATTTTTAAAATTTCAATAGTTTTTGGGATATGAGTGTTTTTTTCTTGTTATGTGGCTGAATTACATAGTGGTGAATTCTGAGATTTTAGTGCACCCATCATTGAGTAGTCTACATCGTACACAATGTGTACTCATATATTTCACACCTTCTACACCCACAGTGACCTTTTGGACATGGTGTCAGTGGCACAATGGAGGTGGCAGTCAGGGCTTCAGGGGACTGAAATTTGAATGGAGGGTGGCTGGGGAAGTGAAGACTTGGACTAAGGTTCTGGGAGCTTGAGGGTAAAGGCTCACAGGAAGGGGGACCCCCGGAAGAGGGAAGGCTTTTCACATGACAGGGTTGTGTGGAGACTGTCTGTAAAATTACTTTATGTACAAAGGACTACAGATGAAAGGTGGCATCAAAGTAGTGCCTGACTCTCTGAGGTAAAAAAACGACTGCTGTTTTCCATAGTGTTTTTGGAATGTTTTTCACAATGGTCAGTACCTACTAAAGCACATGCTAACTGATTTTTCATTTATTACAAAATGACAGGGTGCCTCTTATCTCATTAGAGATAGTGAACCTCAGAGAGTCATTTATGGGGGCATTGGTAGGGTTCTGTTCCCATATATTCAGGTCAGAGATTCAGTACTTCTTCCTGGTGCTTTGCACAAGAACACAGCATTGTCTGTGGGTGGGCATTCTGGGCCAGAGAGACATAGGTAGCTGGAGGACAGTTAGAGAGAAAACATGTTACCTAACAGACTTGGTTTAATGAATTCCTGATGAAGGAGCTGTACTAATGAGCACCGTGATAAGGAGGGCATATAGCAATGTCTTTTTTTAAAAAGTATACAAATGGAGCCGGGCGCGGTGGCTCACGCCTGTAATCCCAGCACTTTGGGAGGCCAAGGCGGGTGGATCACGAGGTCAAGAGATCGAGACCATCCTGGTCAACATGGTGAAACCCTGTCTCTACTAAAAATACAAAACATTAGCTGGGCATGGTGGTGCGTGCCTGTAATCCCAGCTACTGAGGAGGCTGAGGCAGGAGAATTGCCTGAACCCAGGAGGCGGAGGTTGCGGTGAGCCGAGATTGCGCCATTGCACTCCAGCCTGGGTAACAAGAGCGAAACTTCGTCTCAAAAAAAAAAAAAAAAAAGTATACAAATGGTCTTCTCTAAGTAGGTTAGTTCCTAATGATTCATTATGTCCTTTGCTAGACCCTGGCCATATTTTTTGAACTTGTTAGGTCTTTTCAACAAAGAGTTTTTGCATTATGCCTTTCCTTCCTCATGTGCAATCTTGTGGGCAGGTAGGAACGACAGAATGGGGATGGCGTGGAGGGTGGGGACATCCCAGAGCCCTTGGTTCTGTTGCATTAAGTGAGCTCAATATACCTAGGGAGTCTGTCTGGCCTTTCAGTGTCCAGGAGAGCAGTAGGATGGGACCACATGGGACACACGCCTGACACACAGGTCGTCACTTGGGAATGAGCACTGGACTTGCCCCAGTGCCTGGGATGCAGTAGGCTTTCAGTAAATGCTAACTGACACAGGAATGTTCTGTGTGCTTTCTTTGGCTTCTCCTTTTAAAGAATCACCTAATAATGCTTTAAGTCTTTCAAATTGCCGACCTGTCCTTCTGTCAGATAAAATGCATGAAGTAAGTTAGGATTCTGAATAGGAACAGAACTAATTCCTGGTTGATTTAAAGTCTCATTTAGAGATTTTTATTTTGCTTAAAGCTAATATACAGCGTGATGCCTGAGATCTGTTTTAAAACCTTGCTATGTAACCTTATCATTGTTGACAGGAAAAATTTGTCTACAATCATTTTAATCTGTTGCATAATAAATATTTAGAGGCAGAGACAGTGAAAGGGAAGATCCTTTTATTGGTCCTGTGGGCCAAGACAGAGGAAAGGATTGATAATCTTTTCAAAGCAAGAAAGATTTTGGTTTTCATTCTAATGTTCCTGAGTAATCCACACTGTGTATGGTACTCCTGCTCCTTTCCTGATTAAACCCTTCAGTTGGGTGCTATTAGCTACATCCTTGTTTTAAATTTCCCTTTCTCTCACTTTCCAGACTGGGCATTGTTGAGTCCAGAATGAATTGGGGAAGTTGATTTAGCAAGGGCTGTAGAATAAAGATCTAGGTTAGAGGCAGGCTAGAAAAGCCAGGCTGGAGTGCATACTGGAGACCACAGTGACATTGATCTACTGCGGGTCACATTTACCTCCTCAGTAATCTCAGGTGTTGTGGTCGCTAGCACCGGTGACCAGGAGCAGGTTGGTCTTCAATGTCTCTGTGTCAGTGCCCGAGGCAGGGATACTGAAGAGAACATGCCTGCCACATAGGATGGGAATCTGGTCACAAAGATATCACTAGTTCTGTTGGAGTAGAAATCACATGTGGAATAAGGCAAAAAAGGGAACTGTCTACAAAAATTTTTAAAGAATTGGCAAACTAATGTTTTTCTTAGCAGATGTGCCTTTGTCATATTCCTAAGGTTTTCCTCCCTGTCAGTCTTGCTTCTCCTTCCTTGAGACCAGTCTCTTTCTCCCTGGGGCCTCTGACTAGGCCACTGCCAGGACCTGCCCTCTGGGCTGCTGCTGCCTAGCAGGAATCCGTAACTTCCTTTCACTATCCTGCTGGCTGGCTCAGATTTCTGGATCCTTACCCGCTTCATCTTTCTTGGGTTTCTTTTTTATTTGTGCCAAAGTCTATTTTCAGTCATTTTTTCCCTAGAAGAATGTTCAGAATGTAAATTTTCTGCCTTTTTAAAAATAACTCTAAGGCCAGGTGTGGTGGCTCATACCTGTAATCCCAGTACTTTGGGAGGCCGAGGTAGGTGGATCATGAGGTCAAGAGATTGAGACCATCCTGGCCAACATAGTGAAACCCCGTCTCTACTAAAATACAAAAATTAGCTGGGCATGGTTGTGTGTGCCTGTAGTCCCAGCTACTCAGGAGGCTGAGGCAGGAGAACTGCTTGAACCCGGGAGGCGGAGGTTACGGTGAGCCGAGATCTGTGCCACTGCACTCCAGCCTGGCGCCTGGCAAAAGAGCGAGACTCTGTCTCAAAAAAAAAAAAAAAAATCTAAAAATGTCTCTGTGGTCCTTACACTTAACTGTTAGTTTGTATGGATGTAGAATTAGGTTCATAATTCTTTTCTTCAAAATTCCGAAGGCCATGGTTTTGCTTCTGGTGTTTCTATGAGGACCATTTACTGACTGTATTCTCACCCTTGGATGGGAGCTTTTCTTTTTTCTTTCTGGGTCCTGTAGAGACCGGTCTTGGTCTTGGTGTCCTCAAATTTCATGAAGATGCGTCCCATTTTCATCCTTTTCAGTAATCTAGGTTTCTTAAATCTAAATTCTCTTGCCTTATCTTTAGCTTGAGGAAGCTCTCTTCTATTATTACCATTTTCGATATTTTCTCACCGTTTATTTTTCTCTTCTCTCTTTCTGGAAAGCCTGAAGACCAGTTGATAATCTTCCCAGGTTGTCATTTCTCTTAAACTTTCTCAATATTTTCCATTTGTTTTTTTTTTTAATCCCATGGGACAGTTATTAAATTCGAAATTATTAATCTCCCAACCTTTCTACTAGATTTTTTATTTTAGTAATCACATTTTTAATATCCATGAACTCATTTTTTATCCTAATTTCTGTTTTTTCATAGCAGCCAGATTTTTTTTTTGTTTGTTTGTTTCTGTTTTCTTATTTTGTCTTTAGGGGTATTATGTTTTCTTGATGCTCTCTGAAGATACATACTAACTGGACTTTTAAAATACTCATTTCTGTTTGCTGAAGTAGCTTTTTTGCTCAGAGTCGGCTCTGCTTACTTTACTCAGTTTTTTTCTTTTGAGCTATAGATGTGCCCTAAAATATCTGGATGTCTTTGGCTGTCTGTTCATATTTAGAACACTGGCCAGGGTAGATTAATGCAAGCAGTGGGTAGCTTTACAGGTGGGTCATTTGGTCTCTAGTGAGCCTCTCTCCTGAGCAGGAGGGCAGCTGGGCACTCAGTGTATGTGCTTACTTGGGCAGGAAACTTAGACAAATGGCACAGAAACTCCAGTGGACTCAGGTGCAAAAGGGCGTGTGCAAGAGTTGAAGAGAAGACGCCTAACCAAGGGCAGATATGAGAGGGTAACCTAATCCTATAAAATAAGCAGAGACAGAAATTCTAAGAACAGGATTTTTGTTGTCGCTGTTGATTTTAAATGTTATCTCTAGAGCAGTGGTTCTCTCAAATTTAATTGATTTGTACTAGCCACGTTTCTCATGCTTCATGGCCATTTGTGACTTCTGTATTGGACAGTGCAAACATAGGATATTTCCATCACAGATAATTCAATTGGACAGAGCTGATCTAGACAGTATTGCTGCTGTTTTAAGGAACTTGAAGATTAGGCGTGCTGTTATGTTTATAAACATAAAGTTTTGTATTTCAGGATATCAGGGATAAGGAGAGTTTGAAACAAATTAACAATTGGTAATTTTGAAATTTAACAGAGTGATCTGAGTTCGTCACTGTCCTTATTACAGTTCATAATGTGCCCTCTGACACAGAAACCACTTGCACCCCCACAACTCCCACGCCTGCCTGTACCCTTTCTCACAGTTGATTCATAATTAATGTGAGAAGAGGGTTGAAACTCAAGCCGGCAGACAGTGAGAGCAGCTTTAGGTGTTGTTCAAAAAGGTCCCCAGGAAGCTATCCCCAGGTCCAGCTACCATGGTAACTGGTAGTAGTGGGTGAGTGTCTTCACTCCGGTGCCTTGCCCCAAAAGGATGGTGAAGAATCTGAGCCCTTTCATAACATGATGGTGAGCTCAGATGCTGAGGCCTCAGTGGGAAGGAAGAGCTGGACGGAAGTGATTCCCCTGTCTTGGTGGTCAGCCTGCGTTAGGAGATCTGCTTTGTGTGAGAATGACTGAATGGAATGTGGAGATGGGAGAGGGAAAATGCCAAAGGTCAGAAACATTGCTGAAATCTTGAATATGTTCTAAAAATGGAAGACTTTGCTCTTGTAGCCCAATGTGTTCTAAGCTCATTTGCTGTTCTTTAAGCCTGTGTCCTGCTAATGCCATTTGAACCCTTCTTATGTGGTCCATTTTCTCTTTGGCTGTCTGTGTTATTGGAGCCATGACTGATCAAGCCTTTAGCCAGAACTCCACTGGAAAAGGCGATTGGTTTAGTGCATGTGGCTTTCCTTAGTTCTCTTTTCCCTCAGATTTGGATAAACAGGATAAGTGATAAGTAAACAGCTATCAACAGTTGTGTGGTTTGTTGTTAAAGATTCAGCAGTTGTTGGTTCAGAGTGGGGAATCGTGGAGTCATTACTGACCAGTGAGTTTGGAATGCTTTCTCTATTTCAGGGGCTACACCAAAGCAGTTATGCTTGTAGAGTTAGGAATTGCAGGCCACACCCTGTGTTCATGGTATCAGATTTGCCTCCCCTCACTGAGGTTTGTTTGGGGGCATTGCTCTTCACTGGCACTTGGAAAGACTTTTTTATGAAGAGCATCATTAAAATTAGAAGGCATAAATAAATAAAATATCTCTTTGCTGTGGCTTTAGGTTTTCTTCTTGTGGTAATGTCTTTCAGAATAGAACCATCTTTTGATCTCTAGGAAACAGGTAACCTGTCAGGTGGGTAGGGTTGCTCCTGAGTGTGGGCAGGGTTTCAAGTTGAATTTGGAAGAGAAAAAGGCATATTGGGCCTTCTTTATGGGTGGAGAACCCACTGCCTCTAAAAACAAGAGTTGTTGCTTTGTCAGTGATGTAGAACGTTGCCTCTGAGGAGCTGGATTAATAGTGAATCTCTTGAAAAAAATAGCACAGAAAATGGCCTTTTACTTGTGTTCTCTGAGGCAACTCAAGTGGAGTTTATTTCTAGGCAGGAAAACATTTTGTGTGAATTATATCCAAGGAAGCAGTGTAACTCGGTGCTCAGTAATTAGCCCTGTCCTGGTATTTAAGCCTCTGAAAGAAAGTGCTGCTGTTGTAATTGAGTTCTTTTTAATCCTGGTAGCAGTACATTTACATATTTTAATTGAATGTTTCAGAATTCAGCAGGTGAAGCCTTTCTGGGTGTTGGCATTATCCATCAGGTGTGCCCCTGGAAACCCCATGTGCTGAGGGGGCTGAATAGCAGTGTGAGCCTCAGCTTCAGCAGTGGTGTGGCCACTACTTTTGGGTGGCCCAAATGTCTCTTGCTGTTCCCCTGTAACTTGCCACTTTTCACCTGGATGTTCATCACCTGTAAGCAGTTAACATCTTTATGAGCAAGATGCAGAGTTCAGATGACTCCCATTTCCTTAGCTCCCTTGGACATTATCGGGATTTCAGTTATATTCAGAAAGAGAGTTTCCATGGATAAATAAAGCACTTGATCATTAATTCGGGGAAAAGCAGAGACGTTTGGTCTCAGTTAAAGGTTTTTTCCATTTAAACAACCTCCTTAGCTGGTTAAAGCCACACACAGTTGTTTAAGTAAAACCGTGGATGAGCTGCGGTTGACAAGATTGTACCTTAAGTGCTCTGTGCCTGAGACTCACCCTGCGTGCTCACTCATATATGCACCTGATCTTACCAAATATACCAAACTGTGTGTGTGTGTCTTGGCAACGTGCCAGCCTCTCTGGCCATAGGGTGCTGTGCAGTACAGCAAGACCAGGACTCTAAAGGGAGCAAGCGCTGACCACTTGGAAGGGTGAATGGCTCTTTTCAAGGTGAACTGATGGCTGTATGGTCACAAGAAAGATTCCTCAAGCATAATGTGTTATAGGCTCATTGTCTCCTATTGAGGGTGGGTATTAGGGCTGGGTTCTTTTCTCTCTGGACAAGTAAGCTTTACCACAGAAACTGTTACAGTGCATGACACACACACGCACACACATCCTTGTGCTGCCTCCTTTCCTCCTCAGATCAGCTGAAGAGAAAAGGGGACCTGTCCCCTGGTATCTCTCTTACAGGCCTATAGGCTTCCCAGGACCAAGGTCTCCTTGTGAGCGTATCTGGTGAGAGTGTGGTGTGAGGGGCACCTTTCCAGAATCAGTCAGTGTGACCGACTCTTCATGAGTGGGTGGGGCTTTGGGCCCATGCAGTAGGGGGTGATCAGGAGCTTGGGAAGACAGGGTCATTTCCCTGCCTCTTGGAATGTGCCTGGTCCCAACTGAGATGTTCTGTGGGTATACAGTACACATTGGATGGAAGATGTGGTATATAAAGAAGGTAAAATAGCTAATTATTAACGTGTGTGTGTGTGTGTGTGTGTGTGTGTGTGTGTATGCGTGTGAGTGATCCACCTGCCTTGGCCTCCCAAAGTGCTGGAATTAACAGGCATGAGCCATCATATCTGGCCATCTTTTTACTTTCTTAATATATCTAACAGAAAATTTAAAATTATCTAAGGGGCTCTTATTGTGGCTTGTGTTATATTTCTATTGGATTGTATTGGTCTAAGGCCTGTGGGCTTTAAAAACTTATCAAGGGCAGTAAAGAAAGTATTTCTTGACATAAAGCCCTATTTGCTGGCCTCTAGGCTTCAATAAAAGGTTATTTTCTCTAGGGAGTCTTGACAATAAAATTATAATAAAAGTAAGGAAGTGCTGAGAGTATGTGTGTTTGTTTGCATTTATATTATACAAATAGAGATACATGTGAGTTGCCCAGGACTTCAAGAGGAAAATGACTCAAATCTTACTTGTAAACTGTGAACTTTTCTTCTCTACCTTTCTTTCTTCATATATTAGAATGTATTATTGGAAAACCATATGAGAATTAATTGATGTAGTAAAGTGTTTTGATCTCAAGAGAGCAAGAAAATGCATTTATTATTGAAACAAACACTTTGTTTAAACAAAAATGGTTTTTCTAGATAGGGAGGAGATTTTACTGATGACTGGCTTATCGGTTACTCATTTAAAGCAAAGTGGAATGTGATTCAGGATTTTTCCTCAAGTGATATTATTTGTTCATTTAAAAAGTGATTCTTAGAAGCCATCTGTGACAAACCCACAGCCAACATAATACTGAATGGGGAAAGTTGAAAGCACTCCCTCTGAGAACTGGAACAAGTCAACGATGCTCACTCTCACTGGTTCTCTTCAACATAGTACTAGAAGTCCTAGCCAGAGCAATCAGACAAGAGAAATAAAGGGCATCCACATTGGTAAAGACGAAGTCAAACCATGGCTGTTTGCTGATGATATAATTGTTTACCTAGAAAATTCTAAAGATTCCTCCAGAAAGATCCTAGAACTGATAAAAGAATTCAGCAAAGTTTCCAGATACAAAATTAATGTACACAAATCAGTAGCTCTTCTATACACCAACAGTGACCAAGCAGAGAATCAAATCAAGAACTCAGGCTCTTTTACAATAGCTGCAAACAACAAAACAAACAAACAAAAAACTTAGGAATATACCTAACCAAGGAGATGGGAAGACCTCTACAAGGTAAACTACAAAACAGTGCTGAAGGAAATCATAGGCAGCACGAACAAATGGGAACACATCTCATGCTCATGGATGGGTGGAATCAATATTGTGAAAATTACAATACTGTCAAAAGCCAATTGCAAATTCAGTGCAATTCCCATCAAAATACAACAATACCACCATCATTCTTCACAGAGTTAGAAAAAAAAATCTAAAAGTCACATGGAACCAAAAAGAGCCTGCATACCCAAAGCAAGACTAAGCAAAAAGAACATATCTGGAGGCATCACATTACCTGATTTCAAACTATACTGTAAGGCAATAGTCACCAAAACAGCATGGCACTCGTATAAAAATAGGCACATAGACCAATGGAACAGAATAGAGAATCCAGAAATAAAACCAAATACTATAGCCACTGATCTTCAACAAAACAAACAAAAACATAAAGTGGAGAAATTACACCTTTTTCAACAAATGGTTCTGGGATAATTGGCAAGCCACATGTAGGAGAATGAAACTGGATCCTCATCTCTCACCTAATACAAAAATCAACTCAAGATGGATAAAGGACTTAAATCTAAGACTGAAACTATAAAAATTCTAGAAGATAACATTGGAAAAACTCCTCTAAATCTTGGCTTAGGCAAGGATTTCATGACCAAGAACCCAAAAGCAAATGCAATAAAAACAAAGGTAAATAGCTGGGACTTAATTGAACTAAAGAGCTTTTACATGGCAAAAGGAACAGTCAGCAAGAGTAAACAGACAACCCACAGAGTGGGAGAAAGTCTTCACAATCTGTACATCTGACAAAGGACTAATATCCAGAATATACCATGATGAACTCAAATAAATCAGCAAGAAAAAAACAATCCCATCAAAAAGTGGGCTAAGGACATGAATAGATAATTCTCAAAATAAGATATACAAATGGCCAACAAATATATGAAAAAATGCTCAACATCACTAATGACCAGGGAAATGCAAATCAAAACTACAATGGGATGCCACCTTACTCCTGCAAGAATGGCCATAATCAAAAAATTAAAAATAGTAGATGTTCGCGTGGATGTGGTGAAAAGGGAGCATTTCTACACCGCTGGTGGGAATGTAAAGTAGTACAAGCACTATGGAAAACAGTGTGGAAATTTCTTAAAGAACTAAAAGTAGAACTGCCATTTGATTCAGCAATCCCACTGCTGGGTATCTACCCTGAGGAAAAGAAGTCATCATATGAAAAATATACTTGCACACACATTTATAGCAGCACAATTCACAATTGCAAAAATGTGGAACCAGCCCAAATGCCCATTAATCAAGTGGATAAAGAAACTGTGATATATATATCACATATATATATATATATATATATATATATATATGATGGAATACTACTCAGTCATAAAAAGCAGTGAATTAATGGCATTTGCAGTGACTTGGATGAGATTGGAAATTATTATTCTAAGTGAAGTAACTCAGGAATGAAACGTCAAACATCATATGTTCTGCTTCATTATTGGGAGCTAAGCTATGAGGATGCAGAGGCCTAAGAATGACACAATAGACTTGGGGGACTCACGGGGAAAGGGTGGGAAGGGGATAAGGGATAAAAGACTACAAATTGGGTGCAGTGTATACTGCTTGGGTGATGGGTGCACCAAAATCTCACAGATCACTGAAGATCTTACTCATGTAACCAAACACCATCTGTTCCCCAGCAACCTATGAAAATTAAAAAAAAAAAGATTCCTAATGGCTTTGCTTTGTTTTAATGGGTGATTTTATGCTATCATTAGGGTAAATTAAATGCATCTTTTCCTACCTGGAGGGAGAGAGGTCAGGAAGAAAAAACTATTTTTCTATTAATGGCCAAATTGTAATTTTTAAAAAGGTAAACTCAGTTCTCATGCGGCTATATAGTGAGCAGATACCAGCGACTGATTTAACTTGCTGATGGAACCAGCAGATGGCAGTGCGTTCAGAGGAGGCCTAAACATGAGTGAAGGGGACAAAAGGTATAAACTTTGATTGTTCTGGGCAAACCAGAACATGTGGTCTCCCTAGTTATGAAGATCAATTTAGGTTATTCATCCTGAAACCAAAAATTTTGATAGAACTGAGAGGTTAGGTATCATGTCTTATCCTGATAAAATATTCTATTAAAACTATGTAAATTCAGTTTTATGAAATAAATCTATACCAAGATCATTTCATTAAAAATGGGGTTTTTGAGAAAATAAAAAATGACATTATATTTTTAGAATCTTTCAAACATATTCTGATAATTTTTTTTATGGACAGTGCTTGAAGGTGTGACTGTGTTTTTGTTAATTCACATGTGAAATATGCCACTTGTTTAAAATTATCTCAGATATTAATCTCATTCAAATCTTTAATCAGTCAGTTTATTATTCATAAGTCTGGTGTTTCTAATAAAATTCTATCGAATGAAACAGAATTGTGTCTAATAAGATAATAAGTTTTACAAAATGTAAAAGTCAATACCTTAATTATTTTAAATTGTATCAGCTTTAGAAATAACTGTATAATTAAGACTTGCTATAGCTTAGAATACTCTTAGGAAAGATTCACTGTACTGCTTCTCAGTCAACAGCCCTTAAATGCAGGCTACTGACAGTGGCCAGTGTAACCAATGTGATTGGACAGTGACATGCCTCTGGGCCTGGATGATAGTGCCACCAGAGCCACATGCCTCCTGTGTAGAGCGAGGAAGGGGCTCTGTGTGTTGAGTCATGGGCCCATTTACTCTGTTCTTTTTTTTGATCATTTGAAGGTTAAAAGTTTGGACAGACAGTTTTGCCTTGATGAATACTCTTGTATTCCTATAATGATTCTTGAGTTTTTTGTTAAGTTACTTGAAATCACTTTGGTTACTTTGGGTCTGGATCTTGTGATTTATTAGGTGAGTCTGGAGCAGTGCTCAGTAGGACTAATGCTTCCCACTGCCACAGCGAGTCCTTCCTGAGCTCCATGGAGTGGTGGGAGCAGGTGCTAATTCTCAGCCCTGTGTGAGCTTAGGTGTTGTAAGCACTTATCTTTTCCTGGTCTTGTGTAGTTTCTTTACCTGCTCAGTACTCAGCTGGATGCTCCAGGGGCCTTCTGCACAGCTCCACGGTTCTCTCTCTGTGCAGCTCTCTCCCCTTCCGTACTATGTTCTGAGTGCTTTAGCTGAATGGTCTCTGGGATTCTTAACTCCATCTCCTTTACTCAGGAAGTCCTCCAGCCTCTGCCTTGGTTTCCCTCTCATACTGTGACCTGTGAACTCTCCCTAGGCTATCAGATGGGGAGCTGCTATGGGGCTTACCTGGCTTGTTGTTTCCTGGCCTTTGTCACCTGAGGTCCTGTGTCTTAACAACTGTTGTTTCTTAGGCTTGTCTTTTTACAAAACTTCAGTGTGACGGTGCAAGGATAACTTTGGTTCCGTCGATCCATCTTGGACAGAGGCAGAAGTGTCAGGACGGTGTTTTTAAAACATTGTGATCTGGTGTAACTTTTTTTTCTTGTGAACTGTTCTTCCTCATAGTCGTCTTTCTAGGTCAAGGGCAGTATCCGGATTGCCTCGAAGTTCTTCCTTCTTCATTGTGCTTATTGAGGTAGAACCCTTCTTTAAGAAACAGCCAGACCAGGCGTGGTAGCTCATGCCTGTAGTCCCAGCATTCTGGGAGGCCGGAGAGGGCAGATCACTTGAGGTCAGGAATTCAAGACCGGCCTGGCCAACATGGTGCAACCTCGTCTCTACTAAAAATATAAATATTAGCTGGGAGATGGGGGCGGGGAGCACGTGCGCCTGTAATCCCAGCAATTTGGAAGGCTGAGGCAGAATTGCTTGAACCTGGGAGGTGGAAGTGATTGCAACGAGCCAAGATGGCACCACTGCACTCCAGCCTGGGTGACAGAGTGAGACTCTGTCTCCAAAAGTCTCCAAAAAAAAAAAAAAATTCCATTCTGCATGGGTTTTTCTTTAGAGTACTTAAAGATGCTAGGATTCAGTGGCATACTGTTACCAGTGTTTCATTTTTGTTTTACAGTGATTAAGTCTTGGCTTTCCAAACTCCTTGAGCCAGGAGTTCTTGTTTGTGTTTTTTTATGCTCTCCACAGGCATACACACAGGAATAAGCTCATAAATATTAGCAATTGTGTTTTGAAATTCTTGCCTTTTTGACCAAAGGACACATAGGATGTCATTTTCATAAGTACTTTGTCCATGTGTGTTGTGGGGGGCTGAGGGGGAAGCAAGGATAAAGTAGTGACTCTGATCCCGTGATCAGACGTCAGCAAGACTGCCCTTGCCCTCTCAATGATCTCTCTTTCACTTGTGTTTTAGCTGGTCATTCATTTACCTTAAGATTGGATCATCAGTCAGCAAGGAGCTTGACCTGAGATCCCATGTGAAAATGAAACCTTAACAGCGGAGACACATACCATAAATTAAGGTCATTCCCCCCCACAGGCTTTTTAATAAAGTAGCAGTGGGCCCACTGTGTCTGCAAAGGTCCCCATTGGAAATAAAACCCCTAAATGCACACATTTGAGATCCACAAGCTTACCAGATACTTCTCTACCGTGGCTTGCTCTAAGCATAAAACAGTCATGAACTTAACATGGTTCACATGGAACGCGTTTTACCAGTAGCTGTGTGGACACTGGAATCTTTTCTTCCTTTAGCCCACCAAATCCTTTTGTGTACAGACTCCCCTCCTCACCATGCCAAATAAGGCACCAGTTTCAGCAGAGGCATCTGGCAAGGCTCTTGTGGTTTGACTGTCACCAGATCTATCTGTAATGGGATTACCATTTTCACCTGTTCCCTTTCCCTGCCTTGCCCTGGGTTTCTACTTCCCCAGCCTTCCTTTTGTTCCTTTGGCCTTGGCCTGAAGAGGCTGCTAGAGAGCTGTTCCCAGGCTCCCCACAACCTCTGCCACCCCTCCCATGGCCTCCTGCCGAGGCTGGCCCTCCGGGCATCTTTTGCAGAGGTCACTCTTTGAAAGATGCCTTTTTTTGTGCTCCTTTGCCAGCTGTTCTTTCTTTCTAGTGCGTGTCCTCTTGGCATTTCAGGAGCTGTTTCATGTAGTGTCTGACTTTATAGGTGTGCACCTAATGACTTTAAAAGGCTTTATTTTTAGATTGCTGTTTTCTTCCCCAAACCTTTTTGCTCCTTCAGAAATGTCCTTTTGTTAAAAATCTTCCCAGGGTTTCTATGCGTGCTTGAGCACTTGACGCTCTAGCTTGATTGGATGAGCTGGCCCAGCAGTGTATCCTGCTTCCTTTAGAAATATTCCCTTCTGGAAGGGACCTGACAGGATGGTAGTGGCTGTGGGTGTCTATGGTGGTTGAACTGCTCGGTGTTTCTGGTCCAGAGACTGGAGCAGGTTCCTGGTGTAGAGAAAAGGATTTGGAGATTCTCAGCCTGGGTTCACATTCCCATCTTCAACTTCTGACCATACCCTCTGTTCCTCCTTCATCAACCCTTAGGCTGTTTTTTTCTGCATTGGTTCTCCCTGGACATTTTTTTACTTACCTTGGTTCTTCATTCATGTACTTTCTCTAGACTAAGGTTTCTCTCTGCTCATATAGCTATCCCCATTCTTGAAGGCTACACTGAACACCATTCTGTGTCTTTGGTAGCACATGATATTCTCTCCTCAAGGGCAGGTTATACCCTTGCTTTGCTCTCCTGTTGTGACATGACATGGTTGTGGATAGAGCAGGTCCTTCTTAGATGTTGCATTGCCTTAATGCACGTGAGCTGCCCAGAGCCCAGCGTGGTCTGGGTTCTCAACCAGAGCCTGGTCTAACCTGAGGAGCCCTGACTTCCAGCCTGCACTCCACCGTCCCCTGGAGATGTGACCTGGAAGACCTGGAGCTCTGCAAGCTTTAGCTCACCATCTGTCAGATGGGGGTGACTGTGAGGCCTGCCCACCCTTCCTCATCATTGTTAGGGTCAAAGGAAAGGCAGGATGAGAAAGGGGGCTCTATTAGGTAAAAACCGATTAAATTATTTTGCCCAGTCATTTAACCTCTTAGGACCTGGTTTTCTAACCTGTGAAACAAGAAGACTGTACTAGGTATATATTTTTGGACCAAATAACCTTTCTGGTTTTCCCGTTTCCAGCCACTTGAATGTTTGTTTATTTCCTCTGATCTGGAGGACTGTTTCATCAGGCTTCATGTTCTCATGCGTGGCCATGAGAGCTGTGTTCAAGTTGTTTTTATTAACACAAATCCCCACATTCTGTGCTGATGATTTCTTGTTATGGGGATAATTCCCTTTTATCTCAAGTTCCTTTCTCCTTGGAGCTAGTTTTAGAACTTTTCATTGACTCTACTCTTCACAAGTAGAGGAGACTGTTAGGATAAGTGGTTTTCCCTTTTCATTTCTGCGGCCCCCGTGCAGGGAGGCTTTTGATGAAGCACAGATTCGGAGTGGTGGGATTGTTGGACACTGCCTCCTTCAGTGCTGCTCGGAGCTAGGATCAAGGCCAGCGGCTCATCAGCTGTCCTCTAGGTGGGACACAATGAGGCTGGCCTTTAGGAACACTCAGGCCCCTTCTCTTGGTGTGTTTATTAGATGAGGACCAGGTAGGAAGATTAGTTTTGATGAATCATCCAAGTCCTGGAGAAGTTTTCCTATTTCAGCTAGAAGATTTCTTTCAATAGGTGATACCTTTAGTACCCCGAGGAGAGACTGGGTACCAATGCTCCTACCCCTCAGCCAAATCCCTGTGTTTGGTTATATGACATTGGTGATATGAACAAATGTCTATTGTCCAGGGCTTTTAAGAAGTCTCTGGTTCCAGTACCCAGGCCTTTCTTAGATCCCAGGCTGTGCAGGCCTTCTTGTCCCCACTTGCATCTCAGTGACAGTCTGAGGACCCACCCTGACTTTGGACACCAGGCTGGGCCAGCTGGAACTCTGCCTTTGCTGCATCTGCCATTGGTCCACCCCTGAGTGGTGTCATCCCTCTGTCTTGAGTAGTGACCTAACTCCTGTCATACACTGTCCTCTCCCCCACCCCATTCCCCCAGGGTCAGAACACAGCAAGCCCTGTCCTTGAACTTGTACTCCAGGGACCTTGTGGAAGGGTGCCTGCTCCCCTAGATCACTTCCTTGACTGGGGCGCCTGTTGTTGATGGTCCGCTGCGGGCTGAGTCAGCCTCCCCACTCACCGTAGCAGCTGGGGAGCTCTTCTGCATATGTGCTTCATCTTCAGAGGTGGCCCTTCAAAGGCTCCCTGTCTAGGCTCCCTGTCCTGCTGTGGTTGCTAAGCCATGTCTGGCTGTGTATAGAGCTATAGCATTCACAGTCAGAGAAGCATCAGATGAGATCGGGTGCATTCAGGGTGGAATGGCCATTGACCGAGAAACATCAAAGGAGGAGGCTAAATTAAACCAAGTCACAAAGTAAAGCAGACAAGCAATATTTCTATTTTGGTGGGATAAAAGATGGAAACCATTGTTTAAAATGAAACTCTGGGATTTTCTGTGGGTGTAATCTATAAAATGATGACTAATCAGAAGTTGGCAATACTGGTTTTACTTGCGCCACTAGTGACAAATTCTTTGGACTCAAAGGGAAATATTTCCCATAAGCTCTAAAGGCTCATGTATCAGGTCATCATTCATCGGCTTTATGTTCTGGGTAAACAGCAGGTTCATGTCCCACACTGCTTTATCTCGGGAGGATGCTGGTGCTGAGTCTGCAGCATGCAGATATTCTGGGTGTATCTGGAGTCTGCTGTTGGCACTGACTCTTGTTTGGGCTTAGTTTATGTCACGTTCGAAACACAAATAGAGTGATTTGAAGGTGGACCCATTTACTGTACTGTTAAGAGTTTGTGCTAAGGAAAGGCCAATCCTGCTGTGTTCTTGGTTTGCTAGATGTTTCAAACTACTTTTCAGACATTCAGATTCGTCAACAACCAGCAAGTTTCAATGGTACCTTCTTCATTTATTTTAGAACCACATGTGTTTTCCAGCAAATGTAACCCATGTGGTTCGTTTCACTCACTTCCTCCAAATATTGGTTCAGAATCTGAATCCTTTGATATCCCAGAAGCATTTGGATTCTCTCCTCAAAAAGAAAAGGCTTAATATTTCCCTGCTTCCCAGAAAGGGGAAGTAATGTTTTAAGACTGAGGAAGGAACTCGAGCTCCACAGTGTGTCTGGATTCAGTTTTGTGGCACGTGGGGTCTGACTGTTAGGGGCAGCAGCATTGTGTCACACTGGCCCCTCCTCACTGGTGTCTGACTCTCACCGGGAGACACATACCACTATGCAGGTAGCTGCTGGGTCTCATGGGAGGCCCACAGACTTATCCAGTTCTGCTTTCTAACTCCTAGAAGGAGTAAATCTAAACTGACTGAGGCATTTAGGGCTTTCTTTTTTCTTTATTGTTTATTCTGAAAGGTTTTTAAAAGGGAGATGTCACAGTCTTTTAAAAATAGTAAGATAGGCCAACCTATGGTGTTGTAAATTTCAATTTAGGTGAAAGACTACACTTGACTCAAACATTGTGGGGGTCAGGTGTGCCAACTCCCCACAAAGTGGAAAGTCCAAGTAAAACTTTTGACTCCCCAAAAACTTACCTACTGCTAGTCTACTGTTAACCAGAGAAGCCTTCCTGGTAACATAAATAGTTGTTTAATGCATATTTTGTATTTCGCAAAAAGGGCAAGGTTTTTGTGTTTTCTTGCATAGCTGCAGCAATGGCTTCATGAATTTTCTTTTTTTTCACAATGGTTCTTACGCTGGATTCATTTATCTTGAAATGGTGGGGGACCACAACTGCAGACCTCAATCTGAGGTACTTGATCAAGCAATCAAGCAATTCAGCATTTCCTTGGAATGTCATGACTTTTCTCTGCTTCTTGGGAGCACCTCCAGTGTCACTAGTGCATGGTATGGGTCTCATGGTATTATTCAGGGTTCAAGGTATTGCATTAAACATGGTGAAAAATACAGAAGAACCAAGAGAGATAATTTTTTACTGCAATCTGTAATTTATACTGGAGAGATGACTGCTCACAGGAGATGATTAATGTCACATGATGTTTCAAGTGGATACTTGCAACAGTTGAATTCACCACAGTAGTAACAGGAAGTGGCTACGAAATGATTACAGCGGTACAATATGTACCACGGTTAGTTTGATGCAGCTACTATGATCTAATACTGCATCTTTACATGTGTTTACATTTTTCTTGACTGCAAATGGTGCCATGTACCGTCTGTGTATAAATTTTTGGTAAATTCTAACTTTTTATAATAGATATATGTATATGCTATGGCAGTAACTGACAAAAATAGACTAGTATCTATGTATAGTTTATACATAGTAAATTCATGACATACATAATTTTTTCTCAATTTTTCCATGTTTCTAGGCTACACAGTTTGCAAATTTTCAAATTGTCTCGTATCTCCAAAACATTTTCCAGCATATTTATTGAAAAAATTATGCGTAGTGGACTCTCACAGTTCAAACCTGTGTTATTCAAGGGTCAACTGTGGTTCATCTTCTGTAATGAAACCAGTTTATTTACTTTTGGGTTTTTGATTGCAAGAGTTCTTGTTACTTTAATCTTTTGGACTATCCCCTCAGAAAACTTAGAGCTTAAGCTAAATGTAATCAGCTAGAACTTTTAATTAACCAGCCATTGCATGTTGATTAAAAACTCAGTCTACAGAGGGTGCCAGTGGACATGGAGAAATTAGTTGGCATTTTCCTTTGAACTGGAAAAAAATATGATATTTGACAGCCCAGGATTAAAGATTTAGAAGGTAAAAAGACAGGAAAGCGTAGCCAAAAGATGGGCTCTGTCTGGGATCAAAAGGAAACAGGTTTGGGAGCCTCTTGGGAAACAGCCAAAGAAAACCAAATGTTTTTAGGTTCAGTTTAAGATTAGAGTTAGGTTGTTCTTAACCAGTCTTTAACAGTTTATCCCCTCAATCTTTATTTCTTTAAAAATATTTCTTTTTTTTTTTTTTTTGAGACAGAGTTTCACTCTTATTACCCAGGCTGGAGTGCAATGGCGCAATCTCGGCTCACCGCAACCTCCGCCTCCTGGGTTCAAGCAATTCTCCTGCCTCAGCCTCCTGAGGAGCTGGGACTACAGGCACGCGCCACCATGCCCAGCTGATTTTTTTGTATTTTTAGTAGAGACGGGGTTTCACCATGTTGACCAGGATGGTCTCAATCTCTTGACCTCGTGATCCACCCGCCTCGGCCTCCCAAAGTGCTGGGATTACAGGCTTGAGCCACCGCGCCCGGCCCTAAAAATATTTCTTTAAAAATATTCAGGAAGAACAATGAGCTCTGAAGATTCCATTAATATTACTTTATTAAAGATATATATTTTAGATAAAAAGTTGGAGATCCATGTTTATTAATTAGTGAAGTAAAGTTAGTTGGAGAATTCTTTCATATTTCTGAAAAAAGCACTAGGACTGTGTGACCACAGGGTGGTGTTACCTCCAGGTGGCAGCGACCCTCAAGGATCAGTGTGGCAACCAGAGGCAGCCATCCCAGCAAGTGCTGGCAGTTGGTGGGGCCGTGTAGGATGGTAGAACCTGGGATTCCAGAAGGAGGACATATAGGATAACAAGGGGGAGACATATTTATATTTTTAAAAATTAGAACTATGGAGCAAAGAGCTGCCTTTAGGGCAACAGTCATCTGTGTAATACATTTATATTATTGCCAATATATAATATTGATAATGTGTGCCATGCAATGCTATATATATTAGGTTGAACTATATAAATTTTCTGCTTTTTGACCATTTTTATTACAAATACTTCCATTCTGTATGGTTCTATTTAGTATAATATTATACATATACATGCACACACACACGCCCCTCTAGGTTCATAACATTCTCAAAAAGAGATTGGCTTTTAGTTCAAGGTAAAGATACCAGCTCATAATTAGGTCTCTCTAAGTTAAGGAGAACTTATTTTATATCCCCTTTGGCCCGCATAAGAATTCAGAGTTAGGCAGGACGGGAGAGTTGTAGCTCTGTTCTCTGCCTTGGCTGGAAGTTGGACCAAAAACCTAAAATGCCACACCCTCTGTCCTGAGTAGATTGCTGCAAGCCTTTGTCCTTCCTTGGGGGAGCATGGTCTCCCTGTTTTGTATAGATACTCCTAGACTTAGGATGAGGTTTTGTTTTGATAAAGCCATCATTAATTTAAATATTAGAACTCAACTGTATTTTTGACTTAGTATGTTTTCAACTTGCAATGGGTTTATCAGGATATAACGTCATCCTAAGTCAAGGAGTACACTGAATGCTTATCACTTTCACACCATCTTAAAGTTGAAAAATCTCATAAGATTGGGGTTGTCTATGTTTTGTGTATATTTCTATATATTTGTATGTTTACATGTGTGTGTGTATATATATAGATATATAGATTATTCACGTATTTCTCCACATTTCCCCCTACCCTAACCTATTTTCTAAAAGCATATTAGGCATAGTTCCTCTTATTAGTGCAGATTTAAAGGCCTGGCCTAGGCCAGTTTTTGTCGGTGATTCCTTAAAATATGGCATCTGGGGAATTAGCCATATCTCTCATTAGTTGGAGTGGCTGGAATGGCTGGAACCTTTACATGAAATGGGAATAGTAGAATATCACATTATGACAAACTTAGTAATTTTGAGGACTGAAGTTGTGGAAACAGGCGTTGTTTGTGGTTACCAGAGCATAGTCTGTGGGTTCAGCTCTTTCCCCAGATGAAGAGTTCCTGGAGACTGCAAGGGCTGAGTCAAGCCTCCGAGAGGCACTGCTGCCACACATGGCGCAACAGGGACGGCTGCCACTTCCCCACTAAGCGTGCCCCTCCCACCTCCCTTGGTGACAGCAGTCCAGTCTCTGGTGGTTGCTGTGACTTAAGATGCTTACTTTTATATAATTCTGTGGCAAGGCATTTTTAGTTATTTTGTCATAATAATTTATTTTGTCAGAGTCGGGGCATTTTATGCAATTGAAATCTGTTGACATTCTAGAAATCTGGTTCTTGAGTCTGATATAGTTATCAACATTTATCAAAATAGAACCACATTTATTCAGTTAAAAGCCTGAGGCAGTGAGGGGTGCAGTTTTTAAGATTCCTTACGGAACAACAGATGATTTTCTTCAGAGTTTGGATATGTGCCTCACTGATACAAAAGGAGTGTTTGGATGTGTTTCTTATGTGTAAGTAACGTCAGAGTTTCTTCTGGGATTTGCATGAAGACCATGACTGGCTTGTAAAGTGCTAGGTCTAGTGGAGTATATGCTACACTCAGGCTATACCTGTAATCATTTTCATTTTCAAGATTCCACTGTGACTTTGAAAAAGTATATCGCTTAGTTGGGAGGAAAATGACCGATTGGTTTTCTACTATTGACTGTTAAGAACATTTCATAACCACATAAATGCAGATCAGGCATAAAATATACTTAATACTAACTAGGTAACCTCATTTGCATCTAGCTGCAGAAAATCTTTTTGAAAGTAGGCCTCCTTCCTTAAAGAAGATAAACTTAGCCTTTGCCCCCTGAATTACTTTTGTAAGATTTTCAGGAAATATTTGTCTAACTTATTCTGCTTTAATCTTTTTTCTTCAAATGCACCTCTGTTGCATTTGTTGTGTTTTAATCAGCAGATTCTTATTTCTACTCCCAGTGAGTTACTTTAAAAGATTTTTGGCCAAGCATCTTGGTTCACACCTGTAATCCTAGAACTATGAGAGGCTGAAGCATGTGGATTGCTTGAGCCTAGGAGTATTTGAGACCAGCCTGGGCCACATGGCAAAATCCCTCTACGGAAAAATATAAAAATTAGCTGGGTGTGGCAATGTGCACCTGTAGTCTCAGCTCCTCAAGACGCTGAGGTGGGAGGATCACCTGAGCCTGGGAGGTCGAAGCTACAGTGAACTAAGATCAAGCCACTGCACTCCAGCCTGGGTGACTGAGTGAGATCCTGTCTCAAAAAAAAAAAAAGTTTTTTGATATGTAAAGTGTGATTCAATTATGATTTCCTGGGCCAGGTTTTGTTTCTAAAGACACATTAATTCAGATATTATATCCAGCAACCTTGTTAAACACACTAATATTTTATACCTGTGACCTGCAGATTCCTTTGGACTTTCCATGTAGATAGTCATGCCATCTGACAATAATGACAGCTTTGCTTCTGGCATGACAACCGCTATGCCTTTTATTTCCTTTTCTTGTCTTACTACACCGTCAAGTACTTTAGTATAATGCTAACAGAAGTGGCATGAGCAGACTGTCCTAATTTTAGAGACAATGCTTCTATTGTTTTGCCATCTACATGGTGATGGCTATAAACTTATTTTGTTTCAATAAATCCTTTTTTACCAGGTTTGATCAAGTTTTTTTCTGTTTCTGATTTCTTGAGGGCATTTAGCATGTATGGATATTGAGTGATGGTCATTTGTTCAGGCAACCACATGGTCCTCCTCCCTCTTCACCTGTTAATGTAGCGAAGTAGATTAATTTTCTAATGCTGAACTATCTTTGCATGTCTTGGCAAAATTGGATTTGGTCATAGTATGTCACCATTTTGCCAGATTTTAGTTTGCTAATACTTTGTTTAGGAGTTTTGTATCTATGTAGAAGTGGGCTTAGTTTATCACTTTCATTTTTTGTTCTATTACTATCTAGTTTTGTAATTGAATTAATATTATCCTCACAAAATTAATGAGTTGGGAGGAACTCTTTTTTCTTTTGCTTTGGAAGAACACATCTGATTAGAACGATCTGTTCTTTGAGTGTTGGTAGACTGTGTCCATAAAACCGTCTGGGGCTGGTCGTTTTCTTGTGGGACGTTTTTTTCTTCCTCTCACTTTCAAAGCCAGGCTTGTTTCCTATTTTAAGTTTTATTTTAGAAATGTTTACAGACTGTGAAGGTGTTTTGAAGTGGTTGTGGAGACGCAGATAGGAAGCTGTGGGGGCTGGGTAGTCAGTGGCATTCCTCCTTCAGCCTCAGCCCTGGGCTCTGTCCTGGAAGAGAACAGGTGGCCAGGTCACACCTGGGTCTGTGCAGTGTGGGAGATGAGAGGCACCAGTCTCTTTAGGCCACTCCCTGGAGTTAAGTCAGGGCAACCCTGGGGCCCCTTGAGGACCTTGGCAGTGTTTTCCTCTGACCTGCGTGGGTTAGCCAGGCTCTGGATGCCAATCAGCCTGTGCTAGCCCCTATGGAGGGTGGGCCAGACTCCTCAGACCCATTGGATTTCCTGGCCCTTTGAGTGCACATGCTGTCTAAATTCAGACCTCATCCCCTGCTGTCCTGTCCCTATGCTCTTTCCTTTGGCATGGCTGTGTGTTCTCACAGCTCCAATAGATAGAATTGGCACCATAGTCTGTGGGCATGGGGTTCCTGGAAGTTGGGCCCTGCCATCTGGTGGTACCTGGCAGTCTGCATTGTGCAGAATCCTAACATGCCCAGAGCACTTGGCTAGAAGCCAGTGTTGAAAAGGCAGAGATGGCACAGCAAGGGCCAAGTGGTGCATGACATACAGAATTGGACATCTGCACTTTCAGTAAAGGAGACTAAGATGATTGTGGAAGAGGGAGGGGAAAGATTTTATGTTCACATTTATTAAGTTACTGCATCACGTTTGGTAGCTTTTCTTGAGTCGATGCCTGGTTGATGGAGATTAACAGTCTTATGTTGGGTTCATTTGGCTTAGATGGAATGTATTTTTTATTGACTCATTTACCATTTGCATCAATTTTATGACTAGAGTGTGAACTATCCAGCTGTATTATTAGGGACTGTGCTTGTTCATCATGGGCACACTCAGTTTCTCTGCTGAGTGAAGTAAGAGTCATCATAGCAGGTAGGTGGACTTGCTGGGGCTGCAAAACATGGTTTTAAGGAACGGACTGTCTTCAGTGTAGAAGTGTCAGGTCAATGGCAGGCTGCTGATTTGGAGCATGCCCCAAATTTATGTATCAGTTTCACTCAGAATCTGAAAATGCTGTCTTATTTTTCTGGACCTAAAACATATAGAAAGTCAGTACCATAAGAGATGGAAAAAAAGGCAAAAAAAAAGTCAAAACATATAGAAACAACATCTAAATAAATACAGAAGATTTCATTATTCAGTTAATGAAATGAATTTTTGTGTGTGGCTGGTGGAAAAAGCTACATCACTTTAGAATGGAGTTTGTCAGCCTCGCCACTCTTGCCATTCTGGGGCAGATTATTCTTTATTGTAAGGTGCTGTCCTGTGGGTTGTTGGACGTTCAGCAGTGTCCCTGGCCTCTGCCCACTCCCAATACCTCTTCCTCCTCGTGCTCCCTTTCTTGGGGGACACACACCTACCACACTGCTCTTCCCTGTTATGGTGATGAATACCCTGCATTGTACTTTTGCTCACAGTTCAGCCACAGGAGATGGGGACACAGTGTCTTTCTAAAGTGCTGATTACTTGTAGGGGCCAGGAGGGATTCTCCTTGGAGCTGACTTTTTCTTTCCCAGAGAAGGGAAGTAGAATGCTGGAGACATTTGAAGAGTATCATCTTTGCATTCCAGGCACCTGTTGGCCTTGGCTAGCTGAGAGCCTGTGAGGATGGGTGGACTTCTGGGTGCTAGGACCTGTGGCCACAGGGAACAAGCAAGTGACAGTGCGGCCCTTGGCAGGTGCTGTGGTGAGGTAGTGGCTGTAAGACCTGGGACTTGGTGGCATGCCAAGAGACCTGGGCAGGGCCCATGATGCAGCCACATGACAGACTGTGGATTCCCCCATGGCTCCCGGGGGTGAGGTGTTGTGTAGTGGTAATCTGGAGAGCAGCCTCAGCCCAGCCCTGAGAGAAGACCAGTGTGAGGTAGCCCAGAAGCCCCAGGCATGAACATAGGCCTGGACAGGAAACAGGATGATGTGGTGGGGCTGGGGAGGGTTTGGAATTCCTGGAGGGTAAAATGCAAGATGAGGGAAAGTGGGCAACGAGACTGGCAAGGCCATTTGAGGTTGGATCTGGGAGGACTTCCTGTAACATGCTGAGGATGCTCCTCAGCCCTAAAGGGGAGGGTGGCCCTAGAAGGGATCTGGGTAGGGAGAGACATTATTCTGTAATGAGTTTTAGTGAAATATTCACATGCCACACAGCCCACACATGTGAAGTGTATAGCTCGTGACCTGTGGTTCATTCACAGAGTTGAGCAGCCATCACCACAGAAAGACCTGCTGTCATCCCCCCATTCCCCCAATCCTCCCCAGCCCTGGGCTGTAGATTTCCCAATTTTGGGCATGCCATGTAAAGGAGGGCACTTGTGAACTTTGTGCGTGGCTTCTTTCATGGAGTGGAGCGTCTTCGGTGTTTGTCCATGCCGTGTGGCATGTGTCAGCATTTCAGTCCTTCTTATTTCCATGTAATCTTCCATCATGTGGATATAACACACTTCATTCATCCACCCATCTGCGGATGGGTATTTGTGTATTTTCCACCTGTTGATTCCTATGTGTAATGCTGCTGGAGAGTGATGTTTCTAAGCCCTGGAGTGCGTGCTGATGATCTCACCATGGGGCTGAGGGCAGGACAGATCTGAAGGGGATGAGATGGGGGAAGGAGCATCAGAAAGTAGCTCAGTAGCCTCTGAGAATGTTTTTCAGACTTCTTTAGGTATGGAAACTTTTTTCCCAAAATCTCATGCAGAACCCAAGTGTGTAAAGCAGATGAAAATACCTGCCTGTGACACTGGTATGGAGGGCCTGGAGTCCCACCCCATTGCCTCCCCGTCCTGGGGCTGGCAGACGGCTTTGTGTTTGAAAATGGCTAGCACTTGGCTGTATTCGTCAAAAAGGGTTTCCCTTGGGCAGCGTGGCTGGCCAGAGGAGGCCAGGAGCAGACGAGGATGAAATGAAGAGTTTCAGAGAACCAAAAGCATAAGAGCTGATGGCTAAGATAGTGGAATATCGGTTTTGAACTTTCTGGAGGAGAGCAGTTCTGGGTGATGAGGAGTGGGACTGGAGTGAGCAGGCCTGAGAACTGAAGGAGCCGATAGGGCCTTGGTTAGAAATAGTGTCACCCCACATGGACACAGGGAGGGGAGCACTATATACTGGGGTCAGTTGGGGGGAAATAGGGGAGGGACGGTGGGGGGTGGGGAGCTGGGGAGAGATAGCAAGGGGAGAGATGCCAGATGTAGGTGATGGGGAGGAAGGCAGCAAATCACACTGCCACGTGTGTACCTATGCAAGAATCTTGCATGTTCTTCACATGTACCCCCAAACCTAAAATGCAATAAAATAAATAAAGGGGGAAAAAAAAAAAGAAATAGTGTCACCCAGGGTGACAGTGAAGGCTGGGCCAGAGACTTAGTGACAAGGGGATCTGTGGAGGCCAGTGAAGGGGGCCGTAGGGGATGTGGCCCCAGCTGATGAACTCTAAAAGGAGCTTCCTGGGATGGGCGAGGGATATGATCTAGACAGTAGGGAAGGAGGGAAACAGGAGGAGGCAGGCCTTGTTGTAGGTGGAGGGCATGGGATAGTGGGAGCTCCTCACTGGGGACTTCGGGGAAGCAGTGTCTCTGTGGGAGAGGTGGCCTAGGGTGAAGCACAGGGGAGGCTGATGGAGAAGATGGTTTGTTCACTGTGGGAAGCGGGTTCCAGGAAGCTTAGATGAGAAAGGGCCATAGGAAAGGCAGCTATGACAGGAACTTGTGAGTGTTTGGGAGAGGGAAAGGGAGGGGCATGGGTAGGACCCTGGAGGGGTTTGTATTCGGCCCCCTCACGGACTTGGAGCCTGTCAGCCCCTCCTGGCCTTCCTGCCTCCTTGGCTGGCCTCGTCTACCTGCTGGATACTGGGGTCCCCTCAGCTGGCAGGAGGGCCCTGCCTGGGGAATGGGCTAGCTAAAAGGTCCTCTGGAGTGCGGAGAAGAGGGAGGGGCCATCACTCTGAATTTGGCTTCTAGTCAGTAGAGCAGCAAGGCCTGGCTGGGGGATGGGAGTCAGTCCATCTTGCCACTCGAATAATTCTGATTGAAAACCACACTCTCTATGAAATGTCAGTTTAAGATAAGCCCTCTAGCCCAGCACTTCCTAAAGTTCAAAGTGCACAGGAGTCCCGTGGGGATCTGTCAGAATGCAGACTGTGGTTCTGCAGGTCTGAGCAGGGCCTGGGAGTCTGCATTCTGACAGCTCCCTGGAGATCTGCCATTGCTGCTCCTGGGACCAGCCTCACTTCTAAACAGGTCGTTGCTCCTCAGACCTATTTTGGTGTCTGGATGTGGGAATCTGTAAGTAGGAAAAGTCGAATAACCAAAGGGATCTGATCCTAAGGTTTTCAGATCTTTTTGAGGCCTGATTTGCATAGGAAACTCACAACAGCACCTATTGAGATTGGCGGCAGGGCTTTCTCAGAGCACAGAGCAGTGCTCATGTGGCAGAAAAAGCCCCTGCCTAGGTCACCAGGTCTATCTGGTGACAGGTATATTTTTGAGGCAAGAGAATCAAAATAGTAAGATGGCTGTGAGCATTGTATCCGTTCTCCAGTTTCATTGTTAGCAAACATCCTCCCAGGAGTCACAATTCCAGACAGCATCCTGAAACTGAATTGAGGCTAATAACAAAGGTACCTGGGAGCTGGGTACAGCAGCTTTTCTTTGTACCAAAACTGTGACTGATGCCTACTTGCTTGCTCGATTGATTAAGACAGGGTCTCACTCTGTTGCCCAGGCTAGAGTGCAGTGGTGCAGTCACAGCTTCCTGCAGCCTTGACCTCCTGGACTCAAACCATCCTCTTGCCTCAGCCCCCCAAGTGGCTGGGACTACAGACATACGCCACCATGTCTGGTGAATTTTTGTATTTTTTGTAGAGATGAGGTTTTGCAATGTTGCTCAGGAGTCTCCTTCTGCCTCATGGCCAAGGCTTTTATAGATACATTTTCTTCTACAGAAATAGAGTTCACGAGAGTTTTGTCATGGTTTGCTAACATTTCTTTTTAGAAGTAAGTGGCAATGATAATACATGTTTGATTTCTTTTCTTTGTAGGCTAGTGGTAGATCTGAAACTGAACAGGCTCAACCATGGCCCTGGGATATTTAGAGATGAGGTTTCAGTTACATTTGGAGAAGTGTCATAATCATACTTTTGAAGAGCACTTCATTTTCCCTGACAGGCTGCATACTGGAGAATTGTACGTTTGTGATCAATAATTTTTTTTTTTTCTTCAGATATTCTGTGGGGAGGCAAGTCAAATATTGGAGCCCTTTGGGCAAAGCCATGACTAAAAATGAGGTGTTACCACTTCTGTGCTTTAAAAAATTTAATATGTAATATTTGATAGCTGAAAAAGAGTATCTGTAATAGACACGTGTCAAAAGCATAACTACAACGTGAACAACCTAGGTGCCACCTCCCACTGTAAGAAGCAGCGCGACTTCCACACCCAGGGTCTTCCTGCCTCCTCCCTGCATAGCCCGCCCCTGCCGCCCCTGCCTGGGGATGATCGCTGTCCTGCCTCTTATGCTCATCAGCCCCCTTCTTCCTTCTCTTTCTGAGTGGCTTCTAGTGCACATGTGTGTCCCTAGGCAGGTGGCCTGGCCTTCGTGCTCAAGCCCCTCCTCCAGTCTGTCCTTTGGGCTGTGTCTTTTGTTCCAGGCGTGGCCTGTGTGTGCTCTCCCATTTCTACCTGCTCCACCACCAAACAGTCCCTCAGAGCTGACTGTTGTACTGTTCCCCAAAATATATGGTTTTTAATGATGAAGAAATGGGAATTGTGGTTTTTGATTACTGCAGCCATTTATTTTCCATATCAACACCTCAAATGATAAATCAATCTGTACAGAATATGTCATACTTTAAAGAACTCTCTTTTTATGGGCATTTAAGTTGTTCCACAGTTGTACTATTGTAAAAACCAATGCAGTGAACATCCTTTTGCATGTATCTTTGCACTTAATGGCCAGTTATTTTCCACAAGAAAAATCCCAATGGGTGTGAGGGCTGGGTCATAACAAGCATGTACTTAGTGCTTTAAAATATGCATTTCCAAATTGCATTCCCAAGGTCCAAATTTATACTCCTTATTACCAACATAAAATGTTCCTTCCTTCAAACACTTGCAAAGGCTGAGTACTGTAATTGTTTAATCCTTATCAAATTCATGAATCATAAATTATATCTTATTGTTTGTATTTGTGTCAACTTAATTGCTAATGAAGTTGGGCTCTTCTTTTCCATAAGCTCATTAGGTATTTGCATTTATTCACAATTTTTAAATTGATTGTGAATCGGGATTTAGATCCAGATAAACTTGATTACCTTCTTGTTTGCATTGTATATTTTCTCATTCAAGAATTAGTTTTGGCAATTGTATAACTCATTTTACAGTTTACATTATTTAACATAATTTCCTTTATTATTCTCAAGAGCCTGAAGTTCTTTTATGAGTCATTTATTCATTTATTTTTTAAGGATGGGAATGATGTTATACTTTCTACATATTTTCATGTTTTGGAATGTCTCGGTTGACATAGAATATTTGGGTCACCATCTTTTACTCTCAGAATCTGTGGACATTGTCCTGTCCTGGTGTTTGGTTGACTAAGTTCCTTCCTTCTATGTCCATTCCTCTCCTTGTCATGCAGCCTTTTATTCGCCCAATACATAGTTCGTCAGTGTCTTACCATCCTGACTGTCCACTGGCATTTAGTGGTGTGGAAGGGAAGGCGAACGCCCTTGGTGTGGATCTCCTTTCTTAAATTTCCCCGAGGGTCAATCCATCCCTTATATACTGAGCCTTTTGTTAGCCCATGGGATGAAGGATTGTAGCCCTTATGTAATATCTTTGCTGATTGTCTTTTCTGCATCTGCTCTGCTCTGTCCTTTTACACGTCCTGCCCTACAGATAACTGGACTTCCTCTGTTGAATTTCCAAGTTTTTGCTTTCTGCTTTTCATCTTTTCCTCTGTGTATCAGAAAAATGACATGAACTGATTTTTCTGAAACATTACTTTTGTTTTCTGTAGTACTGGGTCTGTTGTTAACTATATCCGCTGTGTGTGCTTTTTTTCTCAAATCAATTTTAAGTTGTTTATTAAAGTATTATGAACATAATTCAATATCACATAAAACCTGAAGGCATACAATGAAAAATAACACTCTCTGCCTGTTCTCCGCCCTCAATCCTTGTCCTCTTATCCACAAGCAACCAACTTGAACATATTTTAAGCAATTTATGTATTTTTTTCTCTATCCCTAAATAATGAACTTTTGCTATTTCTTGATTTATTAAAATTTGACATTATTTTTTTCATGCTTCTATATAGATGAGGATTCAGCACTCTTTACTCCCTACTACATTCCCTCTCTCCATCATTGTTATGTCATTATTTTTCATTGATTCAATAAGCATTACTTATTGTCTGGACTCTGTAACTGTTAGACACCACAAAGCCGCCTTGTATCCTATAATCTTTGTTGCTGTTGTTCAACCTTCTGCTTTTCTGGGAGTGTGTTCTTCTCTTTCTTTCCTCCCTGAAGCCTGGTGGAAAGTACTTTATTTACTCCTTCTACCCCTAGGCCTTCACTCCAGTGCCCATCTGTGGAGCCCACTCTCTGGAAGCCTCACTAGCTCCCATGTGGGCCACTTGGTCTTCTGGCTGCTGAGCGCACGTCTTGCCCCTACTTGGCCTCCGCCTCTCTCCTAGGTCATGTCTGCTGCTCTTCTGGGTTCCATGTCTTCCTCTCTTATTTTCTTATCATTTTGTACAATAATTCTTCACTGTTCCAAATCTGCTTGCTTGGCATTTATACAAGTTATAGACCAAGTGGGAGAGGAAAAAAGTGTTTTCTTTTTCTTAAGACTCTAGTAAACTGAAGAAACATTTTGAATCATTTAAAGAACACTGTTAGTTTAAAATGTTCACGAACAGTTTTCTGTTACCAATTATGCGTTGGAATACCAACACTGAAATTGCTTAAGTGCCTCCTTAAACTCTGTTACAGTTCATGATTATTAACCAGACATGTGCCAATAGGGTAATAGATGTTGACTAAAATCTATAGTGGATGTAAAATCAATTGGTGCTGATTACTTTTGCCTTCTAATAGCTTACAGCCTACAAAATGGTAAAGGTACACAGGCCAGGAGTACATGGGGGGCATGGCTGGTGCATCTCCTTCAGTGGAAAGGGAAGCGGTTACTTCTGTCTTCTCTTTGACGTTTTATCATTAGCCCCATTGAAGGCAAATCCCTGCACACAGGTGTGGTAAAGTGAAGGCGACTTCAGCACTGGGAGTGTTGGAAGTGCAATCGACACCTTGTTCCCAGTAGGCTTAGGGAATGGACAGCAACATAATACACAATCCTGGCTACTAGAATATATCATTTGTCACACATATGGAGTACTGGTTTTCAAAGAATTAGCATATATAATAAAAATGTGACAAGATTATACTCAAACTTTCTTGATCATTCCTTCCCACTGCAGCCTCTTTTAGTGCCTTGCATGGTGGCGGGTAATCCTGAACATCCACCATGGCCTTCCAGTGTGCAGACACGTAAACCAACCATGTAGGCATCTGGTTAAGAGAGGGCCAGATAACAAGTTACACATAATGAATTCTCATGTTAAGATTTGATTCATTTCAAAGCATTTAAAATGCTTGTGGTTTAGGTCCCCAAGTAAAAGGATTTAAGTGTACAGGTGGTTTGTTTAGGAGGCCCTCCCATGAGGGAAGTGAGAACTAGGAAGGGAGCCAGGGGAGGAAAGCCAAAAAGGGCACATTAACCGTCCCCAGGTGTCCTCGAGGGGACTGTGTGGGACATATTTCAGTTGGCTCAGTGGGTGGGAAGAGGGTGGGGTTCTTAGCACCCCATGTCTCATTTCTTAGGGACTGAGGACCACTTCTAGAGTCGTTAATTTCTAGACACTTCTGGCCTGCCCTATACTCCTGCCTTGTGCCTGCATGTTGCCAGATGGTGTCCTTAAGCAGAAAGGGGCAGGTGCTCAAGATAGGAGGCTGTGGGCTTGCAAGCCAGTTGTCCATGGAGGCTGCAGGTGACCTCTGCACTGGGGGACACAGTGGGCTCTGGCAGTGTCTGCTGTGGGGAGCTAACAAACAGGATTTGAGGGCAGCTACATTTGACAGGGAAACAATCTTAGGCTGACCTCTAACCTCTCCCATCCTACTAAGACCTGAAACAAGCAACCACTAGGGCCTGAAGCCTGGAGCTGTTCCACCATGTCCCCTTGCAGGGAAGGAGTAAATCAAAGAGACTTAGCTAAGTCAGAGCAATAAGAATAATTGAAAGGCAACTGAACTGTCCTTCTTCTTATTTTTGCATACTTCAGAGGGTTCTTATAAACAATGGGGAATTAGAAAATAAAATTAGCTTGCACAATTTCAGATGGGGACAGATGCCTGCTTGCTTGATTTAAAAAAATTTTTTTTCACAAGAACCTCAAGCAGAGTTAATAATGTATGAAAATTAGGTACCATGTGTGCACTTTGCTTCATAATGTTTTTATTAAGCAGCCAGTTGATTTAAAATTAACGCAGTGTAACCACTGACATAATGGCACTTTACACAGTGTGTTATGGAAACATCATCTCTTAATGTTCTGTTGGGTTTTCCATTACACGAGGACTTTTTTTTAAAAAAGCTTTCAGAATTATCACATAATATGAAATTATATCAAGCTTGCAGTTTGAGAAAACAAATTATTCACATATGAATTCCAGTTGCGTTTTAAACATGTCTTTATCAGCTAGAAATAATCTATGGACGTAGGTCTCTACAGATCTTTTAAAATGCCACAGTAGATTCACACTCCTGTCCTCAGATTTTCATTAATAAATGTCATTTGCTGACTGGAGGTTGCCTCCTGCCTCTTTCCCTGTCCCACCCTCTGCCACCAGGCCTGTAAGTAGCAGGAAGAAACAATGAGAAGCCAAACGTCACAGACTCATGGGATTTTAGTTCAAGAGGTGTCCCAATTTGGAAGGTAAAAATGAGTCTATACAAAGTTGACACATGGTCATTGGACTGGCCAGCGGAGGTGTCCTCTTCTAGAGCTTGAGTGCAAGTCTCGATCGTTCTCATGATAATCCATAATTCCTGAAGGTGTCTCATCTTATTACAAAGGGCAGTGGACTTCTCAGGCTGCTGTGCCCCTTTTTGGGCTTTATTGCATCTGGACAGTAGTGGTGGAAAGTTGCCTTCCCGAAGTTTCTGTGGCCTAGCAGAGCACACTGAGGCATGGTGAAATTCGGAGAAACAGCCTAAACCCAAGGAGGTACCTTGTTGATTTAATTTTTCTGTGTTCTACAGCATGCTTTGCTCTTACATTGTCTTGAAATTCTTCGTTACTCAGCTAGGCAAATACCAAATGACAGCTGGTTGTGTTTATCTCCAGGGTGACAGAATGATCACACAGCATGGTTTAAGTGACTTGACAAAAATCAGAACGTTACTGGTGGTAGTTGATGGACACTTAGAAAGGACAATGAGCACTGTGGAGAGAAATTCCTAAAGCTATTGAAATGAGTTAATGGGCCAATGGATGGTGGCATTTACCCTTTTGCCTTTAATTCATGTCTTGACTTCTGCAGGGCCTGGCTGTGCACGTCCTCTCTGTGCAGCATCCTCTGGTTCCAGCCATTCCTCCTGACATCAGCAGGGCAACAGGAGTGGCAAGCATGCTGAGTAATCTACCTTGTGGTATTTTTAAAAGTAATTACAGAGGAGATATTTGATCTTTATGACTTGTACCATAAGACTTTGCAAAGGTTTCGTTGGAACAGAACTTTTTCATCTACACTATGATCTATAAAAATCATAGTAACTGACTTCATGGGGTTTGAGTTTTTCTTTTGTTATTTTCTTCACTCTCTAATTAGATTTTGCTCATATGCAGGACAGAGTAGTCTGGCAGGAAATAACCAACATTAAAGTAACTCAAAGATAGGGCCATACTTGGCATTGTCCAGCAAGAATGGAAACGGGATGTGCTGTTCTGGACCTGTGGCAATTACCAGAAGCCCCTGTGCGGATGTTTGCTCCACAAGGAACTAGGTTGACTGAAGGCCAGGAGTCCCAAGACCTGGTGCTCCTCCCAGCCTGACTGCTGCCTAGAGGTGGCTTTGGCGGGCTATCATTTAACTAACCTACCTCTATTGGGTTCAGAAGCAATCTGCAAATTATAATATCTGCTGTTGATTTCTTGGAATGCCAAAGGGGAAAAATTGGTTGTCACAATCTAAGGGGTCATTTATATCCTCTGTTTAAAGAGCTTAAGATTTCAAGGTATGTGCATGGGTCCTTTGAGGATGAAGGTGCTCTTTTTGTAAATTGTAGTCTTAAGACAAAGAATAAGTCTTGAGGTGAGTTGGATTTTGTGGGACTTATCACAAAAATAAAATAGGACTTCTATGAGAAGCTCTAATTTTTCACCATCATTCCTCAAAATCATGTTGGAAGCAAGTTTAAGACACCATCACCATCTCACTCTAGAGCATGGGTGTCCAACCCTTTGAATGCAAGGACTTTTTGCTTATCTTTGGTGACACGAAAATTATGCACAGACTCTTTTTTTTAATAGTTCATCAGCTATCATTAGTGTTAGTGTATTTTATGTGTGGCCCAAGACAATTCTTTTTCTTCCAGTGTGGCCCAGGAAAGCCAAAATGTTGGACATCCATGTTCTAGAGCAATCCTTCCTATCAGGGATTCCTGGGCACCCATGTTCTGAAAGGACTTGCCCATAAATTGGTTTTCTAGAACTAAATTTTCTTCTTAGCTAAATCCAGTGCTTAATGGCCCAGTAGACTTGAGTGTTCCTGAGAGAGACATGGGGGTGATGGCAACAGCAGACACCATGTTCCTGTGGGCTGGGTTTAAATTCTTCCAGCTGAGGTGAGTGCCGCTGGTTGGAGGCAGCACACCTTGTCTGATCTTCCCTTGGAGTGAGTGGAATCTTCAGGCGGCCTAGAGTCCAGCTGGACACAAAGTGCTCAGCTCTCCAATTTATTCACCAAGATACTCCCTCTGGCTCATTAGTGTCCATGGGAGCCTGAACTTTCTTATTCCTTTCATGTTCTGTGTCATCATCACCCTGGATCATTCCACAGTGTGAAGGGATCTGTCTTTAAAGGTGCTTCAGGAGTGATGCTGTGTGTGTTTAGGAGCAGAGGCAGATTGCGATTCCCTGTTGATCTGGTGCTTTGCACATCTCGGGGCATGTGCACCTCGCAACCACCCATTCTCCTTGCACTTCCCAGGGCATATCATCTGCAGAAAAACAGACCTTGACTGGCCACCCACGAGCCTCTGTTTTTCTCTTCCCAGTGGCCTGCTGCCTGCTTAAGAGACAGATACCCCCTCAACTGCCATTGCCAATACGCATGTCTCATCCTCAGTGCTGGTGAAGAGCTATTCAGTCACTCAGCTGGCGTAAAAGCTTGAGCCTCTGTGCGCTCTGAGGCTACTCCTGGCCTGCTCTTGCAAACAAAACCTGTCCTATCAATTCATTTCTTCAGTCATTCATCCGTGGCCTGCATGTGTCACAGCACATGAGCCATAACGCTGTGTCCATCTCAGTTAATGGGGGACTCAGGCTCCTGCCCCATGCCAGTGTCCCAGCCAGGCCCTTGCCGTGCCTGTCCTGTCCCAAGTCTTTGATGATGATTTTCACTGGCGTTGCCTCTACTCCCCTGCCACTCCCGACAAGAATGCTTCAGTTCTGCCTGGGGTGCCCCTCACTTGGCCCTTCCTTCCTCTCACCCCACTCTCACCTGGGCCTCTGTTCTTCCACCTTTGCCTGTGTGGCTCTTGACATCCTTGTCTTCAGCCATCTCTATGTGTTGTTTTCTGCTCACACTACTCTGCCATGTGCTGTCTGCCATGGTGTACCTGGAAATGAGGAGTAAATACCTGGGTGATGCCAGTCCCTGGAGCACCCCTGGCTTCTCACCCCCAACCAGGACCTGACTCCCACTCCCAGCACAGTTTTCATTGGCCCTCCTCAAACTTGGGGGTTTGCCTTCCCTGGAGACTTCCCATATTTTGGCTACCTTGTGGCCCTACCAGGATGCATGGATGCTGACTGCATTCTTAGGCCATCACCTGAGGGCTTGGCCCTGAGTGTCCATGTCCCATTTGCAGGGCTTTCCCTGCCCTGGGCTGCCTGGCTTCGGTGGGCGGGGCTGGGTCAGACTCCACTACCCTGCCCTCATCTGCCTTTCCCACTGCCGCTGACAAGCACACGGGGCCCTTTCCAGAGGCTGAGTACCAGTGACATCAGAGAGCTAACACCAGGCTCGTGTCACTTCTGAGGCTTCCCCACTCTGCTCTTAGCCAGCCTTGTTGCCGATTAAGTTAAACTGTTGCTGGTAATTGTATTTGATCCTCTGACTTTTTCAGCCATCAGGGCAGAAAAGGATGGACAAACCCAGCCCTTCAGTAGCTTGTTGCTAAACCACCAAGGAGCCAGATGAAGGCTAGGCCTAGTTTCTCTTTAATTTGGCAAGTGGAGATGGCCCTGAGGTCCCTGTGTGCTTTCTACCCATGAAGACAAGTACACGGCTACAGAGGGCAACAGCTTGGCCTGCTGTGTGCCCTGGGCAGAATGGTGAGGGGCTTGAAGCAACCCCACGTTCCTCTACTTTACCCTAATTATACATCAAGTGCTTAGAGCAGGCCTGGCTCCTTGTGAGTGGGGATTGCCAATTATTTTTCCAGTGGACAGTCAGCCTCAGGAAGGCAGGGCTCTGCTTGGTTTTCTGCTGTGTCCTTGGCACCTAGACTAGGTGTGGTCAGTGCCCAACAGTTACCTGCTAGGTGAAGTTAATAGATTAAGCAAGAGAGGCTGTGGGGCTCCCTGAGAAGGATGTGTGGTTTGTTGTCTAGAGGCCTGGGTGTGGTACCCCTCAGCCACTAGCAGGCTGCAAAACCTTAAGTCACACAACCTTGCTGGGCGTCGCTGATTTGTTTATGTCCATGGGCATGTGGTGAAAGATTTTGCTTTCAACTTCAAGCGCCACAAACCTACATGAGGGTGGCTTATAATCTGAGGGTGGCTTAAACAATAAGGAGCTTGGTTGCCTTCCGTAACGGGAAAGCTGGTTCATCCAGCTCAACCCTACCGGGGCTCTCCAGGGACTTCTGTGCACCTCTGGATGTCCCCTCCTTGTTTTGAGAGCTGCACCATTTCGAAGCTCCTTTTCTTCCCCTGTCTGTGGCCAAGGATAGGAAAGAAGGCAGTGTCTCCTTGAACCTGTGCTTATTAGGGAGGGAAGCCTTTTTCCAAAGACTCCCTGCAGTCCCCTCAGGTCCTATTGGCTATGGTTTGTGTCACGTGGCATGTGACAGGAGGCCCAGACATTGCCACCTCTGAAGTAGGAGGCTCCGGCTAGCAGGGAAGGAGGAAGGGGCTGGGAAGATGAGCAGCTGCAGTGCCAGCAGCTGGCAGTGGAACACTGATGATCATTCAACTTCTATCAGGTTGTTAAGAGTAAACAAGAGCACATAGCTGGAAATGCTAAGTGGGGATCCCTGATAGGTGACACATATGCACCCCATCAACACTATGGTCCAGATACATGTCTAAAAAGAAAGTGCGATGCTCTTAGGTGGAGCTTGTCCTCTGCAGTGTGGCCTCAGGCTCCATTGTGCACTGTTGTCTTATTCTTGGCCACTTCACTTATTTTGCTTCCTGGCTGGTCTCTCAAGGCATTTCAGTTTGCAGGCCCTGAAATGGGGCATCATAAGATCAGTGTTCAACTAGTTCATTCTTATGTCGTGCAATTAGAGCTTGAGCATCTTAGTTAAAGAGAAAATCCCGTATGTTTTCAGTGGATTTAATCATGAATTTGGGGAGTTTGGATCTGCACATTTCATTCCCCCCTCTTTTGGTGCCTGTGTTCCCAAGCTTCACTGTGAGAGGTGCAGGCCAACCACAGGACCATCACCTGTCTCCTGGTGGTGTCTGTGTGTCCAGGGCTGCTTTCAGAAGGTTGGGTTTCTCTTAGCACTAAAGGCAGCATGATTTGGACAATCTCTCCCTTATAATGTGGGCTCTCTCACCAGTTGATTAAAAACAAGCAAACAAACAAAAAACCAGAAGTACTCTATTTCAGTGTTTGTAGATCGTATGTTCACAGACCTGTAGTGGTTTATATTCTCCTTGACATGCATCTCTTAATCTGAAAGCTGTTGACATTCTGGTTGAGCCCATGCGCAGTACCAGTTTCTTTTCTTCTTTTTTTTCTCATTTGTTTCCTTAAAAAAAAAAAATCCAGCTGCTTTCTTGCCTTGAGATGTAAATTCCACATTTCGGCTGCGTTGGATTCCAAGTTTTCTGAGAAAAGGCTTAAATTTATTAGGTTAGTTCACAATGTTCTCACAGAGAACTTGAGTTTGCGGCGTGGAGCCATATGTGGTTGGATTGTTTTAAGATAAATACTGTAAGAGAGTCAGCATTACATGGCTGGCAGAAATGTGGGCTGTGCCTGTCACTTAAATAGCTATCACATGTGATTTAAAAGCTGGCTCTCGGTGGGAGGGAACGGGGTTGAAGGGTAAGGTCAGATGGACGTTTCTGCATCTGTGGTGTCTGTGCCTCTGCCTCAGCAGAGTCTAATGACACTAGGAGGAGCTGAGAAACCTCCAGAAGCCTGTGCTTATTGGGGTTAGTCCTCACTATCTTCTCCGGATCTGGTTCTCAATAGCACAGAAGAGTACAAAGTGAAGAACAGGCTGGGTCACAAAGAGGCCTTTGCATGACATTACATCTTTGTTTAGTTTTGTGATTGTTGATATTCACATTTTATTTTATTTTATCTCTGAAGATGAGAAAGCTGAGAGGGCATCTTGCTTTTTTTTTCTTTTTCTTTTTGAGATGGAGTCTTGCTCTGTCACCTAGGCTGGAGTGCAGTGGCGCAATCTTGGCTCACTGCAACCTCTGCTGCCCACTGGGTTCAAGCGATTTTCCTGCCTCAGCCTCCCGAGTAGCTGGGACTGCAGGCATGCACCACAATGCTCAGCTAATTTTTGTATTTTTTAGTAGAGACAGGGTTTCACCATGTTGGCCAGGATGGTCTTGATTTCCTGACTTCGTGATCCGCCCACCTCGACCTCCCAAAGTGCTAGGATTACAGGTGTGAGCAACTGTACCCAGTTTGCTTTTTAAAAATTGTACTTTCTCAGCATCCAACTTGGACCTGTTCATGAGTATTTATATATGTGTGTATATGTGTATGCATCTACACATACATGAGACACACTAGTATGAACACATGGATGCAAATATAAAATGTAAATTGCTGGCAGCAGAAGGCACCTTATCACAATTTACCGCAGAACACCAATTCCCAGATATTTGGATTTTATGAATCAGGAATATAGAAAACAAAAAGAAATTGGGGAGTCTAGCATGGATTGCTAACTTAATGATTTCCAAAATGGCTTAATTTCTAAAATTATAGTAAAATACACATAAAACTTACCATCTTAACCATTTTAAGCATACGGCTTAGTAGTAATAGGTATATCCACGCTGTAAAAATCCAAAACCAGTTTGCAAGAAAGAAATGAGACAGAAGGAGTCCTATACACTGTCCTTATAATTTCATCAAAGAAAGAGCCTTTTAACACTAGAAGAGAGACAAAGGGAAAGAAGGCTGTCACTTTAGATGCAGGAAATTCCTCCTAACCTGTGGCAGAATAGCAAAGAGAAAAATATTTGTCCATGGAAAAATAATACTACAGAGACCTATATAGCAAGTAGCTCTGTGTGGCCATTTCCCAGATTTAAAAAATGCTAGCTTTTTATCATCTTTGCTCCAGATCATTCATTCCTGCTTAAAGTGCTGCTACATGAGCTATTTGTTACCAGGCCATGGCGAGACAAAGAACAAAACTAAGAGGGCATCTTACTTTTTAAAACTAAAATTATAACTTCAGCATCTGACCTGGACCTGTTCATAGGTATTTATGTATGTGTGCATATGTGTGTGTACACTCAGTGTCACCCAGGCTGGAATGCAGGGGTGTGATCTCGGCTCACTGAAACCTTCATTTTGTGCCAGAATGAAGTCAGCTATACCACTGAGCTGACAGTTGAGAAGAAATCTCTCACAAGACTTTGCTGATGAAGGAAGCTGTGTGTTGATTACATTCTGACATGAGTATCTTACTGTCACTGGTTCAGGTGTCATGTGCAGTTTGTGGACTTGCACTGATCAGTAACTCTGCTCTAGATCTAGTTTTGTTCTTACAAAGTTGACAATTATAGTTGAAGGCTGTATATATTCATTTCTCTAAGATCCCATTCTCCTCTTTTCCCTCCACGTTAACTAGTGTATTGAAGTTGATATGTATTCTTTTAGGCTATGCTGTATTTGCATGACCTTACTAGCAATATAGAGTATTATTTTGTGCCAGTGGAATCCTACTATATATAGCCTTCTGAAGCTCAATTTGTTTTGCAAACATGATTTTCAAGATTTTCCTACTTTTTTTAAATTAAAAGAAATTTTTTTTGAGACAGAGTCTTCCTCTGTCACCTAGGCTGGAGTACAGTGGCATGATCTGGGCTCACTGTAACCTCCGCTTTCTGGGTTCCAGCGATCCTCCTGCCTCAGCCTCCTGAGTAGCTGGGACTGTAAGCATGTGCCACCACACCTGGCTAACTTTTGTATTATTATTTGTAGAGACAGGGTCTCCCTGTGTTGCCCAGGCTGGTCTCAAACTCCTGAGCTCAAGCAGTTGCTCACCTTGACCTCCCTAAGTGCCACTATTACAGGCATGAGCCACTGCCCCTGGCCAAGACTTACCTATTTTGATATATGTAGATCTGCTGTGTAGTATTGCTTTAGGAACCAGACCACATTACATGTATCTGTTCTTGTAATGATGATGGACATTTGGGTTGTTTCTGGGTTTTTGCAAATAGAAATGATACTACAGTACATGTTCTTATAAGCCCCCACTGTGCACAGAAGTGGAAATTTATCCAGGGGAGTTTTCTAGGAGGAGAGTTGCTGAGTCTAAAGTGAGGTGGTATCTTTAGTAACACTCAGCAGCCCGGCCACTCCAGGGAGGCCTGCGCCCTGGAGAAACCCAGCAGAGAAGACTGGCCAAGTTTTGGACCATGGGATTTTCTTAGGCCAAAAAACACAAGAGACAGCAACACCCAGTTTTCTGGGAGGAGAGTTGCTGAGTCAAAAGTGAAGTGATGTCTTCATTCACAAAATCTAATTAGCATATAAACCAAACCTAGCTGTATTCTACAGTTTTTCAGGTAAATGAGCAGTGGGAAAGAATACTGTAAGTCAGGGGTCCCGAACCCCCAGGCCACAGACCATTACTAATCCGTGGCCTGTTAGGAACTAGGCTGCACAGCAGGAGGTGAGCAGCCTGTGAGTGAGCATTACCGCCTGAGCTCCACCTCCTGTTACATCAGCGTGGCGTTAGATTCTCACAGGAGCGGGAACCCCATTGCGAACTGTGCATGCGAGGGATCTAGGTTGCACGTTCCTTACAAGAATCTAATGCCTGATGCTTTGAGGTGGAACAGTTTCATCCTGAAACCATCCCCACTTCCTGTCCTCCCATCTCATGGAAAAATTGTCTTCCATGAAACCGTCCCTGGTGCGAAAAATGTTGGGGACCACTGCTGAAAGTCAATTATTAATAAATTTGATTTTCTGGACTACACTGAGAGCTACTGGTTGGTTGCTCATCTCTTGAAGGGTTAGCTCAAAGTCTGCCCGTAGTGGAAGAAATGATCTGGCAGATGGGGGGATGTGACTTTTCTTTGGATGTGGGGCAGGGACCAGTAGGGAGAAGCCAGCCTTTCAATAAGTTTCCTTCTTTTTATGTAAACTAGAAAAAGTTCACAGACTTGATCTGAGGGGAGATAAAACTGGGTGTTGTTGTCTCTTGTGTTTTTTGGCCTAAGAAAATCCTGTGAGCCAAAACACTGCCAGCCTTCTCTGCTGGGTTTTTCAGCAGGCCTCCCTGGAGTGGTTGGGCTGCTGCTCAGTATTAGATGATGGAAGCTTCTTTCAGCCACCTAGCTGATGGTTTCTTTGAAGAGCTATTGAGGGAAGAAGTGGGCCCAGGTTTTATTCAAGTGAGACGTCAGGGGCGTGTCCCCTGCTGGCCAGGTGGGGAGCCTGAGAAGGCTCTGGTGGCCAGGGTCCTGAGTGTCACCACCATGCAGCTTGCTGGGAGCACTCAGCACCTCGGCTGCAGGTGAGTCAGGCTTCAGTCTCAAACCAGCTGATAACTGAGACAATGTTCAGTGTGCTTAATGCACTTTGTTTCACAGCCTTTTCTGTAATCTTCAGCAAAGAGTGAAGTGCTTTGAACATTCTTGAGAAAACAAGTAGCATGGTGTGGTGGCTCACACCTGTAATCATAACACTTTGGGAGGCCAAGGTGGGTAGATTGATTGAAACCAGGTGTTCAAGAACAGTTGGGCAACATGGTGAAACTCTGTCTCTATAGAAAAATTGGCATATATCTGTAGTCCCAGCTACTTGGGAAGCTGAGGTGGGAGGATCACTTGAACCCAGGAGGTTGAAGCTTTAGTGAACCATGATTGTACCGCTGTACTTCAGCCTGGGCAGCACAGCGAGTGAGACCCTATCTCAAAAAAAAAAAAAAAAAGAGAAAAAAGAAAGCAACAAGTAGAAGACAACTTAATGAGAAAAAAACTGTTAAAGAAAAAAGTAAGAGATGAAAAACCTTTATGTATGGAGCTCTTCTAAGGCTGTTGAAGAGGGCTGTGGTTTGACCATTCCCTCGTACTGTGTGCCAAGTTGAATTATGGTTGGGGAATAGTCTGAGAGTGATTACTCCTCTGACTAATGATCTGTTTCAGTGATTTAGGTGCTTGTTGGAGAAACATTGTGTTATAATTTGGTATATCTGAACCACTGTGTTATGCCAGGTTATCAGAAAAAACCTTTTCAATGGTTCCCACCTGGGAAGTCACTGGTATGTGGGATATGCAGGCATGTGTTTGTGTTTGTAAAATATTATTTTTATTTCATCAGCTGTCAAAGCTTGAAAAACAGCAGCAGAGAAAAGAAAAGACCAGAGCTAAGGGGCCTTCTGAATCAAGCAAGGAAAGAAACACTCCCCGAAAAGAAGACCGCAGTGCCAGCAGCGGGGCTGAGGGTGATGTGTCCTCTGAACGGGAGCCGTAGCTCAGGAGGCAGAATTCAGGTAGGAGTTTCCTGCATGGCTTCATCTTCCCACATTTTGGGGAAGCAGCAATGAATAGGAGGGAATAGCTGCTGAGGCCTAATTCATTCATTTCACAGACGTTCATCCATAGCTTCCTTAAAGCCACTGCCTTCCAGGATGGAGACAAAAGTTAGTGTGTTTGTCCTTTTCACACTGCTGATAAAGACATACCTGAGACTGGGTAATTTATAAAGATAAAGAAGTTTAATGGATTCACGGTTCCACATGGCTGGGGAGGCCTCACAATCATGGTTGAAGGTGAAAGGCACGTCTTACATGGTGGCAGGCAAGAGAATATGAGTCAAGCGAAAGGGGCTTCCCCTTATAAAGCCATCAGATCTTGTGAGACTTGTTCACGACCCCAGGAACAGTATGTGGGAAACTGTACGCATGATTCAGTTACTTCCCACCTGGACCCTCATTTTGAATTGTAGCTCCCATAATTCCCATGTATGTGTTCCCATGTGGGAATGATAGGAGCTACAATTCAAGATGAGATTTGGGTGGGGACACAGCCAAATCATATCAGTTAACAAATAAATTTGTAGTTTATTCATTGAGACGCAGGAGGATGGTGTATCCACAGGCCTGGGGTGCTCACCTGGGGGTAGAACCTGTGTGTGCCGCCTTCCCTAGGTGCCTGTGCTAGTCCGCAGCTGCTGCTCTGATTGCCTGTGCAGAGCACTTGTGGATGCGGAATCCCGACACAGATGCACGGAGTCTGCCCATGCTCCCCCATCTCCCTTCCTGCTCTCAGCCACTCCAGCGAAGGGCACTGCCATCTCAGCGGCTTCCTCTCATTGCCACCTGCCTCGTATTCCACCATCCTTCACAATGCCCCGTGTGGCTCTGCCAGTTTACTTTTCCTAAAATGACATTTTATTCTTGTCACTGTGGCTCACTATAGCACAGAGTCCACCTCCCTACCTGAATATCAGAGACCTTGAAAATGTGATGCCACCGTCCGATGGCACTAGTTCCTCCCCTCAGGGAATCTGTTTATTTTTCCAGGCACTGGACCAAATACTGGGTGCAGATTTGAGGTCCTGTGACCCAGGACCTGTCACAGGGAGGTTACAGGCTCAGGGAGAAGCATAGGAACAGTTACGCGGCAGCACAGTGCATGCTGCAGGAGTGTGAACAGGTGTGGGGTAGAGATGGGAGGTCAAGGGAGGCCCCTCAGAGGCTTGGAACCAGACCTGGAAGGACAGGTGGCAGTGGGGAGGAAGATGAGGGGCAGGGGCAGGGGAGGGCTACCTAAGCCGAGAGAAGAGCAGTGCAAATGCTCTCTGGGGGCTGGAGGACAAGGGCAGGAGTGTTTGGGAATGGAGGAATTGCAGAATGGCAGGAACATTGAGTGCCAAGTGTCATGGGAGGGCAGGGGACATCTCTGAAATTAGAGAAATAGGAGGTCTAGATTGTATAGGGTCTGGTATGCAACCCTGAGGAACTTGGATTTTAAAGGTTTTAAGTGTACAAGTGACATCATCAAATACAAAGTTTAAAAAGAGCACTCTAGCAGCCTTGAGAAGTGAGACTGGAAGCAGATAGGCAGCATTAGAAGGTGATTGCAGAAGTCTAGAGACCCTCCAGATCTCAGCTGTGACCACCATCTGGCCTCCTGGATGAGACTTGCAGGGGTCTATCATTAATAAGACCTGAGACTGAGTGAGACGTGCTGGTGAGAACTGAGATGAGGCCAGGTCAGCCAGAGAGGGCCCTGGGTCCCTGAGCAAGAGACACCAAACTTCAAGTAGCCTGCTTTACCTCAGTGGTGCCGTGCCAGGGCCCAGGTGCCGAGCCACACTGGCCACCCTGCCACAGAGGACTCTGACGACCCTGAGTGCTGTTGACACCAAAGTTAGATGGAACTTCTGTGTGCTCAGGAACCCCCCTGCTGCTACTCAGCGCATGGAGGCTCATGAACAAGTTTAGATTTGCCCATGAAAAGACAGAAGCCATGTTTTGTTTATACCAATGTATATGGTACCGTCTGGATTTTGGACAGAGCGCACAAGAAAAGCCATTTATTGATGGTTTACCATAGGCTTCCAGTTGTACTTCTTTATATCAGAGTCAGGAGTGACAGTACCAGGCATGGACAGATATCCAGGCAGGGAGGAGTCCTTTGGAGCCACCCACAACTAGCCGAGGACCAGAGCGGGGCTGGGTGCTCCTGCTTCCAAGAATTTAGCCATGTTTCTGGACTTGAAGACCCTAATCAGGACCAGAACCAAGCGACAACTGGTATTCCAATGATATATTTGGTTTTTTTGTTGTTGTCGTTGCTGATGAAATTTGTGATTCCAGTAGGCCACAAAATCAGCGCCAAATATTCAGATATCTATGAGAGGTGACTTAAATAGTAACAGATAGAAGGTGACCCTGGCATTTGTTTTGTTCCCCAGAACAACAGCAGCCTCCTCACTATGAAGTGGGGAGCACTTTTCATTTGCTTTTTTTAAAAACGGGAAGAGTCCTAGGGAATCTGGCAGGCCCTAGGGGGAGCCACTTTGAGCTTCCAAGGCATGGGAGAGAAAGAAAAGGCAAAAGAAAATGGAAAGAGAAGCTGCATGATCTTGGGCATATTTTTCTTTGAAAATGATTCAAACCCTTCATGGTTCAGAGGACATTCCCAGGGTGTTGACGTTTCTCTATCACATTGCAAATGTTGCTTCTTATTTTACCAAGTGGACATTAAACTACTAAAATTAACTGTGTTTTTGTCCTCTGTCTCAATTCTTCAGGCTCTCTCACCTTGCTGGGTGGATTCGAGATTTTCTGTGAGGATGGAGCTCTATTATTTCTCCCTTTCTGGCCACCGCTAAAGGCACTAGGGCCACCTCTCACTAAAAGAATGTGGTTTCTGATTTGATTGCAGGGTCAAGTATCGCCTCTCGACTTAGCTGCTGCAGTTAGGGTGTGAGAGGAGCATGTTCCTGACCAGCACCCGACATTTCTGTCCTCAAATGGCAACACACTTGAAACCAAACAAGGAAAGTGTTTTGGAAGCTGCCATCTGTTGGCTTTTTCAATGTGACCTTTGTCTGAATAGCAAGATGTGTCCCAGCTGAGCACACTTCTTCCTCATGAGCTAGAGTAGCCGAGTGTGTGTGTGTGTCTTTGTGTGTGTGTGTGTGTGTGTGTATGTGTGTGTGTGTGTGTGTGTGCGTGTATTTTCTGCTGAAAGGGTATTCAGTCCCTTTTCACTGTTCTTTTCACCATATAAGGTAGGACTCTTCTCATTATCTTTGCTTCTCTGTATCAACATTTGTACCACATTCTCAAGTCCATGTGCTGATATTTCACGGTATAAAACTAGCTGTGTCTCGGGGGTAGTGTTTTTATTTATTTATTTATTTTTAACTTAAAACAATTTTTTTTAGTGGTTGCTCTGGAGTTTACAATATACATTTTTAACTAGTCTAAGTCCACCTTCAAATGACACTTCCTGCTTCACCTGTAACAGGCACCTTATAACAACATATTCCCAGCGACATTGCTGTCATTCATTTTACTTTACATATGTGATTATCATCCAATACATTGTCACTATCATTACGTTAAATAGCCTTTTTTTTTTTTTTTTTTTTTTTTTTTATATATTTTTTTTTTTTTTTTTTTTTTTTTTTTTTTTTTTTTTTTTTTTTTTTTTTTTTTTTGAGATGGAGCCTTATTCTGTCACCCAGGCTGGAGTGCAGTATGCAATCTCTACTCACTGCAACCTCTGCCTCCTGGGTTCAAGCAATTCTCATGCCTCAGCCTCCTGAGTAGCTGAGATTAAAGGCGTGGATCACCATGCCTGGCTAAGTTTTGTATTTTTTGTAGAGACGGGGTTTCAACATGTTGGTGAGGCTGCTTTTATGCTGCTGACCTCAAGTGATCCACACACCTCAGCCTCCCACAGTGCTGGGATTATAGGAATGAGCCACCATGCCTGGCCTTTCCTTTGTTTTTGAAGGATAATTTTGCTGGTATAGACTTCTAGACTGGTAGTTTTTTGTTTTTTGTTTTTTTTTAATTTGCCTTTTTTAAAAACAAAGAGCCCTAGGAGTCTCATAGCCCTAGAGGAGCAGCTTTGAGTTTCCAAGGCATGAGAGAGAGGAAGGAAATATTTAAATTTTTATTCCTCTCTCTCCTTGTTTGCAGTTTCTTATGAAAAGTCCCCTGTAATTTTCATTCTTATTGCTCTGTAGGTAAGGTGGGCTTTCCTTATCTTGCCCCCAGACCCCAGCTTCTTCAGAAACTTTTGTTTTTTTGCAGTTTGGATATGACATAATTTGGTGTGGTTCTTGCTTGGTGTTTTCTGAGCTTCTTGGATCTGTGATTTGATGTCTGTTATTAAGTTTGGAAAGTTCTTGGCCATTAATACTTCAATACCTCTAGCTCCTTTCATAATTTCCTCTCTGTTCTCTCTTCTCCTTTTGGCATTCCAAATATATATATATATGTATATATCATATATATGTTTTTTATTTATATCTATAAATGTTACATATATATGTGTATATATATGTGTGTGTGTGTGTGTGTGTGTGTTACATCTTTTGTAATAGCTCTACAGTCTTGGATAGTCTGTTCTTTTTTTCCCATTCTTTTTCTCTTTGTTTTTTGGTTGGGAAAGTTTGTAATGACCTATCTTCAAGTTCACTGATTCTTCCTTGACTGTGTCCAGTTTATTCATGAGCCCATCAGAGGCATTCTTCATTTCTGTTACAGTGTTTCTGATTTATTATTTCCTTTTGTTTCTTTCTTGGAGTTTCCATCTCTCTGCATACATTACCTATCTGTTCTTGCATATTGTTTACCTTTTTCATTAGCACTCTTAACATATTAATCATAGTTTAAAAAAGTTGCCTGTCTGGTAATTCCAATATCTGTGTCATAGCTGAATCTCATTCTGAGGATCTTTTTGGGTCTACTGACCTTGAATCTGTAAATGTATGCCTTCCAATACATTTTGGAAATTTTAAGTAATATCTCTTAAAATATTTTTGTCTGCCCCATTCTTCCTCTTCTTACCTGGAGGTTATTTTTTCCCAAACCTTAAGTGCCATTCTGGTTTTTTGTTATTCATGAGATTGGTTTGCTTCCTCACTGATGCAGAATAGGCATATTATGTTACTTTACCAGCAGTGGAGCTGGATTTTCACCGTGCCCAAGCTTCCATATCCATTACCTTATTAGAAAATAAATTGGTAAGAAACTGGCCATGATTAGTGATTCTGTCTCTTACTAAGGTGCAGAGCTAGGCTTACAAATAGAGTGTGCCATCTAATACAGTAGGTACTAGCTGCATGTGGATATTTAGTTGTAAATTAAAATTAAATAAAATGGCATGCGCACTCCTCCGCGCGAGCCGTGCTAGTCGGTTCCTGTTGCTCTCCAGCCTCCGTTGTCTCTGCAGCACCCTGAGTTCTCCTCCAGAGCGCTAGTCCCAGGAGCTCGGAATGTTCCCGGAACTTAATAACCTGCTCAACACCACCCCGGACAGGGTGGAGCAGGGGAAACTGACTCTACTCTGTGATGCCAAGACAGATGGCAGTTTCCTTGTACACCACTTTCTCTCCTTCTACCTCAAAGCTAATTGTAAAGTCTGCTTTGTGGCACTCATCCAGTCCTTCAGCCACTACAATATCGTGGGACAGAAGCTGGGTGTCAACCTGACCATGGCGCGGGAGCGTGGGCAGCTTGTGTTCCTCGAGGGACTCAAGTCTGCAGTGGACGTCTTCTTCCAGCCTCAAGAGAAGCCGCACCCCCTGCAGTTTCTCAGGGAGGCCAATGCTGGGAACTTGAAACCATTGTTTGAGTTTGTACGGGAGGCCCTGAAGCCAGTAGACAGTGGAGAGGCTGGGTGGACCTACCCGGTGCTGCTGGTGGACGACCTCAGTGTGCTCCTGAGCCTGGGCCTGGGGGCGGTGGCTGTGCTGGACTTTATTCACTACTGCAGAGCCACCGTGTGCTGGGAACTAAAGGGAAATGTGGTGGTCCTTGTGCACGACAGTGGAGATGTGGAGGATGAGGAGAATGACATCCTGCTGAATGGCCTCAGTCATCAGAGCCACCTGATCCTGCGGGCTGAGGGCCTGGCCACTGGCTTCTGCAGGGATGTGCATGGGCAGATTCTCTCTATTGCCCAGGCTGGAGTGCAATGTGGCACTTCTTAGCTCACCTGAATTCCAAGTGATCCTCCCACCTCAGCATCCTGAGTAGCTGGTACTACAGGTGCCCACCACCACATCCGGCTAATTAAAAATTTTTTTTTGTAGAGGCAGGTGTCGCTTTGCTGCCCAGGGTAGTCTTAAACTCCTGGACTCAGGAGATCCTCCCACCTCAGACTCTCCTCAAATATTTTATGTTTAATAGTTGTTCAGCATTTTATGCCATCATTATATTCTAGTTTGTTTAGTTATCCTCTGGGCATGTAGGTTCTGGTTTTTACTGTTATCAATTATGCTGTTATAAATGTTATATACTCTCCCTTTTGAGGGTGAGGACAAGTACTTGTTTTTTTTAGAACCTGGCAAACCAGGTCACTGGCAGAGCTCGTAGAACTTAAGTTCTGGAGGAGAAGACAGGCAATTAACAGAATTGACAAGTGACATATTTAACTTAGACCATGATAAGTGCTGTAAATAAACCAGCGAAGGGGCCTGTGAGAAGGGAGGGGTGATTACATTTTAGACTCTGTTACTGAATTACAGCATGAACTGGCCCTGGCACATTAGCAGGCTGTTCTTCAGAATGGTGGAGCCAGTTTACAGTGATATAGAGCTGAGGCAGGCAGGTCACCTGAAGTCAGTAGTTTGAGACCAGCCTGACCAATATGGTGAAACCCCATCTCTACTAAAAATACAAAAATAGCCGGGTATGGTGGCACACGCCTGTAGTCCCAGCTACTCTGGAGGCTGTGGCAGAAGAATTGCTTCAACCCAGGAGGTGGAAGCTGTGGTGAGCTGAGATTGTGCCACTGCACTGTAGCCTGGTAGCCTGAATGACAGAGCAAGACTCCATCTCAAAAAAAAAAAAAAAAAAATTCTTTACACGGCAGCAAGGAAAGAAAAGAAAAAAAAAACCACAACGAGATACCACTACATAGCCACTAAAATGGCTATATCAAAAAGACTGACAGTAACAAGTACCGGCAAGGATGTGAGGAAATTGGAACCCTCATACGTTGCTAGTGGGGATGTAAATGGTGCAGCCACTTTGGAAAATAATTTGATATTTCTCAAAATGTTGAAGCTAGGCTGGGCGCAGTGACTCAAGCCTGTAATCCCAGCACTTTGGGAGGCCGAGGTTGGTGGCTCACTTGAGACCAGGAGTTGGAGACAACACCCTGGCCAACAGGGTGAAACCCCATCTCTAAAAATGCAGAAAATTAGCTGGGTGTGTTGGCACGCATCTGTAATCCCAGCTATTCAGGAGGCTAAGGCATGAGAATCACTTGAACCCAGGAGGCTGAAGTTGCTGTGAGTTGACATTGCACCACTGCACTCCAGACTGTGTGACAGAGGAAGACCCTGTTTTAAAATAAGTAAAATAAATAAAGGTTTACTATATGACTCAACCATTCAATTCATAGCTATCTACCCAAAAGAAATGAAAACATGGACCGGCCACGGCGGCCCACACCTGTAATCCCAGCAATTTGGGAGGCTGAGGTGGACAAATCACAAGGTCAGAAGATCGAGACCAGCCTGGCTAACATGGTGAAACCCCGTCTGTACTGAAAAGACAAAAAACTAGCGAGGTGTGGTGGCACACGCCTGTAATCCCAGCTGTTTGGGAGGCTAAGGCAGGAGAATCACTTGAACCCGGGAGGCAGAGGTTGCAGTGAGCCGAAATGGTGCCACTATACTCCAGCCTGGGTGACAGAGTGAGACTCCATCTCAAAAAAAGAAAAGAAATGAAAACAGCTCTACACAAACACTTGTGTGATGACAAAAGTGACTCCATCTTGGATGCTAATCTGCCACGTTGACCTCAGATTGACCCCAGTCCTGTGAATGCCTCCTGATTCCTTGTTTGTTTATTGTCTTTAATGCAAGAACATGTACTCACAATATATCCTGCCTTTAGGTTAAAGCAACCTTGATGTTACTGCGCAACTCTTTCTGGCCTGTTCTGGAGGGTTGCCTTTCGTTGTCTCTATAGAGCACACACCCCTTTTCCTATGGTATATTAGCTCTGGGTCTGGGGAATAATGTTGCGGAGATCTACCTGACTTATTGCTGACCATGCTTCTGTTCGTAAGTTCCCTAATCAGTTGCCCTCTGCTGATAAACTGGAGTTGTCTGTCTTGTTAAAACAAACAAACAAACAAACAAAATTAAATAAAATTTAAAATTCACTTTCTCAGTCATAGTAGCCATATTTCAAGTGCTCACTAGCTATGTACAGCTAGTGGCTGTTATTCTATCATTGCAGAAAATTCAACTAAACAGCACCAACTTACAGGGATCAAGTTATGATTTTGATACTATCATCTGAACCACTTTAATTTCTATAAGACTGACATTGGCTGGGTGCAGTGGCTCATGCTTGTAATCCCAGTACTTTGGGAGGCCAAAGTGGGCAGGTCACCTAAGGTCAGGAGTTCAAGACCAGCCATGGCCAACATGGCAAAACCCCATCTCTACTAAAAATACAAAAATTAGCTGGATGTGGTGGTGGGTGCCTGTAGTCCCAGCTACTCAAGAGGCTGAGACAGGAGAATCACTTGAACCCAGGAGGTGGAGGTTGTGGTGAACTGAGATTGGCACCACTGCACTCCAGCCTGGGCAACAGAGTAAGACTCTGTCTCAAAAAAAAAAAAAAAAAAAACCTGAAAAAAAAAAGAAAAAACTAAAAAAACAAAAAAAAAAAAAAAAAAAAAAAAGACTGACATTTTTATATATAAATATGAACAATATACATGAGAAATTATAGACTGGAGAGTAAGTTAAAGCCAAAAAATAAAAGCAAATTGCTATCAGATTTCGTTCCTACTGCTTTCAGGTAATATCAGTTTTTTTTCCATGCTTGTTTTATTGCATTGCATTAAGCTTTTCATTCATAATTAGAAAATAATTCTTTTTATCTTCTCATCTGTGAAGTCAGGACCATCAGCTCTCAAGCAAAGGAAGAGATTCTCTGCATTGACAGTTCAGTGGTGGGAGCTTGCTGGAGTCTAATAGTGCTAGAAGGTCAGAGTGAAGCCTGCATTGATAACTTCCCAGCAGCTCTCATGTTTTTCCATAGAACAGCCTTCCTTTTCTAGGTAAATGAATTCCAATGTGATTACCAGCTAAGACCTGAAATAAATAGGTTAAAAAAAAAAATCTTGGTTGTTTTAGCAGTGATTTGGAGAACAGGTCTGTGGCATGTGTGTGTTCTACGTCTAGAACTTGCATCCTGTGGTTGCTTAAATGGTCTGAAGCCAGAAGCAGGTCAGCTGGAAGTCAGCGTCTTTGAGGGATTCAGTGTTTACATGGGCTTTGAAGAGACTCATTTCTTCTGGTCCTGGGCTGGCCTCACTGGAGATGTTCCTCACTGTCCCTTGTGGCTGATGGCCGTAAAAGGGAACAACTTCAACAGGTGGAGGATACTGGTGGTTCCCCTAGCTTCTTTCATAAGACTATGAAATTGTGGTGCTAAGTTACCAGGCACCTCTTACTACTGCCTGTCAGGTGTCCCCAGATCCTCGGTCATGTCTGTCTTCAGTAGCTCATGTGACACCGTGCATTTGGAAATAGACATCATCCCTTAAATACCTCTTAGAGGGAGGCATATTACCCCTTATCCATGGTTTCTGAATTTCAAGCCTCAATGGACCACCCTTTTCTGGAGAACCACGTGTTCAGTTTGGACAGGACTTCTGCTCAGAGCTTCTAATTTGACAGATGGACCTCACAGATAGCTCACTCCCACCTTCCTCATTCAGGCTTCCAGCTGTGTGAGCTGCATGGTCTCCACTACTCTTGGTTAGTGGCCAGCAACCTGGCTCTTGGGTTATTCTATAGTTCAAGAAAATAGGAAGAGACATTTTTAGGAAGCGAGACTGGAAATAGAGAGCAACGTCTATTGGCCAATGCATGTACTGTGGTGGGCAGTGGCTTTCAGCTGGGACAGTGTCCACTGCTGGCTAAAAATCTCCTGCATGCAGTTTGCAAATCACTGATGATACTAACATTGATTTTATGATTAGGCCTGCCCATTAGTGTTCCTGGTAGTAGTACAGTTAGTTCTAAAGGCATACCTAATGGTTAGTCCTTCAGGTTAGATGATTTATTAAGTTCCTTTGCCTAGGAAGTTTACCTAAAAACTTTGAGAGCCCATTGGCCAAAACCTCTCAGGATCCCTTCCAGTTCTATGTTTCTCTAGTTGGGAATAGAAATTCCTAAATCATCTTCCTCATATAAAATTTCTTTTGAAGCCGTTTTTATTACAAAGTTAATGTTCATTCATAGAAAATATAAAAAATGCCAAACTATCTGAAGAAGAAAATAAAAATCACCTGCCATTGTATCATTCTATGATAATTATTATTAGCATAGTGCTTTGGAATAGTTTTTCTAAACAGATAATTCTACATCTATTTCTCTAATTTTACAAAGTTGGAGACGTACTGTATAGATACAGCATCACCTGCTTTTTATCATTTAACAGAATATCTTGAACATTTTTCTAGGTCATTCTTATACTGTAAGCTTTATAATTTTTATCTGCACATCAAACATCTGAAGGCTAAATTTATTATCTCAGTGCCTTAAAAATGTAAAATATTATAAAATATTTAATTGAAGTAAATATAAAAGAAAAATACATTCAACCAGGATCCCAAAGCTCATCTTAAGTTCAAAAACAAAGATTTTAATCTGTGCCAAGAAGTTAGAGTTTCTCAAAGATCAGTGTGGGGAACAATTCCAGAATTTCAGTTATTGGTATTGAAGGTAGAGAAAGAAGTATGAATAGTCTCCAGGTCCTTAATTTGGGTTAACATGATCAATACAGTATGAGAACAAATGGGTTGTTTCTATTAACTAAAAACTGAAAGTAATATGGTCCCCAGGAATGATGTTGTCTGTTCTCCACCTGCTGGTGGTCTTTTAGAAAGCTCTTAGGAAGGTGTGCAGGACTCTTACAGGTGGGTTTGGGAGTAGGAGGGTAGACTTGGCGATAATTTCAATCCTTTATATGGTGGCAGAGCCGCAGAGCATGGGCTAGCTGTCAGCTTGTCTTTCTCATGTGTGCACAGGGACTTCACTATTCAGCTGGGCAGAGCAGTGAGGGCTGCTAGTCTATGGAAGCATCTGCTTGTGATACGACCCTTTCTTAGGAAGGTGGCCTGCACTGAGCATATCAGGAAGCACATCCATGGAGGTGGCACTGCCATGGCATACCGGCTCTCTTGCTTTTACTGAGGTCCATCCAATTAGAATCCAGATCTGGGGGAATAGAAACTGACCTTTTAGGCTTTAGATTTAACATTCGGATGACAAATGGCATGTCACAGATCTTGGCAATATTAGCTGGTTTTTGTTAAAGCTTCAGAATTACAAAAGGAAACCTGAGACATGGACATTTGTATCAAAGAGCCAAGCATCCTTTGAGTAGTATTTAAAATATCCCAAGACTAGCATTTAGTTTATTCCCTGTCCCTGCCCTTCCTTAAGCTCCCCATCCCTCTACCTCCCTCATTGTTAAAGGATTTGGAAATGAAGCTTTTATGTCTGTTTTCAAGGAATGTGTCCATTTCATCTATTTTGTCTAATTTGTGAGCATGAAGTTGCTCATGATATATTCTTTTTATCTTTTTAATGTCTGTAATGTCTGTAGTGATGTTGCCTGTTTGATTTCTGATATTGATAATTTGTGTCTTCTCTATTTTCTGAGTAAGTCTGGCCAGAGACTTACCTATTTTATTGATCTTTTTATGTTTTTTCTCTCTTGCCTTTTTCTGTTTGAAATTTCATCAGTTTCTGCTCCCTATTATTCTCTTCCTTCTGCTTGTTTTGGGTTACTTTGCTTTTATTCTTTAATTTCTTAAGGTAGAAACCTAGATTATTGATTTGATAACATTTTTCTTTTCTAAGAAAAGCATTCAATGCTGTGAATTTTCCTCTAAGCCCTGCCTTAGGTGAATATCACAAATTAGGATATGTTGTGTTTTCAGGTAACTTCTCTTTGATGCAGAAGCCATTTGGAAGTATGTTCAGATATTTGGCTTGGTGCCTTTTGCTCTAAGAATGGAGTTGTAATGAACAGGAGACTCTTTGGGGAGAAGGTATTTGCGTCTATACATGGCAGCATGACAGGTTTTTCAGTGAAGTAATACACTGATGCTGGTGTCACTGTATGAGCTTGAAAGCATATATTCAGCTGTTTTGTTACTCTTATTTGCCTATGCTAAAAGAATCTGAAGGCAAACATTGGAATCCTTTTTATTAAAATGTCTTCTCTTTGGCCTTTTTAGTGTGTTATCAATGGGCAGAACTGGATCCTGAAAAATTCAAGATGCTAAGCACCTACGCTGCTTTAAGAATTTGGAACTGAAACATGAAGAGGAAGACAGAAATAAGAAGTTGGTAACCTGAATAGCTCTGCAAAAAACACCAAAGGACCGTTTTACCATTTTCTGTTGTTGCTGTGGTAAAATGAGGCAGAGGGCACTGCTGGTGGGTTGGGGGGTGGGGGTACACGTGGTAGAAGGCCACGTGCCTCCCTCGCAAAAAGGCTTTGTTGGTTTCTGCCACATCTTGGCTTGTTTTTGGAACAGGCTGGCCCAGCATCACTTGTCATCAAGTCCACCGTGGTGTATTCTGCGTGTCCATGGCAGGGGGCTCTCCAACACACTCACACTGTCCATGTTCTTTCTACTGCTGATTCATAAGTCAGGGTCCGTGTTGAGATGTCAAGAGAGCAATCATCAATGCTAATGTATTGTGTGAGACCTTTGCATCTTGTAAATTTTCTCTTTTTTCTAAAAATAATAAAATCCTAAATCTCAACAAACCACTGTTTATTATCAAACAAATTCTGCTGTGTTTCTGCATAATGATGATGTCCATAGAAATGCAATGTGTCTGACCTCTCTCTGTGTATAGCTACACTTCTTTTCAAATAACCCTCTTGCAGGAGGCCTTCTCTGACTGGCCCACACAGGCTCCTGAGTCCAGGTGGGAACCTGTCTATCCAGTTTACAATTGATGACATTATACTTGGAAATGAGATGTCAGGAAAAGGGAGTGTGGGTTGAATGGGTATCCAGTTTCAGAATGGCCACACTGTTGTGACTGAGACCAAGTGTGGAGCCACATCTGGTGTATCCACCTTTGGGAGGTGGAGAAAGACTTCAGCGTGGCAGGCGGTGCAGATACCCTTTATCCAGTAGTTACATGGTTGTCCATGTGTCCAAGTCACCACACCCAGTGCTCTGGGAAGAAAGAACCACTTTCTGCCAAAGTAATTTCTCAGTTAAATTTCAGTCTATTGGTGGCATACTCAGAGTAGTCATTTTTGACATTATATGATTTAATAGCTTTATTTATATATGTAATAATGCTCATATACAATTATCTTTTCTGGAAAATATTTTTGTATGTAGAAGAGACATCCTTATTTGTGATTTTTGTAATGCTGAAACTCTGTCTTCTGTGACCTTTATAATACGTCTGAATCCATCTAGTCTGACCCAGTCATCTACTTCAGATGATAATATATCAGAAAATGTGAAAAACAAAAAAGCTCAATACACATCTCTTGGAAGATAGAATTAGAAAAGGGTCTGCCAGATTGCTTTGTTCTGAACCAATTCAGATGGCCCAGTATAATTCACAATGGTTTAAACCTCTAGATTTGAAGTTGTTACATCCCAGATGCAGACCCTGGCCAGCTCCCTAAATTGTATGGGCAGTGAGGTCCCAGAAGCTCTGCTGTTTGATTTATCTAAGCAGGGGTTAGAGTGAATTCAAATTCACATTAAAGCTACTTGAACCTACATGTCGATAAACTCAGCGGTAGAGTTTGGCATGCTGGACAGCTGTCATGTTTCCCCACCACAGCATTTTATTGCCACCAATTAATGCTTACTAACAGTTGCAGCCTGTCCTTGTAGTAAGGGGTAACGAGGATTGCATAGAGATAAGAGCTAAGGATCATGGCATTTGGACAGTGGTAAAATTCGAAAGGCCTTCATTGGTCACAGCCCAGTTCCTGGCTCTCATTCTAAAGGGACAGAAACAAATCAGAGAGTGAGCATCATGTGGTCAAGTTGCTGAAGGTTCTGAAACCGTAAAGGAAGAGCTGAAGGGGCTGGGGGTGTTTCTTCTGGGGAGGGGAACTCTAAGTGTTTGAAAGATATGGAAGAGAAGTTGGGTCAGGAACAAAAATAGGAGCAGTGGGTGTAAGCTGAATTAACATAGATGCTGGCATTCTAACAACATGATTCAAAAGTGGAAGGTGATGTTGGGAGCGTTTGGTGTTTGAGCAGAAGTTCTGAGCCTACGTATGTAAGGGGGATCTTTGATTAATGAAAAAGTCTTCCTCACAGTATGCAGGAACATGGTAAAAGTCAGAAAACGTTTACTACTTTTGTAAACATTTTGGACTTGGAAGGGAGCTTTCCATCATCCTGAAAATCGCTTTCAACTCCTGGGATCAGAGAAATAGTGAATGCACCAGTCTGTCCTAAGAGGGTCACATCTCACCACAGAGCCAGGTTATAGAGAGAAAAATGAAAACTCAAGAAGAAACCCCTTAATATCCTCAGCTGCCTCAAAAAAGTGGTTAATTTCCAGCCTCACCTACTCTCCTGGAGGTCCTTTCCCAGTCGCTGTGGAACTAATGGCTAAAATTAGATTTTGGGTGGACTTCTTGCAGAGTATAAAACTCTCAGTCTTTACATCCCTCCCAACATCTCTGCCTCCTGCTTTCTGCTTATTTATAAAGCATACTGTTTATTGTCCATTAAAACATCGTTTGAATGAGGACAGGAGAGGAGAATCGTACCATGTATGGCTTTTCTGAGAAGCCTTGGAAGAACACAGGCCCAGGACTTTAAACACAGCGCCGTGCCGATAACACTGCGTAGCAGGACTCATTTAATCTTGCCTTTCGTGGTTTACTTTATAGGAGACCCAGCTCTTGTGGCTACACAAAACATAGACCAAATAAAGGCATCCTTGGGGGCTGGACATCCATAGCAGCACCTTGTGGTTGGTGGCCCCAGGGAGGGCATTTTTTCCACCAGGCAGTGTCCTGGCTCAAATGGGTGCCAGCTGGCATATATATGGACAATTTGGCATTTCACTGATTTGATCGTAAGGAACAAATAGTTCCACAAACACCCTATTTCCTTCTATACAGTATCATGTGAGTCCAAAGCCAGAGAGGCAATCTTTTCGGTCTCTGGTTTGTCAGATTTTCTGCTGTTTTTCTGCCAGGCACTTTAAGAATTCTTAATTTGTGATTCATTGTTGATTCAGGTTTTTAAAAAATAGAGTTAAAGAACCTCATCTAAGAAAACATGGAGTAATGTCAAAAGTAGAGCCACCCACTGGCTGCATCAGAAAAGAAGAGGGAAAGCCCTGTTTTGAGGGGAGTCTCTTCTGCAGACGTTGTTTTCATTCTCTGCTAGGGTACAGACACCAACGTATTAAATTTTTGGAGGTCCTGGGAAACAAAACCTTAAATTCCCATTAGGGAAGTATCTACAGGTATTGATCGACTTACCACCTATGCAATTTATGACCATTCGACTTTACGACCACAATCGCTAGCCACGACTCTTCCGCGTCTGGCAGCGCAAACGTTGCCCAGCTGGGCGGACGACAGTGCGGACCAGCTTCCGGCAGCACTACCATCTCCGAGTGCACCATTTCAACTGTACATATAGCCTACTCAACTTACGACCAAATCGTGTTACGACCGGTCCGTGGTCCCGACCGTGGTCATAAGTCGAGCACTAGCTGTATTAATGATGGTATTTTAGGTTTGTTAAATCTAAATTACTATGTTAGTTTTGATAATGTGCTTACTATTTGTAGGGGCCTTAAGAATAACTTGTTTTTTAACGTTCTCTGAGGTTGGATCAGTTAAAGACTCCATCACTGAGCAGGAAACACATTAGAGGTGGTCTGTGGAAGACGCTGCCGGTGACAGCCCCCTGCAGCAGAGAGATGGGCTTGGACCCAGGCCAGGGTCTAAAAAGATGGCCTCCCAAGGAAGCAGAGTTCGGTAGGAAGAGTTGGCCAGACGACAGACAGTAGGGGCATAGAGGAGGGGGAAACAACAGGTGGAGCTGCCACAAGGTGTTTGGGGGGGGGTGCGTTTTGACATCTGCTCACAGGTCGGCAGGATAGGACTTGGGGAGAGAGGAGCACATGAAGGAGAAAGGACAGAAACTAGACCTCATAGGTGAGCAGAGCCTGGACCGCAGAGGTCTTGTAAGTCGTGATGATCCATTTAGGCTCCATCATGCCCCAATTGTTGTCGTCTCCAGGCTGATTTGTTCTAGTTCTTCAGCAGTTTCTTATGTGATGTGGCTGTAGAGCGACCTGGAGAACGGGATGCAGCTCTGCCAGTATGGTGTGATCTAGGGCCGCGATGTGGGCAATGGTGTTGTGGTCTCGACAAGCCATGGGGTTGCACAGACTTGGGGTCAAATCCTGGCCTTGCTGTTGACCTGCTGCATGGCCTCAGGACAGTTTATTCAATTATTCAGCCTTCTATGCTTCTGTTCCCTCATCCGTCAGAAGGGGGCAGCGCTTGCCACTTGAAACGTGGCCGTAAGGGTTAAATGAGAAGGAGGCTCAAACTCAGCACAGTGTGAACTGTGGCTCCCCGGGCCTGTGGCTACGTCACCTCTCTGGCTCCCCCTGAGCCTGCATCTGCAGGTCACAGAACCCCCAGGTTTATTCCATGTAACCGCTGTCCTCCACCTGTGAAGAACCAAAAGAAGAACTTGATTGTATGCCTGTAGGGCTCGCCCTGTGGTCTGGTCTATTGAAATATTTCCAGTGTCACGTTCGTGACTCTTCTCAGCTTTGAGTCAACCTCGGACATGTTTCCTCTGTCTTTAAGTCTTGGCTAAACACAGTTCACAGGATAGAGCTGGCGCTCCATTTGGAATCCTCTTTCAGATCAATAGGCACATTACTTAAATTCCCATCCAGCCCGCATTCTTCCCTCCCACATTGCCCATTCTTGCTGAAATCAAGCCATATTATATTTTTCACAGTATTTTAATGATTAATTCAACGATCCTGTCAAAAAATATTAGTACAGCACAATGTGTTATTTGTGAATTCATTCTGGCTTCCAATGATCACTGTGTTCTTTTCCACAGGCTCATGAGCCATCTGTTTAATCATCTATTCTAGAATGATTTTAAGAACCCACATCTAACTGGGCTGTCTGCAGTGTCTGGGATCCATCTTGCTGAAACTGGGATTTTTTTTTTACATGTTCAGTTTTCTGTCCCCTCTCTTCAGAATATTTTAAAAACTTGTCCTATGTGCACATCTTCAAGTTCTCTCAGAGCTTCTGAAACCTTGGTTCATTCAGAGCCCCTCGTAAGGCTATCTCCTCACCTACTTGGGTTTCAAGTCCCCTTTTATGATGTTTATTTTGCCTTTTTTGAGTTTGAAACATTTGCTTCAAACTCAAAAGCAAGCAGTGGCCGTGCTTTGATTGAAGAGCAAAGACCTTGGGCATAATCACGATCCCCCCAACTCTGGCAACTAGTTGGCTCCAGAGTGGTGTCAATTTCCTTACACAGGCCAGGCTGCTTCAGATGCCCCTCTCTCCCCAAGATGATGATCACTCATTTTAGCAAACCCAACACTGTGAAAATCACTCTATATAAACAGGAATAATAAACTATATTTTGGCATTTTGGGGTCAATAATATGGAAGAGAGAAAAAATACGGAGAAACATCACTGGATGTCCAGGAATTCAGGATTACAAACTACTGTGATAAAAGACTTAAAAGATTACTTTAATGCTTTTTATTTGAAAACAATTTTAAACTTGCATACAAGTTTCAAGAGCTATACAAAATATATCCTATGTGCTTCATTCAGATTTCCTGTTGCTAACATTTTCCTCCATTTGTTATTTCTTCCCACCCCCTTTGCATATATACATTTTTTCCCTGAATCCATTCAAAGATAAATTACATTTATACTTGAGAGTAATTTACATATCGCATGGCTCCTTACTCCTGAATACCTCAATATGTATTTCCTAAGATTCGGGACCTCCTTTTACATAACCACTTCATGATCATCAACTTCAGGAAGTTTTATGTTCTTTAATTTATTGTCTGTCTTTCAATTTTGTTGTTTGACTTAATCATGTAATCTGTAGCATTTTTCTCTTTTAGTACAGGATCTAAGCAGGGATCAGGCTGCCCTTTTGTAGCTTTCTTTTCCTTCAGATTAGCCCGTAAGCATACCAGTTCCTCAGCCTGGGCCATAGTTTCATCTGTTAGATGTGGAAGTCAGAGTAGCCGGCATCTGAGTTCTGTAGTGCTGAGCATAGTTCTTTATATGACAGAGGCTCTTTGGGTGTTTAACTGAACTCCTTTTCTTCAGAGGAACTGGGAATAGCTTTCTTTTTGGGGGAGCTTAAATCTCACCTCCCTCTCAAACAGAACTGTTGGCTTTGGAAACAAATATAAAGCTCTGTCCTGGTCTCTAAAAGATCTCAAAGCTAAACATTTAAAATAATAATAGTGACAATGTGTTTGGTGTTGTTAGCACATGGATAAGTGAAATGAATGGCAGCAATGTCACAAGGCATGGGAGGGAGGAATTGAGAATATCTGTTATAAAGTATCTGCATTACATGTGAAGTGATGTGTTATTTTAAGGTAATCTTAGATTAGTTTAAAATGTATATTCTAAACTCTATGGTGACAACTATATGTTTTCTAAAAAAAATCCCCACTTTAAATGTAAAGATTCTGATAGATTGAAAGTAAAGGAATGGAGAAAGATATACCATGCTAACACTAATTAAAAAATTGGAGTACCTATATGAATAGCAGACATCAGAACAAAAAAGTTATCATGGGTAAAGAGAAACACTACATAATGATAAACAGGTCAGTTCTCCAAGAAGATACAGCAACGTATGTGCCTAAAAAAAGAGTGTCAAAATATGTGAGGCAAAACCTGATAGAACTAAAAAAAGAAAAAAAAAATGGACAAATTCACTATTTTAGTTAAAGACTTCAACATATTTTTGGTATTAATTGATAGATCAAAGAGACAGAAAATCAATAAAGATAGAGTTGACCTAAATGACTCTATAAATAAACTTGATCTAATTAAAATTTATAGAATACTCCATCTACCAACAGAAGAATACACATTTTTCTCAAGATTACTTGGAACATTCACCAAGATAGACCACATTCTGGGTCATGAAACTCACCTTAACTAATTTAAAAAAATATAGCAATCACAAAAAAATCAGCTCTCACACCACAATGGAATCAAGCTAAAAACAATAATAGAAAAATATTTGGAAAATCATCAAACATTTGAGATTTCACAATATGTTTCTAAATAATTCGCAGGTCCAAAAAACTCTTGATAAAAGTTTTACAATAGGCTGGATGTGGTGGCTCACACCTGTAATCCCAGCACTTTGGGAGACCAAAGTGGGTCAAGTTGATCACGAGATCAAGAGAGCGAGACCATCTTGGCCAACATGGTGAAACTCCGTCTCTACTAAAAATACAAAAATTAGCTGGGTGTGGTGCTGGATGCCTATAGTCTCAGCAACTCAGGAGGCTGAGGCAGAATCCCTTGAACCCAGGATGTGGAGGTTGCAGGGAGCTGAGATTATGCCACTACATTCCAGCCTGGTGAAGAGCAAGACTTCGTCTCAAAAAGAAAATTTTTTTTAACAATATTTGGAACTAAATGAAAATAAAAACAGAACTTATCAACATTTGTGGAATGAAAGTAGTGCTTAGAGAGGAATTTATAGCATTAAATACATGTATTAGAAAATAAGAAAGAGCTAAAATTGACAACGTAAGCTTCCATCTTAGGAAACTAAACAAGGAAGGACAACTTAAACCCAAAGCAAGTAGAGGAAAAGATATTAAAAATATATTCAGTTCTTTCCAAAATAGTTACAAGAAAGAGGTAGCTTCACTGGTTGGAGGAAATAACTGTGATAGTAATAATAATAACAGTAATGATAACAGTGACTAAAGTAATGACGTGGAAGATGATAATGGGTAGTATTTCCATAGTAACTCTTTTTTTTTTTTAACTCTTTTAAATTGTGCTTTAGATTCTGGGGTACATGTGCAGATCACACAAGATTGTTGCATAGGTACATTCATGGCAAGATGGTTTGCTGCCTCCATCCCCCCATCATCTATACCTGGCATTTCTCCCCATGTTATCCTTCCCCACCTCCCCCCCCACAATCCCTCTCATAGCCCCCCACAACGGACCCCAGTGTGTGATGCTCCTCTGTGACCACATGTGCTAATTGTTCAACACCCACCTATGCAGTGTTTGATTTTCTGTTCTTGTGTCAGTTTGCTGACACTGATGGTTTCCAGATTCATCCATATCCCTGCAAAGGACATGAACTCATCATTTTTTGTGGCTGCATAGTATTTCATGGTGTATATGTGCTACATTTTCTTTGTCCAGTCTATCATTGATGGGCATTTGGGTTAGCTCCAGGTCTTTGCTATTGTAAACAGTGCATGATGAACATATGTGTGCATGTGTCTTTGTAATAGAACAATTTATAATCCTTTGTGTATATACACAGTAATGGGATTGCTGGGTCAAATGGAATTTCTATTTCTAGATCCTTGAGGAGTTGCCACACTGTCTTCCACAATGGTTGAACTAATTTACACCCCCACCAACAGTGTAAAAGTGTTCCTATTTCTCCACATCCTCTCCAGCATCTGTTGTCTCCAGATTTTTTAATGATCACCATTCTAACTGGTGTGAGATTGTACCTCCATGTGATTTTGTTTTGCATTTCTCTAATGACCAGTGATGGTGAGCATTTTTTCATATGTTTGTTGACTTCATATATGTCTTCTTATGAAAAGTGTCTGTTGATGTCGTTCACCCACTTTCGAATGGGTTTGTTTGTTTGTTTCTTGTAAATCTGTTTTAGTTCTTTGTAGATTCTGGATATTAGCCCTTTGTCAGATGGGTAGATTGCAAAAATTTTTTCCCATTCTGTTGGTTGTTGATTTACTCTAATGATTGTTTCTTTTGCTATACAGCAGCTCTGGAGTCTACTTAGACTCCATTTGTCTATTTTGGCTTTTGTTGCCATTGCTTTTGGTGTTTTAGTCATGAACTCCTTGCCTATACCTATGTCCTGAATGGTTTTGCCAAGATTTTCTTCTAGGGTTTTTATAGTACTAGGTCTTATGTTTAAGTCCTTAATCCATCTGCAGTTAATTTTAGTTTAAGGTGTTAGGAAGGGATCCAGTTTCTGCTTTCTGCACATGGCTGGCCAGTTTTCCCAACACCATTTATTAAACAGGGAATCCTTTCCCCATTGCTTGTTTTTGTCAGGTTTATCAAATATCAGATGGTTGTAGATGTGTGTCATTGCCTCTGAGGCCTCTCTTCTGTTCCATTAGTCTATGTGTCTGTTTTGGTACCAGTACCATGCTGTTTTGATTACTGTTGCCTTGTAGTATATAGTTAGAAGTCAGGTAGCATGATGCCTTCAGCTTTGTTCTTTTTACTTAGGATCATCTTGGCTATGCGGGCTCTTTTTCAGTTCCATATGAAGTTGAAAGTGGTTTTTTCTAGTTCTGTGAAGAAGGTCATTGGTAGTTTGATGGGGATAGTGTTGAATCTATAAATTACTTTGGGCAGTATGGCCATTTTCACAATATTGATTCTTCCTAACCATGAGCACGGAATGTTTTTCCATCTGTTTGTGTCTTCTCTTATTTCCTTGAGCAGTGGTTTGTAGTTCTCCTTGAAGAGGTCCTTTGCCTCCTTTGTTAGTTGTATTCCTAGGTATTTTATTCTCCTTGTAGCAATTGTGAATGGGTGTTTGCTCTTGATCTGGCTCTCTGTTTGTCTATTATTGATGTATAGTAATGCTTGTGATTTTTGTACATTGATTTTGTATCCTGAGACTTTGCTGAAGTTGCTTATCAGTTTCAGAAGATTTTGGGCTGAGATGATGGAGTCTTCTAAATATACAATCATGTCATCTGCAAATGGAGACAATTTGACTTCCTTTTTTCCTAATTGAATACCCTTTATTTCTTTTTCTTGCCTGATTGCTCCAGCTAAAACTTCCAATACCATATTGAATAGGAGTGGTGAGGAAGGCATCCTTGTCTAGTGTCAGATTTCAAAGGGAATGCTTCCAGTTTTTGCCCATTCAGTATGATATTGGCTGTGGGTTTGTCCTAAATAGCTTTTATTATTTTGTGATAGATTCCATCGATACCTAGTTAATTGAGAGTTTTTAGCATAAAGGGCTGTTGAATTTTGTTGAAGGCCTTCTCTGCATCTATTGAGATAATCATGTGGTTTTTGTCTTTGGTTGTACTTATGTGATGGGTTACATTCATAGACTTGCATATGTTGAACCAGCCTTGCATCCCCGGGATGAAGCCTACTTGATCGTGATGGATAAGCTTGTTGATGTACTGTTGCAGTCAGTTTGCCAGTATTTTACTGAAGATTTTTGCATCTATGTTCATCATGGATATTGGCCTGAAGTTTTCTTTTTTTGTTGAGTCTCTGCTGGGGTTTGGTGTCAGGATGATGTTGGTCTCCTAAAATGAGTTGGGGAGGATTCCCTCTTTTTGTATTGTTTGGAATAGTTTCAGAAGGAATGGTACAAGCTCCTCTTTGTATGTCTGGTAGAATTCTGCTGGGATCCCTTCTGGACCAGAATTGTTTTTGGTTGGTAGGCTATTAATTGCTCTCTCAACTTCAGACCTTGTTATTGGTCTAATCAGGGTTTCAACTTCTTCCTGATTTAGGCTTGGAAGGGTGCAAGTGTCCAGGAATTTATCCATTTCTTCCAGGTTTACTGGTTTATGCGTATAGAGTTGCTTGTAGTAATCTCTGATGGTAGTTTTTATTTCTGTGGGATCAGTGGTGACATCCCCTTTATCATTTTTTATTGCATCTATTTTATTCTTCTATCTTTTCCTTTTTATTAATCTGGCTAGTGGTCTATCTATTTTGTTGATCTTTTACAAAAACTGGCTCCTGGATTTATTGTTTTTTGAAGGTTTTTTCTGTGTCTCTGTCTCCTTCATTTCTGCTCTGATCTTAATTATTTCTTGTCTTCTGCTAGCTTTTGAGTTTTTTTTTTATCTTGCTCCTGTAGCTCTTTCAATTTTGACAATAGGGTGTCAATTTTAGATCTTTCCTTGCTTCTCATGTGGCATTTATTGCTATAAATTTCCCTCTAGACACTGCTTTGAATGTGTCCCAGAGATTCTGATATGTTGTGTCCTCATTCTCTTTGGTTTCAAAGAACATCTTCATTTATTCCTTCGTTTCATTGTTTATTCAGTTGACATTCAGGAGCCATTGTTCAGTTTGCATGAAATTGTGTGGTTCTGAGTTAGTTTCTTAATCCTGAGATCTAATTTGATTGTACTGTGGTCTGAGAGACTGTTTGTTATGATTTCTGTTCTTTTGCATTTGCTGAGGAGTGATTTACTTCCAATTATGTGGTCAATTTTAGAGTAAGTGCAATGTGGTGCTGAGGAGAATGTATATTCTGTGGATTTGGGGTGGAGAGTTCTGTACATGTCTATTAGGTCCGCTTGTTCCAGTTCTGCCTTCAAGTCTTGTATATCCTTGTTGATTTTCTGTCTGATTGATCTAATATTGACAGTGGAGTGTTAGAGTCTCCCACTATTATTGTGCCGGAGTCTAAATCTCTTTGTAGGTTATTAAGAACTTGCTTTATGTATCTGGGTGCTCCTGTACTGGGTGCATATATATTTAGGATAGTTAGCTCTTTTTGTTTTATTTATCCTTTTACCATTATGTAATGCCCTTCTTTGTCTCTTTTGATCTTTGTTGGTTTCAAGTCTATTTCATCAGAGACTAGGGTTGTAACCCCTGCTTTTTTTTTTTT